>NC_047661.1:42077227-42393288 GCF_011762505.2 Arvicanthis niloticus
CAAACCAAAACAAAAAAACCCAGCCAACATTTGTCAGTGTTAGCTGCTGTTAAAGGGGAATTTTCTTAAGTGAGCTTTCTTTTTCTCCCTTTGTGGTTTTTCAAGACAGGGCTTCTCTGTGTCGCCCTGGTTGTCCTGGAACTTGCTCTGTAGATCAGTCTGGCCTCAGCCTCAAGTCCTACCCACCTCTGCCTCCCTAAGGTGCTGGAGTTAAAGGTGTGTGCCACCACACCCAGCTAAAAGTGAGCTTTCTTAATAAAAGCATTAGCCCAGTGGCCACAAGGAGTGTGTGTGTGATCTGTTGAGGACCATGTGACCTGCCTCACCTTGATGACTTCTGGCCTCCTATGCTGCTCTGCTTCTACTTTCTTCTCCCCACTCCCTCGTCTACACAGATCCCAGAGTGGGCTTTTAGAAGTGTAAACAGATCATGCTTCCCCTTCCTGAGCTAGACAGAGCTCCCTAAGGCCCACAGAGCATTCTTTGTTTGCCTCACTTGCCTGTCCAATAACATCTGGTACCTCGTTCTCTGGACTACAGTTCTATCCCTAATCTCGGTTGTTCTGTTCCCTCACCACATACAACTTATTTTTATTTTTTGGGCCATGGCTCTTGCTGTTCCTTTTGGATGGCAAATTCTACTCCTGATTTTCACTCCCCGTGTCTTTCTATAGAGCACTTTTGTTTCACTAAATGTCACTTCCCATGGAGCATCCTTAGACAACATGTCATCTCCTAGGTGATGGTAAGTCTGTCATCACTATGGGATCAGTGTCCACCCACTATGGGATCAGCAGCTCTTAGCACACCACTCAGGGTTACAGTATTTTCCTAATTGCGGTCCAAGTGAATGTAAATGATGCACTTGTTGTTTAATGTCTACCTTCCCCTGTCAGACAGTGACCTTGACAACAGTGACCTTGCCCATTCTGCTCAGAGTTCTGTGTCTGGCCTCCTGGGTAGTGGTGTGAATGCATGAACACCTACCTGGGTCTTGATAAGGCTGCTAGTAACTTCCTGTGGAGTTGTGGGGAATGGAAGGGGAAGGACACTTTCACAGATATCTTCTCCCCTGTTGGCAAAGCGGTGTTGCTCAAAAACAAGACATCACGTTGTTGCAGTTGGAACTTGAAGATACCGTGAAGGTGTGAGCAAATGGCCACTGTACAGTGTAGACAGGGAGAACCTTTCAGGGTTGTTTTCTACATATGAGAAGCACGCTGTCCTGTGGTAACTGTAGTGACCAACTAGACCTCACCAACTAATGATGTATTTCTCACTAGTTTGTGGTTCTTTCTAGTTTTTTTCTTCATCTTTTTAATACTAGTTTCCTTTTCTCTCTGTATTTCATAAGGCATGCACATGTGTGCCCATGCATAGACTTTTAAAGGAAAGGTTCACATAGAGCTTACTTTCAAAGCTGAAGGAAACCTATATCTAAGACATGTATTACTTAGTGTTGGCTAAGATAATAATTTCTATTATTATTGGAGTCATTAACATCTGACCTTTGAAAACAGGATAGACTGAATAACTGGTATTTTAATATAATATTTTTAATAAATCAATTAAAGACTAACATCAAAATAGAAAACATCAAAGAAGTATCAAAAAGAATAGAAGTGATGGTTCTGGTTATAGCTAAACAGTTTAATCTCCTGTCTTAGTAAATTCTTTAGTAATTAGAAGTTAAAATAACTTTTCTAGATGTGTTTTATGAACCACAGAGATTCTTGGAGGCCCTAGGAAATGCTTTTGGTAAAGTGTGATGAATAAGCAAAATAGTGTTTTTGGAAGAATTGTTTACTTTTTCAGTTTGTACCTCCTAACACAGATTCATTAAATACATCTTTCTGTTACATTCACAAAACACAACATAGTCAGATTCATCACCCTGTGCCAGACAGTCCAGGAGAACATGATTAGACATGAACTCAAGCTGTTCCTGGTAGTTTTGCATATGAGTAAGGAATATTATATGGTTCTATTTTAAATATTCATTTGGATGCTCTCACAGTACAGACTTTACTGTACAGTATGGGGCAGAAATTACTGTTTATACAGATCATGTTCTTTGAAATCAACTGAATTGTTGTGGAGTGTTTTCCTCTATTAGAAATTACATCCACTGTGGTAATTGGTCCTCAGCTATCTGAAATCTCAGTTGCACGTTTTGCTAAGAGGTCAGCTGTTTAGAAGAGCTGGCTGATGATCAGCACCTGTGCTAATTGCACTGGGCTAGCTCTTCTGACTCGCTGCTCCTGTTTGTCTTTACCTTGTAGAGATGTGGGGAATCAGAAGTCCTAGACGAGAAAGAGTCAATTTCTTCAGCATCTCTTGCTGGGTCTAGTTTGCCTGTTTTCCAGAATGTTTTGCTGAGATTTTTAGATACACAGGCCCCATCGCTGTGTAAGTAAAGAAGGTGTTCTGCTTTTGGGTGTGGGGTTTCCTCTCCCCCCACTCCTCTGCTCCTCTTCTCTCCCTTCCTCCCCCCTTCTCCCTTTATCAGCTCAGCCTCTCTTTGCATTTTATTTAAAGTTCTTGGTACTGAATATAACAGGCTTCACTAAGCAAATGTACTATGTTTCTCCCCCAGTGGGTAAGCTTAGTTATTTTTACATCAGTGAGGTATTCAACAACTTTAAAATGTAAAAATTAAGTAGCCTCAAACCCTTATATTTGGTTCACTAGTTTCTGTTTTTCTGAGTCGCTCACCCAAACAGAGGGATGCGTGTCCTGTGCTACCCACATTTAGGGTCTTCCCACTCTATCACAGTCTGGAAACTCTGTTACATATGTGCACAGAGCATTTTTTTTTTCATGATGATTCTAAATCTTATCTAGTTTATAGTCAAGACTAGCCATAACAGGATTGCCCACCCTGTTCCTGCCTCCTTCGTATTTAAATTGTTTTGTTATAAAGACTTATTTGAAATAGTGCACATAGATACCCGGAAGAGGCAGCCCTTTCAGTGTAGTTAAAGCAGTCACAAATCATTTTAGTAATAAAAGAGAAGTTTAGCTGTGCTTTGGCCTCATTTATTTTCTAGGAACCACTATCATTAAACTTGAAATCATGTTTAGCATAATGGGGTCCACATACAGTTATAACTGAGCAATAAAAGCCAGCCAGTCAGGGCTATTGAGAAGGCTCTGCAGTTAAGAACACTTATTGCTTTTCAGAGGACTCTGGCTCTGTTCTCAGCTCTTCTTTTCAGTGGCCAGAAGCCACCTGTAGCTCCGGCTCCAGGGCATCCTAAACTCTCTTCTCACCTGTGAGAGTACCCGCATACTCACACACTGAAAAGAAACAGGTTAAGTTTCTTAACCTGCCCTGTAAACATAAACGTTTGAGTAAAACTTAAAAAGTAAAACTTACCAGTGTTTTTCTTTGACACACTACACGTGTATGTAATGAATTCTGGTTATTCTTATTGTCCCACTTAGGATTTCTATTGCTGTAATGAAATATCATGACCAAAAAGCTAGTTGGGGGGAAATGGTTTATTCAGCTTATACTTTCATATTGCTTTTCATCACCAAAGGAAGTCAGGACAGGAATTTAAGGAGGGTAGGGACTTGGAGGCAGAAGCTGATGAAGAAGCCATGGAGGGGTGCTGCTTACTGGCTTGCTTCCCTTGGCTTGCTCAGCCTGCTTTCTCATAGAACCCAGGACACTAGTTTAAAAAAATACCTTACAGATGGATCTTAGAGAGGCATTTTCTCAATTGAGGCTCCTTCCTCTGTGATGACTTTAGCTTTGTGTCAAGTTGACATCAAACCAGTCAGTACAACTGACCCCTGTCAGCGTGACACACAAACATAGCACTATTAAGCCACAGCTCTTTCTCATCCCTAAGATCTCACATTAAAAACATAAACAACATCAAAAGTCCCACAGTCTTTGCAAATACAAACACATTAACATCTTAGTCCCTTTAAAATAGCTGGTCTCTTAAAATTTAAAGTCTCTCAACTGTAGGCTTCAGTAAAATTAAAAAAAAAAATCAAATACTTTCTTATTTCAAGAGGGAAAAATCATGGCATAGCCACAGTCATATCGATTCTACCCATCAAGTGTCTGGCCATGATCTTCTGGGCTCCTCCAAAGGGACTGTGTCACACGGCTGGCTCCACTCCACTGCTGCTGCTGTTCTTCCTGGTTATCCCATGGTACTGGCATTTCCAAAGTGCTGGGCACCTTCTCCAACAGCCTTTCCTAGTGCCGAGGCTCAGCTTCTTTGTATGACCCCTTCAGTCCTGGGCCTTCAACTGCCTCTGAAGCTGCACCTTCACCCATGGCCTCTCCTGGTCTCACAGTACTAAGCATCAGCTGTTCCCTGTGACCCCTTTATGCCTTCCAAACCAGTATGACCTGGGTGACTCTTACACATAACCAAGTCCAGCTGCCAACACAAGGTACAATTCTTGGCTGCCCCTGGAACACAGCTTGTTATGCTCTCAGGAAACACCTCCCAGAAAATTTTACCTCAGTGATGCTGGTCCCTTCTTAACCACCTCTAATTTCTTAGCTCCAGCTAACTAGCATCAGTTGTCCCAGGAATGCAAAGATTTCACTTCAGTGGTACCGGTCTCTTGTTAACTTTGGTTGACTCTTCAGCCCCAGTTGACAAGAATTACAGAATCTTAATTTAAAATAGCAAATAGTCCTGGAAGAGTCTTTAAATTTCCCTTTGGAATTTCACAAGCCAACTTGCTTTACAAGGCTTGCTCAGCTGGCTTTCTAATAGAACCCAGGATGACCAGCCTAGTGCTGGGGCTTTTCCCATTGATGGCTACTTAAGAAAATGCCTTACAGTGGGAACTTATGGAGATATTTTCTCAACTGAGGCTTCTTTCTGATGACTCTGGCTGGTGTCAGGTTGACACAAAACCAGCCAGTACACTTTCCTATCTCCCCCTCACCCCCACCATTGTTGTTCCTACTTTTGAAAAAGAATCATTGGATATAAAAGTATGAAAGGTAGTGGAAATGTGCTTAAGCCTTGAAAATTCTTTTATTTCTTTTTGCCTGTTAGGGGAATTTCTAATTTAATTTGTTTCTCACCTAGCGGACCCAAACAGTGAATGTGAGAAGGTAGAATTTGTGAATCTGGTGCTGCTCTTCTGTGAGTTTATCCGCCACGATGTCTTCTCCCATGATGCATACATGTGCACCCTCATCTCTCGAGGAGACTTGTCGGTTACTGCCTCCACAGGGCTGCGATCACCAGCTGGAGAGAATTCAGATGAACACTATTCAAAGGATCATGATATGAAGATGGAGGTATCCCCGGGGTGACGTCCATACTGTTTCCCAAAGTAAACTCCACTGGGGTGATGCCCATACTGTATCCCAAAGTAAACTCCACTGGGGTGATGCCCATACTGTATCCCAAAGTAAATACCACTGGTGTGACGCCCATACTGTATCCCAAAGTAAACACCACTGGGGTGATGCCCATACTGTATCCCAAAGTAAACTCCCCCGGGGGAGTCTGTTTCAGATGGGCATTTTCGTGATGGATAGATAATAGGATTTTAGGTGCTTCTCTCTCTACAAAGTTTATTTCCCCTCCACTCACAAAGGACATGTGAAACTCGTGTTTTCTAGAGTTCTGTGTGTGGTGTCATTAATGAAAGGTTAGGGCTGGCAGTAATTTTTTTTTCATGAGATTAAAGCGATACGCTTTTCCTTTTCCATGTGTGTAGCCTGAAATTTTCTTTTAATTCTGTGCTTTACAAGCGAACTTGTTTTCACATCAAACTTCTTTGGCTTTGTTTTAAGGGGCATTTCCATATACCACTCTTTTACCCATAAAGAGAAAGCCCCTGTTCTTAATAACACACACTTTCTTTGTGAAAACTTAATCTCCATTTCTAAAACAGGGTAGAATTGTTCTTTGCAGCAATTTATGCTATGGCGATGACTATGATTGTCTGTTAGGTGCTGATAGTTTAGTCACTCTTCCAGATTATAAGATTTCAAGATAAAAGGATTTAGGTGACAGTGAGAAACTGGAAAATGACAAGAGCCTTACAGTGCTCACAGTAGAGATTTATTTTGGTTGTTTCATGTGAGTCTACAGATGCTCTTACGACATGTTTAAAGCTGTGACTATATTTGTTTTTTTTTAAAGCATCTCATTTTACTTTTTTATTCTTAGATCTTTAGATTTCTTAATTTTTTTAGTACTGGAATTTTTTATTCACTGGAAGCCCAGTGAAATAAATCGTGGCCAGTTTGTTTTTAATTATGAATCTTTCTGCTCTGTCTTTAAAGCATCGTGAGAGTTAAAGCTTTGTTTCTTCCAGGGGAAGGGGTGTGATTCTTTAAAGCAATACATGTCTTCAAGTTTCCTTTAAATTCTTTAAGAGAAATAGTCAGGGGTAGCAAAAGATAGGATGTTGAAACTCCCCTCCATGTTTCAAATTCCTTGTCTTAAACTACAGCGTTTACAACGTGACTTTCTTTTTCTGGCCGTTACCAGGAGCACAGCGTTATGGCGCACATGGGCCTTGGCTCAGGAACCACTAACATTTTTGATGAAGTAGACAAGAGTGACTTTAAAAGTGACTTTGGTTCTGAGTTTCCAGTAGGTTCAACCTTTGATTCTCCTTCCCAGTTAACTCTTCCCAGCTTGTCTCCATCTCTTTCTTGCTTGCCTCATGTATTGGAATGACTCATACTTGTGCTGTCCCTGTCACAGTGACCTATGGTTATCACGTTATCCTCACTGTGGGGTTGTGTTGCCTCCTCTGTAAAGTGTTACACTCCTGTCCCAGCTGACTGGCTGTGACACTTTTATTTTGGAATTGTGTTGTCTGAGGAGTGTGGGATTGTAGTTTCACTATGACCATCTATGCATTGAATTTCTAAAGAATATCCTTATGGATAATTTATTTTTCCTACTGTCGGTATAATGGGTTTTTCCATGAATCTTGTTGTTGTTTATCAGAGCATTGTTTGTTTGTACATTTTAAAGCATTTGTCTATGACTTCATCTTACTGTGAGTGTGTGTTTTTGGAGGAAATGTAACCTTTTGAGGATAACATTTTAAAATTCGCTTACATGTCCAGTCCTCTGGTTGGCTTTACCCCCCTCCCATGTGGTTTTCATTTTCCCATTTTCTCAAGGGGAGGGGTGATACTGACAGATTTTTTTTTTTTTTTGCCTGTGATTTAATTTTGTGGACATTAATAACATTCTGCCTATCTTTTTCATCAGCTATTTTGTGAGCCTTTTTGTTTGAAGCTCTGGTATATATGGCACTGTGGCTTGATGTTGCTTTTTTTATTTATGATGTTCAACATTTGTTTTACATGACATAGATTTTTTCTCCCATGCCTGGAGAATCCTGTGAGAATATCAACCCTTCCTTGAGCAGAAGAATGTCAGTCAATGGTGAGAAACTGCTAAAGAGAGAAAAACCAAGAGAATTAATTTTCCCATCAAATTACGACCTCCTCCGACACCTACAGTATGCAACCCACTTTCCTATACCTCTGGTAAGCCACGTTTCCATCAGTGTGTACTATGATGATTTTATAAAGCCATCAGTGATTGACTGTCAGATTATCCACATGCTCCTGTGGTTATTATGAGCTCCTTAGTGACTGGTGGTCAGATTGTCCATGCACTCCTCTGCTTACACATAATGACATCATGACGCAGAGCAGACTGTGTTTGCTGCTCTGATGGCTGTAATCTGGCTCATATAGCCAGTGTTCAGATACGGCATGAAAAGGTATGGTGTGATATTAGTGACTAATAGATTTAATAGAGTTCCCTGTCTTAATATCCTTTCGTCAAAAGATTTTGAGTCACTGTTTTTTCTACTTCAATTTGAAAGTCATTTTCAGGTTAGTTTTTACTTGTCCCGTTTTGACTGTTGGTACTTTTGACATTTTACAGGTGGGTAAGATTTTGAGGTGGCATAGGAAAAGTGAGTAAGGAGCAGGATGGTTTATGAAGCACAAGTTCTTCTGACAGTGAAGCAGTTGGGTGAAAACCTCAGTGCCCACGAAAAAGGCAGCTTTCAACATCCTGGGGTCCCCTTCATTCTCAAAGGAGCATTGGAGAGAAGGACCATTGTCACCAC
This sequence comes from Arvicanthis niloticus, assembly GCF_011762505.2. Classification (NCBI taxonomy): domain Eukaryota; kingdom Metazoa; phylum Chordata; class Mammalia; order Rodentia; family Muridae; genus Arvicanthis; species Arvicanthis niloticus. The sequence goes on from NC_047661.1 coordinate 42,085,331, forward strand.
AGATGGATTGGATGATGACAGAGGGTGTTGGTGGGATGGAGTGGACTTGGGCATGGTGGGCTGAGAGCTGGGATAATACAGCGAGAGAACTTGGCAGGGAACTTCGTGCTGAAGGCTTGTAGTGAAGTGTTTATCCCAAAGATAAACCATAATATTTCACATATTAGTCATGAACATTAGGCTAAAAGCTGGGGCATTTTTAATTCCCAGGTAAACTGCTTCTTGCATGCTATATTTTGGACACTGTTAGAAGTTTTGATTGGTAAGCTGAGTATTTTGTTAAAGCTAAATATAGTCGATATTTTGGAACATCCTCTGAAATGACTCAAACTCACTAAGTCTATATTTTTTATCTTATGACAATTAAAAACTCCTTTTTGTTTGTGTCCTTGTACTAGGCCAAAAGTTTACAAAATTCTTTCTTTTTCATCTCAGAATATTATCACTAATTTTCTATGTTTCTCGATGCCACCAATATTCAATACAACAGAGTAATCTGGCAGTTCATTTATGTTAACAGAGAGGTTGAACTTACCTATCACAGATGTTTCTGACACATTCATGAGTGAACTATTATGTCTGTTTTAAAATAAGAAATGTAAAATAAATAAACTTTAAAGCCCAGAGTTTATTCAGTACTCATTCTGCAATATTAACTTCTTAGTTGTAATCAACATACCATGGTATAGCCATGTGAGACGTTTTTAATAGTAGGGAAGTGGGTCCAGGAACTCTGTTCAATCTTTGTAACTTTGTTATATACCAGAAAGCACTCTGAAGAACACAAAGCTTACCAAATATAAAAAGACCGAAGAGGAGGTAGAGCCTGTACAGTGAGTACTGGAAGTTGTTGAGAGTTGCCTGTGCTGGTCTGTGTAAGCAGAGTTTGCACTCTGTCTTCTCTGTGTTTCTGGGATCTGAATAGGTACCAACGATCAGCTTGTCTGCTGTGTTGAACACATGACCTTAGAGGAAAGTGCTTGATGACATCCCTTGACAGTTGTTGTTGGATTTAATTTTTATTCATTTTTGTGTCGAGTGATGTAAGGTGTATCTTTGTGTTTCACACACACACACACACACACACACACACACACACACACACACACAGACGCTTGCACGCACAGATGTGTACACATGTGCATGTATTTACAGGGGCCAGAGGAGTATGTTCTGTTCTACTATTTTTTGTCTTCACTATTGACACAGGTCCCTTACTGAAGCTAGAACTAGGCTGGTGGCTAGTAAATCCTAGTGATATTATCTCTGCTCCCTACAGTTCCAGGGATATAGGAGTGAGTGACAATTCCTGGCTTTTTATATGGATCTCGGTATCAAAACTTGGGTCCTCACGATTGCACAGGAAACCTGCTTACCCGATAAGCTGACTTTGGATAGTTTTTAGTTAGCTTTTGTCCTGATTTTTTGGGACAGACACCATCACCAGAAGCAGCTTGGGGAAGGAAGGGTTTGTTTCATCTTATAGATTACAGTACATCATGAAGGAAGAAGTCATACAGGAATTCGTGCAAGGAACTAATGCACAGACCATGGAGGATGCTGGTTACTGGCTTGCCTTGTCTGGCTTGCACAGCCAACTTTCTAATGCCCAGGGGAGGTACTGGCCTTGGGTTTGCCCTCTCCCCATTAATCACTCATTAAGAGAATACCCATAGACTTGCCTACAGACCAACCTGATGGAAACATTTTTCTCAATTGCTCTCCTAAAATGAATCCAGCTTGTATTAAGTTGTTGAAAAAACCTGAACAAGCACAGCTTCCCACTACTGATTTATTTAAGGCCCCCTTTCCTAATAGGCATAACTGAGAATAAATCAAAAGGAAAAAACTTAGGCTAATAAAACATTTACCTTTTATTGGGAGTCTTTTTCTCTTCTTATTAGGAGAAATATGTCTCTTGTGCATGAGAAGAAGAGAACGTAAGATTATGGCTAAAAATGTCTTTTTTTTTTTTTTTTTTTTTTTTTGCTAACTTCTATGTTGCCTTCATAACTAGAGACCAAGGAGAGAGGATGAGGGATACTTAAGCAAAAATAGTAGCCTTGTATATACTGTGTTATGGCTGTTTTGATCTGCTCATCAGGAAATACATTATTTAGGTCCCCAACAAGCACAGGTTTTATAGTGCCTGCATTCTACCAACCTGTAACCTGGCAAGAATTTGTACAGTGTCAAACTCGACAAACTCATTGGCATTCTTGTTACTTTCTCTAGAAACTACTGTTAAAGTTTCTTTTTAATAAAGGAGACAATTGGTCTTCTTTCAGTTATTTACTTCAGACTAAAAATATATTTGATAACTTACACATGGGACTTTGAAACTCATTCTTCAAGTACAAAAATAACATTTTAATCAAACATATTCTTGGCATCCAAAAGCCCAGTCATACTCCCTCTGTCTCTCCACTCCTGCTCCTTCATCTCTCCTGTTTTCCACCTTGCACATTCTTCATCCCGTGTGTGTGTGTGTGTGTGTGTGTGTGTGTGTGTGTGTAACAGTCAGGCTATAAAATCTATACTGGCTTGTATTCCTTTTATCTCAGTTGGTCTTAAAAGCATTTGCTTCCACATTCATTGCAGGATCACTCTAATTACAACAGCTACTGCAATGGAGTATTTACAGAAAGATGTATTTAATGTGTGTGCATATAAGTTCCTGCATGTATGCATATGTGTATACCACATGCATGCCTGGTACCAGCTGAGCGGAGACGAGGGTGTAGGAATCCACTTGGATCCTTTCTGTAAGTGGAGTTGCAAGCAGCTGTGAGACTCCTGATGTGGGGTGCTATGGATTGAACCTGGGTCCTCTGCAAGAGTAGCCAGTGCCCTTAACTGTTGAGCTATCTCTCTGACCCATTTCTAACTGTTTTATGTGGATATTTGTAGTCTGTGTGTAAAAACATACACAGGAAAAAAATGCACACAGAAGAGCTGGGTTTCGTAGCATGTGTGTGTAATTCCAGAACTTGGGAGGCAGAAGGAGGAAGATCAGGAGCTTGAGGTTATTTTTGGCTATATAGTGAGCTCAAGGCTATAGTGAGCTATAGGAGATCGTGTCTCAATAAAAAAAAAAACCCAAAAAAAAACAAAAAAAAAAAAACAAAAAAAAAAAAACAGAGAACTAAACCAAAACACAAAGTCCCAAATCTCATGTGTGCTTATCAGTATTTTCCCTGTTGTTTTATTAAGTCTTTTATTTAATGCCATTCCTCAAAACCTGTATATTTACTGGCAGTAGAGAGGATCTGGTCAGCGATGGGGTCACTTGTACTGTGTATTGCAGATTCATTCTGGTTGGCCTTGTCTCTAGATTTGAGAGGCATCCATGGCCCAACATTGGCTATGTTTCTAGCATGGCCTACTGATGTGAGTCCATGTGTCTATTTTAAGATTCGTTGGCTGGTGTTATTTTTTAAGTACCTTTGATGTGGATTTTTTACTTCCAAAACAGTTTCAGTAGTTAAAGTAATTTAGTAGCTTCCTTATATTGTTAAAAAAAAAATCCCATGTATTTACAAATGCCTCTTAAAATTAATTAGGTATAAGTTCCCATTTTATAGGCCAGGATAACCTATACTTCACTTTGTAGCCCATGCTAGCCTCAAACTCATAATGATCTTTCTGCCTCAGCCCCCAGGGTGCTGGAATTAACCAGTGTGACCTCTTGTTCCTGTCACTGTAAACCTTTCATAATGAAAAATAGTTACTGTGTTACCAAAAATTAGATGTCAAAAATAGGAGTGCCGAATCAATAACATTTACCGCCTTTCAAAGCAATAGTTTATAAATAAAAATAATACAGATGTTTTGATGCTTTTATTTTTTTTAGGTCACCAAAGACCTTTAAGGTATTGCTGAAGGGCTTCCTGGCAACTTAGAGGTCGATTATTTGATATATTTTCATCAAGAAGTCAGTTCCAGGCATTGAAGTGAATCTCTGAGTCTTTGCCACAGCTATTCTCGATGTGATCATTCCAGCTGACCTTGGTTCAATATGCTTTGTTAGATTTCCTGTACAGATATTTGGGATAAAGAATATCAGCAACTGTGAGAGTACAGGGTTTGCTTGTATGGCGGAAAGGACTTCCCACATAAAGCAGTCCCTGTTTGCTAGCTATCAGCAGCTTTTATTCCTAAGCATCATCTTCTTCTTAGCATCTTCTTTTATATTTGAAAACTGTGACCAGCTTTATAGTCTAGTCAGGAAGAAGGACTAACGTGCAGAGCCTGTATTTTACACATCATTCTCACTTCTTGATTTTTCTTCCCTAGCTTTGGCCTTTTTAGGTGAGGCGAAAGTCTCTGTGACTTTTAGTCGAAATGCTTTTGACAGATGATAGTACAGGATTGGATCAAAACACAAATTAGACACAGCCAGCAGCAGTGTAGCCTCTTTGGCTTTAAAGAGTGCAATCCGAGTTGAGCAATCAGATATGACCTCTGTCTGGCTGAGGGTGTATGGGATCCTGACAGCGTGGTAAGGAACAAAGCAGATGATGTAACTAGCTGTCACCAAGAGAATGTTGAGCAGAGCTGATTTCACACTCGGGTAGTTTGCGTTGTCTCTATTTCTGTAGAGTTGTCTGATTACAAGGAAGTTGGATATCAAAATGATGGCTGAGAAATTTAAAAATATTGCCACACATATGAAGTTTGTTAGCAAATGCCAATTTCTTCCAAACTCCTTTTTAAACTCCATGCAACCTACATTTGACTTCTCTTTGATGTCCTTGATGGGAAGCACCATGTTCGGCACCAGTATAAGGAGGACCATGAGCCACACAACGATTGATATCATTTTTGCAAACCCAGGTTCTTGTATTCGGTATATCTTGCAGCTGTGTGTTAACTGAAGACAGCGATCCATGCTGACAAAGGCTAAGAAGATAATAGATAAGTACATATTGATGTAGATGAGGCAGGCTGTCACTTGGCAGTGGAATATCCTTAGCTTCCAGGGCGCCACACCCAAGTCAACAACGATTTTTACTGGTAATGCCAGAGTGAGCAGGAAATCAGCTGTAAGCAAATTAATTAAGTATATGCTTACACATCTGTGATTTGTGGTTTTCTGTATAAATGCCCACGTTGCAAAACAACTTCCAATAATTCCAATGAGGAAAACTAAATAAAAAAAGTATGTAAACGGTTGAAGATCTCTGTAAACTGGACAGAACATTGAACTGTTTGTCATGTTGAGGGAGGAGGTTGAGTTCAATAATTTAAAAAATCTTCACGGCTCTGTTAAAGAAAAAAAGTAGAAGGAAAATGTTAGGAACTAAAGTCAGAAAATACTTCTTAGAAACATTTATACTCTAGAGTTACCACCGTCTTTCTTGTTTTTAGGAAGCATTTCATTGGGTAGTGGGGACATCCTAGATTATGAGAATCCAGGTTCTGCACTGTCTGATTCTGGTGACTTTCAGGAAATCCCATGTACATTTTGCTTTTTGGAAGGGATGTTTTTGACCTTGTGGTTTGTGTTGTGTAGCTCTCTGTTACCGGTTGAGGGAGAAATTTCTTTGCAGAGGAGGTAAGTGACCAGAGGTTCTGGGAAGTTGAGAGAGGAAGATACTGTGGTTTTGTCTGAAAAAGATTTCAGTGTGGCTTTCTGCTTTTCTTTTAATAGCCTTCGTAGCTTATGCTGCAAGAACCTAACTGATGGTAGAAAAGAGAAGGCAGCAAACTGCAGAAAGATTTGCACCTTTATCTTAGAAGTGGACCTTCTGTTGCGAATCCCATTAGCATATCTTTAGAAATAAAAATTTCTCTTATTTTCAGTGGGAGGAATTGAAGGGTGAGATTCTTGTTCTGAATTGATGCCCCCGATCTCTGTCATCATGTACCAATTTATAATGGTATAAACCCATTATGGTGAAGGCCAGTGTTGTGTCTGGTGAACACTTTAAAGGGTGAACATATTGAAGATTCTATTTAACTGTCATATTTCATGTTGAGTACCCATGTAATATTTTTGTTACATTATGCTTGCTGTGTTACTGAAAATACTTTGTGTTTCTTTTTATTGTTTAAATTCACCTGGTAGAAAAGCTTGTTGAACATAATGGCTGTAACTATTTCTATGGATGTTATTTTGAATAGTTTTATGAAGGTGCCTTTTAAAACCTTCTAGAACGTTGCCCTCTATTTATTTGTTACAGCGTCTTCCAGAAAAGGGTCAGATACATCTTTATTAAAACATGGAACTTTTTTAGACCTGGCAGTACTCATTGTAATCCCAGCACTCAGGAGAAACACTAGTTTAAGATCACTCTTTGCTAAATGACAATGCTAGCCTGGTGTATACTTGAGACCTTGTTTCAATCTAAAACAAAATAAAGGAAAGCAAAACAAAAGAAAATCCCCTTCCAACTTTGACAGTAGAGAACCACCACAGTTGAGCCTGACAATGACAGTAAGATCTTGTCATGGTCCTTTCAGGTAGTGAAAATACTGGCTTGACACATGAGCTCAAGTTAAACCAAGCTCCCCCTGGAGTGGTCTGCTCTTAACTCCCGTGTTTAGGACCACAGTGGTACTTTGTGCTGTCCCTTTTGATGTGGCAATCCTTTGTCATATTAAACAATATTCTTTTGTTTTAAAGGCAGGGTCAAAAATACCACTTCCAGAATGCGAATCTACATGACATTTTCTGAAAAATCCCAGAAACCAGAGAGTATAGAGCCTGGGCTTCTCATGCTTTAATGTTTTATCAGGAACAAAGTGTTATGCAGTGTTCCAGGACATTGCAAGTTTACAACAGCGGAATGGCTCAGCAGCCATAAAGTCCTTCTTTAAAGCAAACAACTACTGAAGTTACTAAGCTTTAACTTTTCAAAATATTTAATGTATGTATCGACATTTTTATTTATCATTATTATGCGTGTTCATGGCGTATGGCTGTGAGCATGCTTCTGTGTCCATGTGGAGGTCAGTGGACAGCCTGGGGAGTCAGTTTTCTCCTTTCTGCTTGTCTGACTGCTGGGATGGGACTCAGGTCTACCTACACGCCTAATTTACACATTCACTGGCTGAGCCACCTCATGGCTCTGCTGTGTTTATCTTGAAGTGATGCAAGGTGTGAACTTTCTTAAGGGTCTTAAAGGTCACAAGCTGCTCCTGTTTCCCCAGAAGTCTTAGACCACTTGCAGTCCACGGATATTGTCACTCTGTACCAACCTTAATGAAAATTGTAAAGCACTTACCATTTATGTTAGTTGACTACACAGTTTTGTTTAAAGAAAAACATTTTATGTGTCCTGTTGGGTGGTCGTTAGAATCTTCAATCCGCTTAAGCATGTGGGAGAAATTTGGAAGCATGGCACTTTAATGATAGATGCATTCTTTATTGATGACTATTTACCAGTCCTCAAATCAATTGAGACTGCAAAGTGCTCCAGATTTCTGCAGCCTTTATCCTTCTTCCTTTTTGTGAGTCTTGCCTATCGACCTGTGGGCCGGAAGGAGACTCCTCATGTCTGAATGTCACTCCAGGCTTCTCTGGCTTCCTTAGAGGCATTTCAGGTGTTATATAGTATCAGTAACATAGTTACTTGTTTCTGTGAGTGCCGGATTACCTGAATAATTACATGGTGAGCTCTCATTTTATTGGTAAAGAGAAGTATTATAATAGTTTGTCCTGATTGGTATTCTCTGTAATTAGAACTGACCACCTGTTCCAGAGTGGAGTAACTTAAAATAGTTACAGTGTAAACCACTCGTTCAGGAGTGCTGAAGAGTCTGGAGTGCTGTGCATTTGCTTTTTTATTAAATTGTGTCTAGAGTGCCCTGAAAAATAGTTTCTCAAAATTTTGCGTATATTGATCAGAGGCAAAATTGTACTATAGCAACATCCCATACTCTCTGTCATAAGTCTGAAATCTAAGAGCTTGGTAAACATTGTGGCAACAATATCCACACGAAGTAGGTGTGCTCTGCAGTACTCCAGCAAAATCAAGAACAGACTTTAAATGTCTCTATGGTCCTTTCTCATAGGTTGCTCATTCCTTAGGGTGTGAAACAAAACAAAAACTTAAACTAAATGAAAACTTAGAGGGTTTCCCATGGGAGTCCTTGTGGACATGCTTTGAAATTTGCTAATGTAAGACTGGTGAGGAAAGTCTGGTTAAGACCTGTTGGGGAGATAAAAAAAAAAAGGCCTTACCTGTCGTCAGCCCAGCTAGCAAACAGTAGCTCAAGTTACCCTTGCCTGAATAGAAATTAGTCTAATTTGAATTGTAGCTTTTAAAAACCGGACAAGATCAAGAGAAAGCAGGAAATGCTGTTAGAAGCCCACAGCTCAGGTCTAATTACAGTTTAATAGTGGTTGCCCGACCACCCCAAAGCCTCTGACTTTTGATTCTTTCTCCTTCAACACAGAAAATCCTGACTTTGGTTTTTATGGGAAAAACAATGGAATGAGCTCATTGATAAGGACGTACCTGGCTGTATCTTTTCTGGCCTGAGCAGGCCTGGGTCCTGGCTGTGTCTTCTCTGGCCTGAGCAGGCCTGGGTCCTGGCTGTCTTTTCTGGCCTGAGCAGGCCTGGGTCCAGGTCTTCAGAGAATCATGAGCTATTTAGTTACCCACAGTGACAGTAGTTCCATCTTGCAGGGTTGCCTGCTGAAGTAAAAATTTCCTTTCCCTCTTGTGTGGTTTTAAAATGTTAGAGATTGACGTAGATGAAACTGTGGTTTGCAAATGGTTTAAACTGCATGAAAGTCTCCTGAGGAAGTTTTTGTAAGAAAACAATTTCATCTATCTAAGGAACTCAAATTTGTCAGTTACTGTTTTAGGGAAAATTATTTTCATTTATCCATTATAATATCTTGCCTTTTTTTAAAAAATAAAAGTACCTTATATTGTACTGTTTTCATCATAATAATAATAGTTTAAAAAATAGTGTTAAAATCTTGAAAATGGAGTTGAGTTTATGAATTGAGACACTAAGGTACTTAAACAGATATTGTTTAGTGTAGTTGCTAACACAAGCACTTCAGAGATAGAGAAGTTATAATGCCTCTTGTATTGTTATTAAATGTGACCAGTTATTCAGACTGAATCATGGACTGGTCTAGAAATCAATCCAATATTGGAAATAACAGTCTTCATTTGGAAGTCTGGCTCTGGATATTTTCAGACATATTTGGAAGTTAGCTGCAGTTCTCTATGATGTTATGTTAGCAAGAGATATGGCTGGGGCAGGATCTGGATTTCAAACAGGTGTTAGCACATGTGTTAAGACTCTTTTAATTGTCAAGTTAAAATGACTTTTGTTTCTTCTACAGTATTTAATGTAAGTTGCATTGATTGTACACCTTCTAATTGTATCTGTGTTTTGAAATCCAGCATGTCAGCTATGGAGGTCTGTCAACCAGCTTTTGTTTTATTGCCCTGAGTATCACAGAACCTTGGTATTCTAAAAATAGCCTGCAAGTACTAGAAGAAGCAAGTCAGGTTTTAAGCAGAAGCAAGAGGGTAGTGGGCTTGATTATTGCTGGTATAACAGTTTTAATTACATTAATTGCTAGCACCAGTGCTTCTGCAATTGCTGTGATACAAGAAGTTAAGACAGCTACTTTTGTTATTCATTTAGCAAGAAATGTTACCAATGTGTTGAATATACAAGAGGATGTAGATAGATATTTGGAAGAAATGATTGATGCTCTTTATCCTATTCAAATTACTGGAAGAAGGTTCAGAATTTAAGGGTAAGAGCCATCTTGAGTGTCATGCCAAATACCATTGGATTCATGTTAGTTCTAAAATTTACAGTGGTAGTCATTATAATGACTATTATAATTAAATTAATTATAATTAATTATAATTAAATTAGGAAGAAATTTAAAGACACTCGCAGTGTGTTTGGTACCATTTTACCCATCGAGCCATCTTGCCAGCTCCAGTTTCAGAACAATCTTGAAATAATATAAAAGAACATCATTAGAACAACAGAGAGATAACCGCTATCCCTCTTCTTGGTTTATAGAATTAACCTTTTTTTCCCTCTGTTTACATGAACCACATAAATGTGACTGTGCATATGACTCTTGAGATTTTCCTTACAAATGGATCACATGTAATCCAGGGAGATAGCTCAGCAGGTTAAAGCACTTGCCATAGAAGTCTGATAAAGCAAATTCAATCCCTAGAACTCAGGGAAAGATAGGTGAGACCCACTGTATAAACTCGTCCTCTGTATAAACGTGTCCTCTGACTGGCACTTGTGTACCATGACACCCACAAATTCACATTCACATACCCGTAATCTTAATCTTACATATCTAAACGTTAAGGAAGGCATTTGGTCTGTTTTCTACTTTATAAGACTTAAAACAATCAGAAAGCATTTCTCACCTTGACCTAAACTGCCTGATAAATAGAGGCGTGTATTTAACAACTTGTACCTTATATCGCATGATTATTCCCCTGCAATAAAAACAATTTAACTGGTGTTTAAAGGGAACCTCTCTCTGAGGTTGCAGCATGCCTGACAGCTTGCTAGTCTGAAGGAGATGTTTTGCTTCATTAGTGATTGCCTCTTTTTTTTTTTTTTCCTTTCATAAGAATGGATTCCCGCTCTCCTCTGCTCCTTTCCTTTCTGAGTTGCCTGAGATCAAAGGCTTGATGGTAGGTGAGGGCAAGGCTGGTTTTTATGAAAATGAATATGACCTTCTGGCTCCAGATTTTTAAAGAGTGATAATGTGCTGGCACACACTTACTTTGTAACTGCCAAGCTGTGGCCTCTGTAGGAGAGACATTTGCATGAAGTAAAGTGTGTGTCCATTAGAGGGGAAGAGAATTTAGAGGTGGAGTTGGTTGCAAATTGGGTGGTGAATAGATTTAGTGCGATATGAAGGAAAATTGGCAGAAAATATTTCTGGTGAGGTTTTACTTTGCTTTGGATCAACTTTTTTTTTTTTTGACCTTTCACTTTATTTTGAGGAGGTTTTATCTGTTTGCTTCCTTGTTTTCCTTTAGGCTTAGATGATCAAAAAGTGCAAGCAGCTAACTGTTGTTTACAGCTGGAAGACCACCATTTATGTAGGGCTTGTGAAATGTGAGCGAGCTGAAGTGCCCTGGTTCTCCATCCCTGCCCTTCATTTCTAGAGCAGTGATAGCTCATCTGTTTGGTTTTTTGTGTTCATGAGATAGGATCGAGCCATATAAACCCAAGGTAGCCTCAGACTGACAGGAATCCTCCTACTTGAGCCTCCCCGCTGCTAAGATCACAGATATGTGTCACCATGCCTGTCGGCTTTCTTATGGTGAAACTAAGTTTGTTTGGTTTTTTTTTGTTTTTGTTTTTTTGTTTTTGTTTTTGTTTTTTTTGTTTTTTTGTTTTTTTGTTTTGTTTTGTTTTGTTTGGAGACATGGTCTCATTATACAGCCAAGCTGGCTTTAAGCTCCAGATCCCCTTGCCGCCTGGGTTTATCTGCATTCTCATCTGGAGAATAAATTCTCACATTTGGGTTTTTGGAAGAATACTTTTCCCTGTGGCCTCTTTAGCTACACTGGGATTGCACTGGGATTGTCTGCAGAGTGGTAGGTCAATCCCCTGCTGCTAAAACTCTGCCTCATCATCTCTGGTTGTTCCTGCCTCTAATAATAGTTCTGGCCTGTGCACCGCTTGTCGCTCAGTTGTGGTTTCCAGTCTCCTTATCTGGCCTGACTCGTTGTTTCCCAAACCTTCTTGCTTTCCTGTTAGTTTTCTGCTTTGGCACTGTGATGACAAAGGCCTAAGGGGAGAGTGACTTTCTCAAGGACAAGTATTCATTTGTATTGTGCGGACAAGAGGTGAGAGGTTGAAGACTGAACTCAGGTGACCAGAGCCTTACTTCGTCCCTTTCTTGCCCTCTTACATTTGCTTCAGTCACCTGGTGTGAGGGGCTGTGCTCAGGCTCTGGGAGCTGTGAAGCATGTGAGACACAGCCCCCTGCCCGTCCCCCCACACAGGGGGCTTAGTCACCGGGATCTTCTGTCAGATCTGTCTCAGTACAGGCTGCATATGGGCTAAAGTGTGATCGGGGTTTATGATGTATGAGTACTCAGTCGGGAAAGTCAGAGACAAGGAGGGTATGTCTGCTTTCTGTGTAACCACCTTTCTTGCACACTGTACTGACCCGCACTCGGATGTGCGAAAACTCTGGGGGTTACTTTTCATACGTTGATTATTAACAAGACAAAATTCCTGATGGTTTTGAAAACAACTTGTTTATTGACACATACATAGTACAAAGTATGAAATAGGTTGTGAGTGTTACTTAGAAGAATGCTTAGGAGGAACATCTGAAAGACTGGGTGTCTTCTAAGAAGCCAGTGAATAGAAGAGGACGGATTGAGTTTTGGTAACTCACAGACCAGCACCCACATGCCACTTCCTCCATTCATTTTGTTTTAGAAAATTGTGATGTGCCACAGCCTTTCATTTTACATGAAAACTTATATTTTATTTTTATTATACTTTTTTTTTTTTTTGGACTTCATACACATTATTAGATAACATTGCTGGCTAAGCTGTTCGTTGTCTTAAGCCTGCTTTTTATTCGTAAATCTTAATTATCCTGTAACAAGACCGATAATAATTGGAACGGGGATGGCAGCTTACAAAGTATCGGTGCTTTCGTGAATTGTATTTTCCCTTTTGGTTTTGGAAGTCTCTAGGTCATTCTGGACTTTCAGTGACATGTGTAACTTCTTATTTAAGACCTCTCTAAATGGCTGGCATAAGAAGAAATAAATAATGGGGTCCAGACACACATTTGCAGCAGAGAGTAGCAGAGTGAATTCTTTCGCGTAGAGCAGGGTCTCCTTGGCCTGGCAGCTGTAATGACCCTCCGTCTGGCTCTTTGTGTAGGGGATCCTGGCAATGTGGTAAGGCACAAAGCAGACAACAAATACGAACACAATGCTGAATATATTGCGGCTAGACTTCCTTTTGACCGAGATGGAATTCTTTCTGGACTTAAGGTGAGACTTAAAGATCTTCCTCGTGATGGCCGTGTAGAAGATGATTAACAGGAGGAACACAATCCAGAAAATGCTCACGAAGATGTAGTTAGACGCCTTGTGCCACTTCCGCCCCAGCTCATTCTTGAGTTCCATGCACTGTACTTTCTCAACGTCCTTGACGCTCTGGTTTGTCAGAATGATGTTTGGGACGGCAAGGAGAAGCATGAACGTCCATACAAGCACGGACAGCAGTTTGCTGTAGTTCACTGACTGCACGATAGAAGTGAAAAGGGGCTTTACAATCTTATAGTACCTGTCAAAGCTGATGAGCCCGAAGAACACGATGCTGACGTACATGTTAACATAGAAGATCACGGCAGAGACCCTGCACACAAACACATTCACCTGCCAGGGACCGAGACCCGAGTCACCAAGGACTTTGAAAGGGAAAGTCAGGCCCATGAGAAAGTCAGCCACAACTATGTTCTTGAGATAGATGATAAAACTCTTGGAGCTGGGCACATAAAAGAATATCCATCCTGATATTCCGTTGAGAAGAATCCCCGTGATGAAGACCACGCAGTACAACCCGGGAATGATCTGCCGTGTGATCAGGACGTTCCAGGAGCAGGGCTGCTTTGGAGGCTCTGAGGTTGAGTTGTCCATCTTCTCGCTTCTGGAGGCAAAGATCTGGATAGAAAGGCAGGCTTGTTACTTAAAGCACAGTTTATGGCCTTCAAATCATTTATGATTGGTATCTAATAAAATGGAGAAACATAAATATGGCGAAACCCACCAAGATTGTGAACCATTTACTCCCTCTCTTTTGGGTTTATCTCTCTATTTCTCCATGTTCAGGAATCTCGAGGCAAGCTTCGTCAACAGAATCCAGGATACAGAAGAGATAATTCCAGACACTGAGGGACAGGATAGAAGAAACATATATATTAGCCAAAGAAAATGTTATTTTTCAAGTCTTTCCTCTGTTGCCATTTTGTAGAATGTGTAGCTTCATTCTTGACTTGTACCTAGGAAATGTGGTTACATCATTTTCCCTTCACTGCAAGTCTGTGACATTTGTTCCCAGGAACTGCCACAGGGGAACAGAGCTGCCTCTTCCCCCTCCCCCCCTCTCTCATGCACCCCTGGTTTTAACAGTTTATTTGGAGAGACTGCTGTGTGGGTTTTGTACATTGTCTTACAGGAATAGGTTATCTTTAGCAAAAAAAAGAGAAGTTGAATTTTATTTTAATTGATCTAACTTCTCACTTGCCTCTCAATCTGTAACCTACATATCACCTAGGGATACTGCTATATTGAGAACATAGATTCCATGGCCCCAGAGTTCACCATGATGAGTGGTCTAGGAGTCTGAGTAGCATGCTTATTTATTTGTTAAAGTATATGGAAATATTCAATAAATTGTGAAGAATGTGAAAAGAAACATATTTTCTATATAAGGGCTACAGTGTTACCATCCAGGTCGTCTAAAAACATAGTTCATGCTTTTTACTAGTTCCATCATCACTATCCAGGTTTGTTATCTCTTATACTGTAAATACAAAAGCCTGCTTGAAAGCAAGGCATAGCGCTCACCTTGATTTACTAGAGCATTCCTGAGAGATCTTGAGGCTGTTTTAGTGAAGAGAATAGGTCTTTGTGTAGGAAGGTTTGGCATGATCCATGATAGCATGTAGCACATGCTGATTTAGAATGGGGTGTTTGAAATTCAGCACATTATCCACCTTGGGCAGGGCTAATAAAATATAACATTTTCTTAAATTCTCAATCAAATATTACATAGGTTAAATGTCCCTTTTCTTAAATGTATAGAACAAGAAATATTTGAGTTTTGGTATATCTGTGTGTATGTGCACATGTGTCTGCATGTAAGCCATAGATCAGATTTGGGGGCTTCCATGTTTCTCAGGAGATTGACACTTTCTGGGTTTTTTGAGACAGTGTCTCCTGTTAACCTGGAGCTTGCTAAGAAGAATAGGGATGAATGTCCACTGAGCCCCAGAAATCCACTTTCCTTCACTCCCTGGCACTGGGATCATTGGTATGCAACATTACTTTCATAGCTGGATTCTGGGGTTGAACATAGCTTTTATTTATTTATTTTTTTTCTGACCCAGCAAGCACGTTGTTAAATGGACACTCTTCCTAGTGGATACAGTTAGTTCACATCTCATATGTATCATATACACGTAGCCCAAAGGTGATGGGTTGCTTTCAAATCCTACCACGTCCATATCCTCTTATGATAAGCCTTTTCCTCCTGTTCTTTGTCCAGTTACGACACAGGAACAAAGCTGATTCTTCCTCCTGCCTTTCTCTAGTCCAGACATGAAAACGGGTTAATCAAAGGTACTTTTGATAAGTATTTGCCTTCCACCTGATTAATCTGTAAAATGTTTATTATTATGCTTATTGGTCTGTATAAGTGTGTGTTTGTGTACTTGTGGAGGCCAGAAAAGGATGTGTGGTTCTTGGCCCTGGAGGTACTCGTGCTTGAGAGCTGCCTGGTGTGGATGCTCGGAGCTGAACCCTGGTGCTCTGCAAAGACAGCAAGAGTTCGTAACTATGGAGCCATGGCTCAAGTCCCTTGAATCTTACTTTACTAGAAAATAAAGATGCTCACAGTAGTATAGGTGGGGATGGTTCTTCATTTTCTAAAGAACATTTTCTTACCCCCCCGCCCCCACCTTTGGTATCATTATTCTATGTGGTTTCCAGGGAATGTTATATTTTTAGATACTTCATAATACTGCTTTAAAATATTTTGTTGCTTATATTATGTACTTCCCGAGTCTGCCCTCGGTTTTCTAGCCATTCTGGTTATTTTGGAATGCATACATTGACCTGTCCTTACTTAAGTTGCCCAACATTGTGACTCCTAAGCCGTGGCCTTTGCTGCTGAGGCACAGTCAGTCAGTGGAGTGCGGCATGTGATTTCAAGGAAGAGACTTTGCTTTGCCACACTTTCCCATTTCCCAGAAACTGTTCTACTTGGCTGTGTGTGTGGATCTCACAGTAGCTGTTTTAGCTGCAATCTACGCCCCACCCCCCCATGGCCTCCTTACTGTCTCCTCTAGCTCAGCCAGAGGGAAGCTTGCTTTCACCTTTGCCCAGGAGAAGGAATCTCTTTATTTACTTTTTCCTTAAATGCTGTGTGTATTCAGGGCTTGGCAGCACACATCTCAGAAGCCACCGAGGATCTAAATTCAAAGTTTCCTGTCTTTGCTGCAGTTGGCTTATTTTCTGACCACTGTGCCGTTTGATGATGTTTGTTACTGAAAGTTCCTGTGTTCAGCTGTGGCTCTCAGCTCCTGTATATGTTCAGTCTTTCCTTTGTGAAGATCACACTGTCATCCATTTTTGCTGGGCACTGTGGAAACCCTTAGTCTCAGAGAACTCTAAAGGAGTTTCTGAGCTGGGATGGCCGAATAGCGTGGCACCCTAGGGTGTTAGGGCCTCACTGGAGGAGGGAGAACCTCTGTATTCTCAGGAAGGAGGATGGCAGGGCAGCCTTCCTGAGCGTGTGATAATGAAGACTGGCGGGTGAAGTGGCTTGACACGATGAGGAAAAGGGTGGAGGGCATTGTGACAGAGAATGGCATAGGCACAGGCATGAAGACACAAAAGGTGATAGGATAGAGGGGACACTGGTTTACCGAAACATTTGGGTAAAGCCTCACCCCAGCAGTCACTATTAACCACCACCGTACAGATGAGGAAGCCAGTGTTTGCAGTGGTGGAGTTACCAAGGTAGATGGGGTAGGTTATTTATGTCCAAATAGTATTTAAACCTGTTAAACTCCAGGTCAGCATCTTACTTCAGAGACAGTATAGAGGGTCCCTCTGTGTGTGTGTGTGTGTGTGTGTGTGTGTGTGTCTCCCATGTGTGCTCAAGTTCAATGGGTCCTTTGGTTTTCCTGGAGTCCTTTTAGGGGTTGGCCTTTCTTTTGGAGGACAGCATTGGTTGGCTTTTGTGTGCTTGTGTTTTAAAGCCCCTCAGTTTCTCTCATCGTCCTCCAGGTACTACTGTATAGAAAGCCTCCATTTTCTTTGCCAGTCTTTAACTGGCAAAGTCTGTAACTGATGTCCTTTTAACTTTGATTTTGATTCAACCCCGGTCTCACATGCTGATGTCTATGGCTGCTGTAGGAGAGACTCAGCCTGCTGCATAAACTGAGAGTGTCCTAGCAAGCAGAAGCCCAGCGGCTGCTGCTGCTGCTGATCTTTCTTCTGGTGGGTCCTGTCTAGCCTAACTTGGCTTCTCTAGTTCTTGGCTACTCCAAGCAGTGATCCACATACACTGATACAACTCGTAATTTAACAAACATCTGGTCTCCTGCCACAGGCATTTGTGTTAGTTAGCTCTCACTTGAGAAGTTCTTGTATGCTCTTCGGTTGAATTGCAGACCCTTAGAACTCTTCCACTAAGCTCAAACTTGGGTCTGCCTTGACTATATTACAGTCCAGACTTCAGAATTCAGGAAGAGAAACTGTACACAGTCAATCAACCTTTACTGACGTTCGAGACTAGGGATAGGGGGTTTATTAGCATGGACAATAAACTGATAGTATCTACATCTAGGGCTATAATTCAAGCCACTTCCCCAAACACAGTTAGTGGAACTTGCAAGAACATGAAAGTCTGCCACATCCGGCCTGAGAACTCTCTGTGTTCAGTGTCTTCTGATTGTGCCTGCAGATCATGAAAGATTCTAGTGGAGGAGGCCAGGGTGTGGTGATGCAGGCGCTTGTGCCCTCCAGAGCATGGTCCTGCTGTTCTCCAAACAGGAAACACTAGAGCAGCGCTTCTCAACCTGTGGGTGGCAACCCCTTTAGGGGTTGTGTATCAGATATCCTGCATATCAGATATTTACATTATGATTTATAACAGTAGCAATATTACATTTATGAAGTAAAAATGAAACAAGTTTATGGTTGGGGCCACCACAATGTGAGGAACTGTATTAAAGGGTTGTAGCATTAGGAGGTTTGAGAAGTGCTGTTCTGGAGGCTATACAATGGCAACATGTTGCTAGATTCTTCACCCCAAATCCTATCTGGGTAGCCTTGGTGGTGCAGTGGTAAAATTTAACCTGCTACTTTTGGGCCAGTCCAGTGTTTCTTAGCTATGGTCTCAACATTTTAGGGGAGACCAGCTCTTCATTGGTGTCTGTTTTATGTACATGTTCAGCAGCAGCTCTGGCCTCTGTCCACTAGGTGGCAGCAGTATTCTGTGGTTGCCTCCAGACACCGGAATAATTGCTAGAACAGCTGCTTAGTGGTAGATGGATATGATGTCCCTCTGAATCATGAATATAATTTAGCTGTCTTTTTGGTGCCAAACCTTATGTATATATACACAACATTATCACTAAAGATGTACACATAATTTACTGCTCTGTTGGAATAGTGGAAGGCTATCCGACATAATGATTGAAAGAAAGCATACAAGTAAGATACAGTGGCTTTTAGTTAGAGGTTGGCTCAAGCTCTTAATAGTTTTGATATTGTCATTAGTGCCAAGCGCCTCTGTCTATCAGCTTCTGAATCTCTAACTTGAGAGCATGGTAGCTACCTCATAGGGTTCCTGTTTCTGTAAGCATCAGACACCTGGCACTGGCAGCATGTGAGTCAGTGGGAACACCGTCAGAACTGGGCATGGGTAAGCCAAGGATAGAAGAAGCAGAGCATCTGGAATGCTTTGTCTCCCAGCCCCTTGGTTTCCCTTGCTTCTGCGTATTTACTTAGGTTCACATTCTTTTGCGCTGAGATACGGAACAGCAGGAAGCACAGGAGACCATGTGTACAGTGGTCTGAGCTTACCTGGGTGTGTAGCCCAGCATCCCCCGACCCCCACACAGAAGTGTGTGCTGGGAGGTGATGGCTTGTCCATTCTTGTTACTGGAAGGTAGCCCTCGGGACTAAGGGCAAAATACACAACTCTGTGCTCTTATTCAACAGTCTACCCTAGTCTTTGATGAGACTGGCAGGGAACCGTGTAACTATGGTTCTGCCCTCAGAGTTTTTACATGTGCTTACTCTCTCTGGAACTTATGGGCTACGTATCCCGGTCCCTGCTTTGTTTTGTTTTCTCTCTCCCAGAAGTGTTTTGGAATCAGGGCCCTATTCTCTAGAGCCATTCAAGGAAGTGAATCTCTGACCTTCCTTGGCGCTGAGGAGCTGGTGTTTGCTTTCTCATGGACTCACACTGAGACCTTCCATTGTGGACCTTGGACCATTAGTGGATGTTTTTGGTTGCATGCACAAAAAACAGATTTCTCTTTCTGAGAAAGCAAAAGCTTTTACTCCAGCAACTCCATAGCAAGCACTGACTGCATGCTTGTTTAAGATTCAGGGTTAGATAGCCAAAGGGAAGGACTATAAATGTCCAGGAATGACAGTGGGAATGGAAACACTGCCCAGACACGGCTCCCGCTTCCCTAGATGTTTAACCCTGGAGTGTGTGTGCTCTCTCCCAGCTCTGAGTATTGACCCCTGTTTTGGGGGTGGGGTGGGGATCGGTGACTTCTGATTTTAAAGGATTGTATTGACACCAGCTTGTGAATTCAGCAGCACATAGATGAATGCTTTACCAAGTCAGTCATGTGATTAGAGAGCAACAATACCCTTTTCAGAATTTGTAGAAGTGAAGTGTAGACATACACAAAGGTGGTACTCAGGATGCACTCAGATAATCGAAGACAGACCTCATCTTAGTCCTCAACCTACAGGCTGGGATTTACTATTGAGCTAGGTATCTTTTCCCAGCATTCCATTTGGGATTATTATTATGTAATCTATATTTACAGTAGATTTTCATAGGATCACTTAAGTATCTTAGAAAACAGTCTTCATCTTGCTTTGCTCCATGGCAGCTATCAGATGCTGTTTTACTGCTGCCTGATAACCTGTGTGTGTATGTGTGTGTGTGTGTGTGTGTGTATGTGTGTGTGTGTGTATGGTGTGTAAATACTGATAATAATAAGCCTTCCTTTCTGTTGATAGCTATGGCTGAAATGTGTTTCACACTTATGATTTCCTTGGACGCTTTTTTCGGCATGTGTATATGTACACATGTATAAACCTGCATGTGTGTGTGTATGTATACATATGTACATATATGTGTATGTATGTATGTATGTGTGTTACTGCTGTGTTTTGGTCTGTCTTTCATACTCACTACATTCTCTAGCTGTAGTGGCTGTTCTTTGAAAAACACTTTGTATTGTATGCACATACAGTTCTGTTTGCTTTCAAAATGGCTTTTCTGTTCCATGGAATACTCTTTTAACTTATATAACATAAACTAAGGCACACTAGTGAGAGCCCAGGATCACTTAGCGTGTGAGCCCCGCCAGCCCTCCTGCATCCCTTCCCTTCTCCTCTTCCGTCTTCCACTCAGAGGTAGCCTTGTCCTGAATTATGTGTTTCTCATCCTCTTCCTTTTAAAATAAGTGATTCTGACTCATATGTACATGACTGCCTTTGTAAAAATTGCTCAGGACTTTTAGCGATAAGGTTTTAAGACTTAGAAACAATACTCAGGATTTTGTTTCTCCAGTAATCGCCTTGGAAAACGTGTTAGAACTATGTGGTGAGGATGAACATTTACCTATCCTATCGTGGAATATTGTAACTTCTAGGGAGACTACAACATGTTTGCTGATGTGTATCAGGAAATATGAGGGGGTTATTGAAGTACTGTTAACAGCAAAAGCCCAGCACTAGTTCAGACAGTTGATGAGCATGCATGGAAGAAAGGTTTTTGTTTTCTGTAGAAGTTAGAGGTTAGATGAATTACAGCTGTGAACCTTTAAGTCTTTGGGAAGTTTTGGAAGATGGATGCAATCCTCATGTTGTTGGGAAAAAAATAATCTAGAAAGCTTAAATAGATGATTCAAGTGGTAGCTGCTGTGTCCAAGAGCAGAGAGTGGAATTAAGGTTGTTGCTGTTTAAAAGCGTTAGTTAGTTAGTTATTGTGTTTAGCTAAAATAATCTGTTTTCCTAGTTTGCTCGGTATAGGAATCCCGCAAATGATTCTCAGCCATAGCATGAGTGCTGGATGATCTAGAACATCTCAATTTTCCACAGGAGGCAGACAGGTAAGAGAAACTCAGTGTGTTGAGCACATCCCTAAGTTTGGCATCAAGAGCCCCAGTCATGTGTCTTGTAGCTCTGTTCTCCCCTAGAGGTTCATACTGCGACTAACCTGTATATACTCACTTGGTGGCAAGTGCATAGAGAAGCCTGGTGGGGGTAACACTGGGAAACATGGCCTGTCACTCACTGTGCTGAATTCTTCAGCCTGAGCAGTCCCCACTGTTCTCTTGATGTTGAAGGAAGCCCCTACCGTGCTATGTGTGAGTATGGTCAGGCTGCACAGGCCCAAGTGAGGCAGGTTTGTACGTAGCTCTGAAATGCCACTGACACAGTTGACCTGTGGAATAGTGCAGTATGGGGTGGGGGAGGGTTGAAAACAAACAAGGGAGTAGAGACTCATGCCTTGGGTAAGCCAATAGGGTTGTTTTTTTTTTTTTTTTTTTTTTTTTTTTTTTTTTTTTTTGGTTTATTTTGTTTTGGTTTTCTTTTTGTGGAGTTTATTAGCTACTTAGCTGGTTTTGGTCCTATGAAATTCAAAATAAAAATGCAAAAGGTTTTGGTCCTATAAACAAAAATTCAAAATAAAATGCAAAAGTTTAATCTTCTGACTGCTTTCTGCAGGACCTGTCCTTTTGTGCCAGGCTAAATGGAGCAGATGTATGGTTTCAGTCTGTCTCACAATCCTGAAGGCTTTGTGTCTCTGCGAGTTGACAGGGGCCACGGGTCAGGTCTGGCAAGAATGACCACCTGATTTTGTCAGGCACTACAAAGGAGTAACAGGAATAACTGGTGGGCTGGGGCTCTGTACTGTCAGTCTAGCAAGAATGAAATCTAAAACAAGCAAAGATTCACTGGGGCAAAAGTAATAGAGCCTTGAGGTCTGCCTGGGATTGTATCTCTGGTTTTACTGTAGCTGTGGACATGGTGATCTCAGGCCAAATGATACATTCTCAGAAGCTGTTTCTCTGTGAAGGCTGCAGCAGGCACACTCTTACTTCTACCCTCTAGCACCTCAACAGGTGTATATTCTAAGTGTCTCTTAATTTACTTAAAGTAACAGGGATGCAGAGCTAGCTCAGTGGTTTATAGTTCTTGCAGACATCCGGGCTTTATTCCCAGTACCTACATGGTGGCTCATAGCCATCAATAAATTCCAGTTCCAGGGTACCCAACTCTTTCTTCTTACGTCAGAGGGTACCAGCACACAGAAGTTGTACATACATGCATGCAAGCAAAACATTTATAACTCATAGAACATAAAATAATTACATCCTTAAAATTAAATAATATTTCCAACCCCATTTATATGTATACCATTGTTCTGAAGGCGAGCCCCCTGAGTGCTGCCCTCTGCTTTCAGAGGGCTCAGAATTGTGTGTGGCAAAGCAGCAGCAGCAGCTCATGCTTCACTGACTTGTGGATGAATTTGTTCACATAGTTCTAGGCAAATTAACCATTGAACTGTCAAACGATGAGTGTGTTCAGAATCTGCAGAGTTTTAAAGTGTGTTCTTTTGTGAATTGTCACATTGTAAGTAAGACAAATTATGTAGATGTCTTTGGCCAAAAGCTGGAATAATTGTGGCTCGGGATACATTGTCATCCCAGTGGTCAAGCATGGGTGACTTTTTACAAATTTACTTTATTATTAATTTTTGTCTCCTCCAATCATAGCATCAGAAAAAGCCAGTGCTGTGATTGAGAGTATGCACATGCTGCAATCTTTTGTGATTTTTGTATTAACATTTTGACACATACATATGTGTAAATAGATAAAATCTGATTTTATGTGTACAGTTTGAATCCTTCTTGCCCAAAATACTTGGGACCATAAGTGTTTGAGGTTTCACTGTGTTTGAGGCTTTTTTTTTTCCTTTTTGAATGTTTACATAAACTTTACTGGTGAGGTGTGACTAAGTTGAAAACCTAAGTGCTCACTAGGTTTCAGATTTGATAGCACTTTGGATTTCTTCTGATTGTTGAAGTAGTATATTCCCTACACATTATTCATGGTGTAGCTGTGGCTGTCATGTATTCATCTGGGTTGGGTGCTCTTACCACAGCTCCTTTAGTCAGTTTCTTTCAGAGCACAGAATTATAGAAAATTATGATTTAATGTCACGACTTCCGAGTACTGAGACAGGGTAACAGTAACAACGTGAACCCTGCTTTTAACATGGTAAAATGAACGTTTAGGCTTAGAAGGTTCTGAGTGAATGCACATTCTCCAAATGATTAGCCTGTTAAATATGAGTATAGGATCTATTTAAACATTAGGACAGAAGGAATTCAGTGTGACACAACGTTAGCTGTATGTGGGACTTTAGCACCGTACTGCCATCCTGTCAGAAACCACTCTTGGTTTTCAGTTCGGTCTCTGTGAGCTCTCGTGAGCCCAGTTGTGTCTGTGGGTTTTCTGTGGTATCCTTGACCCAGCTGGCTCCTACAATGCTTCCTTCCCTTCTTCTGCAGAGTTCACCAAGCTGCCCCTAATGTTTGGGTGTCGGTATCTGTATCTATTTCTGTCACTTGCTGGCTGAAGCCTCTCTCGTGACAATGGGCTGGGCACCAGTCTATGAGTATAGCAGAATATCACTGGGAGTGATTTTTTTTATCCTACGTTTTATCTCTGGGTTCTGGTTCTCAGGCAGTGTCAGGGATAGGCACTCTCTTGCGGCATGGGTCTCAAGCTGGACCAGTCATTGGTTGGTAACTCCCACAAGTTCTCTGCCACCTTTACCCCAGCACACCTCTCAGGCAGAGCAAATTATAGGTTGGAAAGGATTGTGCCTGGGTCAGTGTCTCAGTACCACAGCTAGAGGTCTTGTCTGGTTACAGGAGATGGCTGGTTCAGACTCTGTATTGCTAAAAGTCTTAGCTAGGGTCACCTTCATAGATTCTCCTGACTTTCCACAGCACTAGATTTCTAACTTGTCCTAGAGATACCCCAATTCCAGTTGTTTCTCCTAGTATTCTCTCCCTCCATGCCCTCCACCTAAGCCCTCCTCTTTCCTTCCCCACTCCGCTCCAGGCACCACTAGGCTGCATTGTCTAGCCTTAGTAGGAGAGGAGATGTGCAAAAATACAGCACAGTGCCACTTACCTATATAAACTCTTTCTGAACTCATGCTACTTAGGTTAATATTTCAAGCTCCTTTAAATTGCATTAAAATTAATATTTTAGAACTTTTCACAACTTTAGTTAACAGCACAGTAGCGTGAATGGGCATATGAACAGAAGTTCTTTAAGAGCCTTCCATGATCTTCAAGAGTGAAAAGTGATTATAAAGAAGAAAGGTTTGAGTACTCTGGCTAAGGTGTATTTAGCTGTGCTTTCTAATAAAACAATTTGAATTTCTGTTTAGTTTGTTAGTTTTAATACTGTAGCTTCCAAACTGTGTATACTAAGCAATAGAAATACCAAAAAGACTGATGAAGTAATTAAACAACACGGAAAGTGCCTCAGTACACACACACACACACACACACACACACACACACACACATACACACACACACACACACACACACTTGGTGAGCATGTGAATCAACATACTTAACGATTGTGTCTATCTTTGTGGATACAGGCCTAACTATAGACCTCAGGCCAGTAAGGAATGGCTGGATTGTGTGGAGTGCAGGTCGCAAAGGGTAGGCTGTATTTGGTGGGTCTGGTAGACAGTTATTCACTACCTGTGCTTTGTTACGATGTTCAGTTTTCTGTAGGAGTTCACATGGTTTGTAAGTTGGTATATAAGGTGTCCTTTTTCCTGAGTTTCACAAATGCCTTCGTAACTTTCTCAGTTTTGGATTACAGATCGAATAATTTTGTGTTGATTTGTCCCTAGGCAGTACTACTTCTCACTTACTGGGTTATTGGTGCAGAGGCTTGGGGGTGGGGGTGGGGGATAAATTTTTATTGAGCAGCTACTATGGGGCTAGACACATAAACCTTAGTGCTTTCTTATTGTTGATGTTTGTTTAAATAGGTGCTAGGACAGAGTAGGAGCCAGTTAAAAAGTTAAAATCCCAAATAAATAATGTTATTCAGGATCTCAGTATATCAAGATTTAGCTGTTTATCTGCAAAGCTTGCTTCTTCCCTTTTTTTGACTCCCAATAATATTGACTATACATTATTTATATAATGTAATTACTGCCCTTGTTATGTCAACATCCAGCTGAAGGGCTAACCAGTTTTGTACAGTCTTGCGTTTCTCTTCTATTCATGCATAAATTACAATTTTTATTAGTCATAATCATTGTATGCTAAGGACAAGGAAATAGATTTGGAGCCCGATGGTTAGTTCCTCTGAGTATTAGCCTTGCTCTTTAATTAGACAAATCACCTTGCCCCTGAAACTTGCTAAACTCATTTTCGGATTGGTAAGACGGAGACAGAAGGAGATTGTTCCCAGTGTCTCCTGGCTGTTTGGAACATCCAGTGATCTGACAGCATGTGTGTGAAGTCTTAAAGGCGGAGGGCAATAACCTGTGAGCTCAGTGCATGGAACTGTTAACTAGAAATCCTCTCTGTCATATAAAATCATGGCATGATGTCATGGTGTCCCTTTGCTCTTGTATACGTGATATGAGCTAAAGGCAGAGAAGGGTCTTCCCTTTGTCATTAGAAAGAGTGAACAAATTGGAGGTATTTTATACCCCCATGACAATTTCTTGTGATTAGCTAATATTTTAAAGTTGTCAGTGTATAGTAAATGCTGAATTTACTAATGTTAAACTTTCTTCAGCCTGAGGGCATGCTGTGGTTGAGTCTCAAAATCTCTCCATTCAGTTGCCAGTTTACAATTTTTCCATCAAATGGGGCTCTTTAACCTATCAGTATTTAGGTAGCTGAATAAATAGACTTTACTGTAAGCATATTTTATGTTAGAAAAATATTAGGCTTCATTTAAGTTACTTTACAATTTATAGAAATGTAAACTATAGATTAAACTTTAAGTATATTCTTCATCCTCGCCACCCATGAATTGAAACTAAAGCCACTCTTTCTATGCTTGCTGAGGCTTAGAGGAAGAAATCGGAACTTAAGAATCAAGGAAATGAAAATTCAAGCCCTAAGACACAAGCGCTATGAGGCCAGTTTAATTCCTGTTTCTTTCTTTTGAAAGTAAAATGTGACTTACCATTACGCGCACATCAGTAGCCTAGGCATTAGGGCTTCGGGAAGACTACAGGGACTCTACATGAAGTCCTCATGTCTGGCTTCTGCTCTGCTGGGGCTGTGACCTGCACGCTCTGCGTTTGTTTTCTTTCCTGAGCATTTTAGTTATTGGACTGCCTTTGCTCTGAGGGTTACGTCATAACCCAGCTGCACTTGTCCACTTTACAGTGTCAGATAACTCCTTTTAACCCCATCTCTGCTAACGCACTTTTGCCTGCATTAGCTTCACAGCTTGCTTAAAGTAGGAACTCCCAGTCCCTAGTCCATGAGCCCACAGAAGAAAATCATGCTTCATTACTTTGTTGAACATAGGAAAAGTCCAATCTCACCTATAAATCTAGTGTTCCATCCATCACATAAGAACACTTTTGGAGATTGAAGTAGAGAAAGCCATCTTACTTTGGAATTACCTACTTACCGATTCTTCTGGTCTCCACAGCCCCTGTAGGTGAGATTGGTTCAGCGACTGAGTGTAACATCTGACTGGTACTGAGGGAAATGTACTTTGCTTTTTTTTTTTTTTTTTTTTTTTTTTGCCTGGGCTGTTCATGTTGACAAGCGGGAAATGCTGTATTAGGTCTCAAAGCAAAACATTTAAAGTACCCTCTGAAATGTTGATGGCTTGCCAAATTCTTGAGCATCGAGCAGTGCGGATTTCCACCAGCTTTTGGAGGCCGGCTCTAATTTGTGCTTATATGAGTTGGAGCTGCTGTAGATTTGCTAAGGGTTACAAATTGTCGAGGCCTGTCCAAGGGTAAACAGCGTGAAGGGGTGTGTGAAGAGGGAGAGGAACCCAGCCAGCAGGAGGATGGATTGTTCCCATGTCTCGCGGTGACCTTTTGTGTGAAGCTGTAGTAATAATAGCCACAGTGTTCTCTGTTTGGACGTATTTAAAGTTTTGATTCACATGGGTTTAACTAGCTAAGGGTTTTTTTGTTTGTTTGTTTTTGTTTTTTTTTTCCTTTTTTTAAAAACAGCATTTATCTGAGAGTAAAGTACACCTGTGTGCTTCTACTGTAGTGGGAGGGATGTACATGTCCACAGGAGCCCTGCCCTGTCCTGGCAATGGAGCAGCAGATGAGCAGAGAGTGGCTAAAAGGATGCCAGCCTCCTCTTTTGGGACACAGATGCCCTCCCTGTCCCGGGGTGGATGTGATGCTGATAGTGCCCAGTCTGCACCAACCATTAGTGGTGCATAGGGACTGACCTTTCTCCAGTTAATCAGTACAACTCCAGTCTGAGTTTTGGACAGCTCTCTTTGCATCTTGGTTTGCTAACTGACCAGTTTCTGAGTATATAACAAATTGTTTCCATGGTTTTTTTTTTTTTTTTTTTTTTTTTTTTGCTCTCCAGTTGTACTCTGGATTAACACAGTACCACCCCCTCTCACTGTTTCAATGTGTACCAGTGTACCATGTCTCCATGTGCTCGGGGCAACTTCGAAGGCTTCCACCCAGCCCTGGACCTGGTCTTTCTTAGATTTCTTAGATTTCTCTTTTTCTTTAACCTCACTATTTCCCCCTCTGGCCCGCCTCTGTCTTACCAAAATAAAATAAAAGTTCCCCAAACTCTCTCGTATCTCCTAAGCAACCATCAAACTGTTCTTGTAGCTCCCTTTGCAGATGCATTAGAAAATGGTTCCTGTGCGCTGTCTTCACTTCCCTCTACCTTGTAATCTGTTTTCCTGTGTGACTTCTTGGAAACTGCTCAAGTCCATCCCCATTGCCTGTTGCTCAGCCTTTACCAGTTATTTTAAAAGATACTTACTTTAAGGCAGCATTTTTTTTCTTTCTTTTTAAAAAAAATTTTTTTTTATTGGATATTATATTTACATTTCAGATTTAGCATTTATTTTTTAATTGTGAAAGTGCATACAAATGTTCTGCCTTGCCCTGTTTTCTTTTCTGAAACGACCCTGTTATGACTATCGGGTCCACCTGGATGACCTCTGTGAGCTCTGCAGCCTCAGGTAGCATTCCTTGTCTCTGTTCTCCTGGGTGAAGGTAGGCGTGTACCCCACACCTGGCCATTGGATCTTAAATAGTGTCTCTCAGCGCTGTGCCTGAGTGCCTCTTCCTTTTATCTCAGCCTCTCCAGTGCTGGGATTACAGGTTTAAGCCACCACACTCAGTCTCTCCACCACTTCTAAGGGACAGTTCAGTGACATCTGTTTTACTCTCATTGTCACGAAACCTTTACCACCATCATTCCCAGAAATACGTTCATCTTGCAAAACTGAGACTCTATCAAAATTACAAAACCATCTCTTAGTCTCTGGAAACTGCCACCCTGCTTTCTATCCATGTAGATTTGACTTCAGTAGGTACTTTAGACATGTGGAATCACTTAGCCCTTTCATGGCTGGCTCATTTTACTTAGTATATTATGCTTTTAGTTCATAATGTTCTGAAGGCTGTAGTGGAATCTCATTTATTTTTTAGGCTGGGTAATTTTACATCACGTGTACAGATCATGTACACACTCACTATGGAGAGTTTTGAGTCCCGTGTATCCTGAGGCCATGAGGGTATACCACGGCCTCAGGATACACAGGCCGTGAGGGTATATGCTACTGAAGATTTGGGTTTAAGTGCTTTCACACACAGTAATCTCCCTTAGTGGTAGTTTTAAGTATTAAATGGGATATTCTATAAATATGTAATTCATAAGTGGGATTGATATTGTTCTCAGTATATCACCTTAAAAGTTAAGTGCTTAATCTCATCCTGAGCTAACAAACAAAAAAGCATTGAGACCAAGTTTATTTTTTAAACAACACTAAGATAATGCCAGGACTCTAGTGAGCTTGCCTTCAGTTTGTTCTATGTATGTTCTGCCTCTGTAGAAGTGTCAACTGCAAACACATCTCAGACCCACCATGGAAGAAGTTTCCCTGTCTCTTATCTCAACATACAGAGTAACTCTGTCTTCACAATGGCAGCAAGAAAAAGCTGCTTGTCTCTGCCTCCACTGAGCCAGTCGGCTAACATTTCAGACCTTCTTTCTGAACACTAGCTACTTCAGGGGCCTTAGGTGCTACCACAGCTGTTGTTTGTTGTTTCTGGATCTTGAGCTGTGAGGGTAGGCATGGTCTGTCAGTGATGCTTTGATCTCTGTCGGTTACCAGGTTTTTTTTTTTAATGCATTGAATTAAAAGAATATAAATGTTATGACACATTAATTTTCATTTTCCCTTCCACGTTAGTTGTAATACGCATTTTGTAAGTGACGCTTCTGCATGTTTGTTTCTCTTTCATGTTACTGCAATATGTATTTGGGAAAGCCACAATGAGACTGGATATGCCCACTTATTTCTGAAGTCTGGTGACCTATGGCATAAAACACAACTTTTCTAAAAAAGTAATACTTGTGTGAAATTCAGCAGTAGCTTTGTTCACCTGAAACTCACTAACTACTAGAATGTTCCCAGACAGATAGAAATCCTTGAGGAAGATACATCCATATTTATTAAGACAAGAAGCTTGGGGTGTATGGCTCCAACTTGGTTCACTTTTATTGGATTAGAATAGAGGCACATTGCAGGAAGAAGCCAGCCACGCATGAACGTGCCTGGAGGAAAGTGGGCGTTGAGAATTCCTGTTCATAATTGTTTTCTATTTTGTAAACTGAAAGGAGAATTGATAGGGTGTGAGAGCAGAAAGTATTTATTTATTTGAACTTCATTAAAGTTCAAAGCTCTGTATCTAAGGGCACTGACTGGCCATCGAACATGACCTCTGTCCTGTGAGATAATGTCATTGTCTGGGATTGAAGATTCAATGTCAAATAAAATTGGCCAGCTTACATGAGGAGACATGGGGTGTCCAGCCTTCAACATTACTATATGACATGGCACCAACAAATACTGGACTCGAGATGCATGCAGCCTAGAGGTGATAGGTGGGACCTGCATGCTACAGAGTACATTTCTACATACGAATTTGAGGTATAACTCCTATTATTGAGTCTGACTTGGTTCAATCTGTATGTTATATTTAGTCATCACCACTACCATCTTGGCAGACTCCCTTTTCACCCCCCACTCCCACAATAGAGTGGAACAGCCATATCAAGACATAGACATTTTATGTGGGTTAGGCTAGACCTCATTTCCAAACACACCATGCATCCTGTCGCTTCTGGTTTGGTGTCTTCACCTGGAATAGGTCTGTTCCTCGCCTCTCGAAGTCTTATGTATCCTTAAAACCCAGCTCAGCCTCTTTGCTTTATAGAGTATTCTCTCACCTTTCTACTAAGAATGGGGGGAAAAGGGTGGCTTACCCTTATTTTCTAATAGAGCTGCCCTTTGGTTCTTTGTCCCAGATGGTAATGGTGGTCTCTATTGGTTTAGAGGAAAGGTAGATCTGCTGGTACCTTCTCAATGTGATTCATGAAGTCATTTAGCCAGTCTGGTTAGGCGGAGGGCCGGCACCCACAGGCTGTTCAGATTGACTTCCTGAACTTGGATCACTATCCTTTGCTTATCAATCTGTGACTGTGGGACCCTGAAACTCTAGCTGAAAAAAGAAGTCTTTGAGGTGCAGGAAAGTGACTGGCATTTAACCACTGATGACTTCATGCTTCTCCCGGCTGAAGACATGTTGGTTCTTATTCCTTTTTGCATTTTTAAAATAAATTTTAAAATGTTGATTCAAGCCTCACGTTAATGTTAAGAAGCTAAGTGACTCTTCTCCATCCT
This sequence comes from Arvicanthis niloticus, assembly GCF_011762505.2. NCBI lineage: Eukaryota > Metazoa > Chordata > Mammalia > Rodentia > Muridae > Arvicanthis > Arvicanthis niloticus. The sequence goes on from NC_047661.1 coordinate 42,116,308, forward strand.
TGATAGCCACCCATTTCACTTCTAGCTAGCAACCTAACTAAAGTAATAGCTACATAATTATAGTTTGAGGCTTCATGTGGTTTATGTTGACCTTTTTGATGGGGAAGATGGCCACTCATCTTCTTTACTCTCTGTTACTCTAGACAGTTACATCCATTATTTTCAGAGACACTGGGGTCCTTTGTGTGCACTGCTAGGTCAGGGTGCCTGTTGTCTGTGGCTGAGACTCTCCACTTGACTTCTAAACATTTTTGTTTCCCAGTTACCTCCATTGATCAGGTAAGTCTTGTCCAGTGTGTATGAAATGGAGTCCCCTCCCTCTTTCAGATGGCCACTTCCCATTTAATTGAGTTAAGGTACGTAAATATGGGACAGTTTTGAGTATATCTGAGAATATTTGAAATTGTAAGTGTTCCAAAATAAAGATAACTTCTTGACAAAACACAGTGAATGATTTCATGGGATGACAGCCTAAGTCCCAGTCCAGTCACTTCACTAAATACACTGCAAAACTACCTTCAGGTCACATGGGTAACCTGTATGAAACTTAATTTTGGAGTTGGAATTGAGTTACATTCCTGAATTTCTCAATGCATATTATAAAATCTGAAATAACTAAAATTTAAAAAGCACTTCTAGTCCAAAGATGAGAGATAATTAACATGTATGTAGAATGTTAGCTCTTATATTTTAATATTATATTTTAGCTGGAAGTATTTAATCCAGTTCATTTATACACACACACACACACACACACACACACACACACACACACACACACACACCATTGGATCGGGGCTTCTTAGTGTTACATCTCAACAGAAGCTTCTTGTGTTGACAAATATTTGTAGTAAATCATCTTCTCTATTTTACTGCAGAAACCTTTTAGTTGCCTGGTATTAGACATTTTGATATTTTCCATTTGTAATCACTGTGGCCTTGTAAAATCCTCCACATGCTATGTGAGTGCTTCCCAACTACCTTTTCCTTCCTGTGTGGAACTTGTCTGCTGTTGATGTCCCATGGGATTCAAAGGTTGACCTAAGTCCTGAGTTAGAGAAGGCCATGTATGTGCCTTTGGTGTGTTTTCTCTAAATCTCTTTACTCATGTGTAAAACGATGCTGCTTCCCTCCTTATGGTTGCTGGAACATTCACAGGAAGCATGGTGTCCTGTCTTACTAAAATTTCTAGCTGAAAAAGGTGATCAGTAAAGGCAAGGGCTTTTGATAATACTATGGACTGTTTTTCTGACATGATACTGCTTCTTTGGTGAAATGTGTGGGACTGTAGTGTCTGTACAGTGTTGGAAGCCCTGCCAGACAGCTTTCTCTCTCATGGACCACAGGAGGAAGTGAGACTTGAAATTACTAAATAGTCTTTCACTTTTTTTTTCCCCCCCAAATCAGGGATCACTCACTGGGTCCACAAAGTCTTAGTGACTTGTGAAGGCTTAGGATGCTTGGACTTCTGTTGGAGACAGCACAGCCTCCTCCAACTACAGGAATCAGTGTCCTGTGAGCAGAGTGGGCACTGGAGATGCTCACATTTTCCGTCTATGTGCTCTGAAGCATTTGGAGTGGTTGCTAAGAGACGTGGCCCAGGAGGTGTGCATCCCCTCTTCCTCTGTTGCTCTTAGTCTTCAGCTTCACTGTACTCCCCCTCGCACTCTTGCCATTTGGCTTGCTGTACTTTAAACACTCACAGATCTTGCTCTTGCATATTGATTTTCTTAGACAGTTGAAGTATTTGTTGACCTGTAGTCTTAGTGATCTGAGAGGAAATATGTTGTGTGGTTAGGAGCACAGACTCCAGAATAAGTTTGTTTTACTTAGAAAGCTCTCTTGGTCACACAGTGTGGCATGTGCTTGGGAGCATTACTGAACCCTTCTGTGCTTCAGTATATGTATATGTATATGTATATGTATATGTATATGTATATGTATATGTATATGTATATGTATATGTATATGTATATGTATATGTATATACCATGTGAAGAAATGATGAGAGGATGTGATGTGAGGTCACCCACCTACTGTGTCTAAGAGGCAATGAATGATTGCTTCAAGAAAGCATGGTTTTGAAATGGCAATTAAATGTAATGTTTATGGCTTAACACAACAGTGCTTTTCAGGCCAGTGCTTAGACTACCTTCTGTTTATGGGCCTGTTCACTACCTTCCTCTCATGGTTTATGTTGACCTTTTTGATGGGGAAGATGACCATTCATCTTCTTTACTCTCTGTTACTCTAGTTAGTAAATAGGCTGAGATTCACCTAGCACAGTGTTATTTCCACTCTGTGTCTGTTTGCCCTGCTGTGGACTTCAGTGGCTGTGAGCGTAGCATCTGACTTTCTGTTGAAGCAGAAGCTCCCTTTGAACCAAGCATAGCTTTTCTTTGTGCCTATAAGATTTAAGGAGGACATTTCTGGTGTGCTATATGGATTGAAATGAAGTGAAAATATCCATTCATCCAAGGCCTAGTCAATCAACAAAAAGTGGAGTGAGTGTATAACAAGGACCCTTGGGAGTGTGAAACCACAGAAGTGCGCTGGTGTCCTGGGCAAACCAGGGCAAACCAGGGGACATGCCAGGGGACACTAGGACAAGTAGACTGGAGTGTTGGAATAGGATCCATGGAAACTAAGCATTTCACTGATGCCTAGATGAACTTTAAGGCAGTTCTGAGCTGTCTCCTCTTATATAGTGAGTGCTGGTGTAATCCAGTGTTGCTGTGTACCGGGAACCACTTTGCTGAAAATGTTTGAAGTATAAATACTCCATTAGATTCTTTCATCTACTACTTGAAAACTCCATGACATTTCCAAAAAGATATCTGGGTCTTCAATGGTTACCCCACGTTCTTGCTACACCCTGTTTGTTGTGGTTCCTCCTCCTCTGTGGCACTTCTGACCGTGGGTCTTCTCTGAGCTTTGCTCTCTCTAAATCTTAGGTCTTAATTCTGATGTTTTGGAAACAAATCCTGGCTTTGCTGTGTGATAAACACATCCATTATAATATATAAATGAGATTTATAAGCTCTGGAGGGAGAGGGAGAGGGAGAGGGGGAGGGGGAGGGAGAGGGCACACATGTGTGTACATGTATATGTGTGCATGCATGTGTATATCCAGGTGTGTTCATAACACTTTGCATTTCATCAGTCAGGCACAGCCTTCGGATCACTTCCTGTATAGGTTGGCCTGGAAAGGTCCCAGGCGGTTGGTTGTCAGGTCTCAAGTCTATTGCTGGGTATGAATAGTTCAGGCTTTCTTTGTGAAAGTGGAGAAAGGAGCCTGAGGAAATTGTTTGACTGATGCTGTGAGAAAACATTACAAGCTTATTATCACTGTTCATTTCCTTTGACCCTATGTCCTTGCTGTGAGAAAACATCACAAACTTATTATCACTGTTCATTTCCTCTGACCCTTGGTCTAACGTCTTTTTAGAGCCTGTTTTTAATGACATCTTCCAAAGCGCTCAGTATAGACCAGTAGGAACATTAGGGCTTAGTCCTTAAAAAGTAACGACTTCCTTCTTTGTCTTGTATGTAAAATGACTATTTTTTTTTCTTTAAAGTGCCATTCTTGCTGTAATAAACTAAGTTACTCACACCTGACATCTACAGTCACTATTTGTCCTCATCCCAGGGCTTCGTGGGAGCAGATGGCTGGTGGGTGGTAGTGGGGAGAAAAGCCATGTGTGTCAGCATGGTCAGGGAGGACTCCTGTATTTTTGCATGGTGGGAGTAGGTGCAGAGTGGAGCAGTAGCAGGCCTGGACTTCCAGGACAGACAGCTTAGTGCCTTTAGGACAGACAGCTCAGTGCCCTGTAGTGCGTCACCTGGAGTTGTGTTCATTCCGATGTGGTGAGCCTGTGGAACTGCCCAAACAAAGAGGATTGGAATCCTTTCAACTTGCCCTAAAATTCTGGGCATCTGCTTGGGTTTAAACTACATGACACTAGTTAGTCCTGGAGATTTATAAGCATCTTGAACCAGCAGGAAATAAACAAATGTGGCACTCACAGTTCATCATCCTAACAAGGGCTGACCAAATAGTCACTGCTTATAAATAGCATTGCTTGTGAAGTTATTCTGGACTTCGCTCTTGAGTTCAACGGCAGCGTGGGTCATATCAACTTTGCCAATTATCAAAGCCTTAAAAATTTCATCATTAGTTGAATTTCTTTAGATCTGTTTCTTAGAACACTTAAGCGGAACTTTTACTGTTTCCTTTAATGGTGTTTGAAAGAAAGAATCCAAAAGCAGCTTGATTTACCCTGTGAGCAAGGACTCATTTCTTAGGGATTAACACAGTGCAGAGGTTAAGGGTTGGAGTTGCTGGGCTCCAACACTTCATCCCTGCTCCTCAGCGAGTCACTAGGGAAGGCTCTCTACGCATCAGTAAACTGGCAGAAAAATCTCTCTATCCCGTGGGGTTGTGGAAAGAATTTAGAGAGGTAATACCCACACAGCAGTGTTGACGTTAGTGCGGCCAGCTGTCCGCAAGCAGTGTTTAAACAGAAAATCATGGACCCAGTGATGTCTCTCGCAGTCTCCTACCCCACCCTCTGGATGACTTCTCTCTGTGAGTTGCTGATGTCAGTCGCAGAAGTCAGGTTGAGCCAGTCCTTTATGGGTGCTTTCCACTTTCCTCTTCTAAGGCTACACTTTGACTTTTGTCTATACACAACTGTCGGGATCTGTTTCCTTATTTAGAAATTATTTGTTTGATGTACTTCAAAGAGTCTGTGCCCACACAGTGTCAAATTTAAGTCACTGTTAGATGCGCTGCTCTAGGAAATGGACTCTGTACCAAGCAAGGCAATAGCAGCCAGTGTATTTTGTCAGCCAAGGAAAGGGCTTTTATTGAAGACTTCTTGTTTATGATTGCATAAAGTAACCTTATCTCAGCCAAGCCTCGGCCGGCATAGAGGGTTTTCCCATATCAATTGGATGTAAACCATGTGTTTCCAATAAAACTGCTGCTGCTTAGGTTGTGTTTAATTACTGAAAACCTTCCTTCGGTTATAGCAAAGAAGAGTCTCCTAGTTTTCGTTCTCATTTCCCATCTCTCTTTGGGGCTATGATTGACTCACGGTAGTTGGATGAAATTCAGGTTTCAAACCCAGGCTTCATGGCTCTGTACAACTGCTACTCCTACCCAGTGTTCTCCTCACACTGTCTGTATTCTTTGTCCAAACTTTCTCTGCCTCCCTTTCTGGTGATGTGTCCTTCCCCTGACCTCCCACCCAGGATGTCACCATGCCTTGGAAAATTTCATGTAGTTTTCCTGTCTGCCTGCCTCATCTCACAGCTGTCTGTTCTGGTCTGGAGTATTCATAGCAATCTCAACTGACTTCTCATAGACAAGGTTCCTGCACTGCTTCCTGCCCCCAGCTGGCTTGTTCAATATAAAATGGCTACTGGGGTGTGGAGCCAGGTTTCCTATGAGGAAACTCAGAGTCTCTGTGAAGAGGAAAAGAAGGAGGGAGGGAGATGCCTGAGGGCAGTGCAGGCAGACTGGAAGTTCCTGGAGGAGTTGGAAAGTTACCCTGTCTGAAGGAAAAGAACTCAGGAGTGAATGGCTCTTAAGAACGGCAGAGAGGCATTGGCATTTGTAAGTTCATAGCTTATTGGGGACAGTTCCTTATACATTCAATGTCATCAGTTTTCCTCCCAGTTCATGGCGCAGGCTGGTGGTCTTTAGATTTACAGCAGATTATTCTCTTTTAAGGAGAGGCTTTACTGTGTCCATTACGGGAGGTCCTCAACCTTGCCTGCATCTTCTTTCTGCATCACATCATGCTCCTCATCCCATTTTTTTGCATGACACCACGCTATTATCACAAACCAGGTTCTGATATAGTGATATTAAAATGTCTCAAATGGTTCACCTGGAAAGCAGTCGGCCGTTTTATGCGTTCCTTCTCCTCTCAAGCTATTCTTGATGCTGTTAGTTGTTTGTTTATTGGAGGTCTTTTTCCAGGATCATAAGCCTGGTTGGTAATTGGACCAGTGTCATAGGGTCATACCTAGCACAGCGCTCGGAATGAATGAAGGATAGAGGAGGAGTGAGATACCTGTAGACTTCGATGCTTGATGCTATGGTTTTGAGACTGAGCTTGAATCCCCAGTAGTGATATAAAAGACAGCTCTGTGATTCCTAAAAGACTCCTATGGGGTGATAGGAAGTGGAAACATGAGAATCCCTGGATTTTCAAAGGTCGTTTAACTTGGCATACACACTGGAAAAAACTACTAAAAACCCCTTCTTAAGCAAGATGGGACACCAGAGATTGTCCTCTGACCTCCATGTGCAAGTTTAGGTATGTGCCATTCTGCATTTATCCACCTACTGTCTAAGTGTCTGTGTACACTTAGAGAAACTGAGTCTGTTTTTTTCAAAGGCAGGTTTGGAATCTCTATGATTTTTTTCAGGGAGCAGAAATCCTATGGACTGATTCTGTACTGTTTCAGCCAACTACCTCAGCTATCAGTATTTCCTTAATGGTAGCTATTTCTACATCTTTCTTTACATACAATGGGGAAATTCTTTTCACAGCCAAAGGGCAAAAAGTGTAAAGGAAGCAAAAATAAATAAAATTAAAAAAAAAAAAAACCTTAAATGCGAATACCCTCCCAGGAAATGCAATGCCTTACTCCTTTCTTTTAAAGGGACAGGCTCAGGCTCCTATGGTACATTTCCATCTCACCTTTCAGCCTTACTCCTGAGCAGTTTGCTTGACGTTTTTGTGAAGAAATGTTAGTTCAGAGAGTCATTGAAAACAGCAGCCTCATTTACGCACAAGTTCATGGGCCTTTGTGCTCTAATGTTTCCCATGACAACTTCCCATGCAATGCAAGAAGCCAAACTCCAAACTGGGATAAGACATGAAACCCTGCTAAACAAGCTCAGTGCAAGGACGCAGCTGTCAAAATACAGCTATTTAGAACAGTGTTTTTATCTTTGTGTGTGTGCTCTATCACTGTACTAAATATATTATTTTTTCCAAAACCCAGGGAAGTGGAGATGAGTACTTCACTCTTACAAGGCTTCTAACTTCACAGTAAATCTCGAGGAAATGGCTTGAAATGCTCTAATTTAAAACGTTCTGTGAATAATATTATCTTTATCTTAATAGCCGAAACAATTCTCTTTATGTTCTAAGTTGATATTTTTCAAGAATAAATATAAGAGCATCTAAACCCCATAAAAGATCATTGATGATTTAGGCTACAGAGAACATGTCTTCTGAGACAGATTGTCAAATACATCTTAGTCACAGGAAGGCTTTGATCAGAGCTACTGTGTGCTCTGTGTTGTGGAGCCTAATTTATAGGAGAGAACTCAGTTCACACAATGACACAGGAATTACTCTAATGTGTGTTTAAAGAAGAAAACAACTTGAGAACAAACTTGACTATTTTCTGTATTGGTTTAAACTGCTGACTGTATACAAGCAGGGACTTTGTCTTTCCAGTCTTCTGAGAAACATTCTGGGGCAGGGTCAGTGAGGCTCTCATTCTAAAGACATGCTTTTAAGTTATTACCCCATTTTTATTTTATTTTATTATCTATTTTTAAAAAATAAAGTCTCACTGTACCTCTGTCTGGCTGGAACTTGTTGTATATAGATTAGGCTGGCATCAGACTCAGATTTGTTCCTTTCTGTTTCCTAAGTACTGGAATTAAAGGTGTACATCAACATGCCTGGCTAAAATGTATGTGTGCCTTTTTTACTAGTGAGTATGTTTGTGCATGCATGTGAGTGAGTATGCACCTGAAGAGAGTAGCAAATCCCCTGGAGTTGGAGTTACTTGCAGGAGTAATTTTCTTGGCATGGATGTTGAGAACTTGGGTCCTCTTTGAGAGCAGAAAGCCCATTAACTACATTGCCATCTCTCTTTCTCTTGCCTTAATCCTGTGTTTGGCTTCTGGGTTCACTGTGCAAGTTGTCACTGAGGCTGAGCATGTACCCTTTGAGAAACCATTTTCCATTGGAAAATGCAGTTTTATGACCACAGAATATTTATAAATCAATGATCTCTTATAAAGTATTTTTTAACAGATAGCTATAAGCTAACTAATTTAAGATATATTGTCTACTTAATGTAAAGTAAGTGAAGAATTCAAAGAAACAATTCATAAGCTTTGTTTGACCCAGGAGCCTATGACAAGAGATACAGCTTTCTTAAAGGGAAATGGAGATTAAATGACAGTAACCTAATTGGATGTGAAGTACTTTCTTATAATGCCAGCTCTTGGGAGGCAGAGAAGGAAGGCAGTACTTCATGCCAGTTTAGCTAAATTGTAAGTCTGAGGCAAGCCTTCAGACTTGAAACCTTACCTTAAAAAAAGTTTAAAAAGACACAACTACTACAAAAAAAGACAAGAAACAGTAGTTCCCAAGCCTCAGAATTTCTCTCCAAGTTTCCCATAAAAACCTTACAATATTAAGAATTGACAAGTCAATCGAGTATTGATAATGTATATCTAGTGATGATTGTAAAATAGGATATCTACTTTGTGACTTGTAATCAAGTTAAACATTTAACCATATAGCCTAATAATTTTACTCTTTTTCTTTACACAAGAGAAAGGAAAGCATATGTTACTCTTACAAAGAATGATTACAATGACTGTAAAAACATTTATGCAGGTAGCCCCCACCTGGGAGCAACCCACATGCCCATCAATAGGTGAAATATTGGGGGGAAATAAATTACGGCATGCTAGCAGAAGTGAACACCATTCTGGGCCATGTACATGTCTGTCAACTGATTAAATCTCAATACATAATAATAAGCAAAAGAATTCAGGCATGGCATGGGGCGGGAGTTAGGTATTGTGTGGTAACAGGTAAATGCAGTGTGATTGCTGGATAACCAAGCCATGGTGATAGAAATTGGAATGTAATATAGGTTTGTGCTAGGAAAGAACCGCAAGGGAAGTGTTGTGGTCACCTTAATTTTCCTTTCAGCCATACCTATACATGTCAGATAAATGCTCTACAACTCCCCAGGCCTTGTGGAATTTTTATCATCATTTGGGGTAGTGATTATATAGTGGCTTAACTTCTTTGAAAAAAAAATATATATACACATTGTTTCTCTTGATATATAGTTTATATTATAATTTAAATTAAGTAGGCACGAAGTCACAGGTATAATCACTTCCTCTTGAAGCAGCATGGGTATTGAACATCATGGACCAGATTGTTGCCTCACTGTAAATGCTATAGAAAGATGAAGGATGGTAGGGATGCTGGAGTGTGTTTCATGCCTGGGCACTCAGAAAAAGGCAGACTGTACAAAGATGTTAGCTTTGGAAGGTGCAGCAAGTCATACAACATGTCAGGGGTTAGAAAGACAATATTACAAATCAGGTAAGCTGTGTTCTGGGGTCCTTAGGGACACTAGATGGTATTTTGTTTATTAAGCACATTATTTCTGTAGACCATATACCAGTCTATAATTTCTTGAGTCTGTGCATTGTTTCCCTCTTTTGAGGTAGCACTCACAGCTTGGTATATAGTTTATTTCATAATTTAAATTAAGTAGTTCCTTGTTCTGATCTCATAGTCTAATATCATAGTATAATATTTAGCTTTTCCAAATTATACCATGTACTTTTTCATACACTGGTTTGTCAGGGAAGGTAATCTGCCTGAATTGTGATAGATGCAGAGAAAGGGCTATTTTTTACATGTGAAACTGCAGTAAGAGCCATGGAATAGCTTTTTTTGTGTTAAGAATTGTAATAGGTAACTTAATTTTGTACAAGATATCTGTTAATTGTTACAATGATTCTTCTAAACAGCTATTTTATCTATTGTAACAAATGATTAAAACAGGTAGTCTGAAGTAATTTGGTTGTATAATTTTTGGCTTCTTTGTCCTTATAATCATCTCAGACTGCTGCACTATTTTACTGAGATAGAAAACGATGGCGCTGGCATCAGGGTGTAGAGGTAGATTTCTGTCAGGTCTGACAATGTGCTGGGATGTTATATATTAACTCACTTACTCTGCATGATACCTTGGCTTGGAAAGTGAGACACGGAGTAGCTTAATGGAGATTGTATCAGCCTAAGTGGTTTAGTCAGGATTTGAGGCTAGAGAATCTGATTCCAGAATGCACACCTGTGTGGTTGTTAGGAAGCACAGAACGCTGTTCCTTCTCCAAGGTGGCTCAACAGAGGACTGTAGCCTAAACTCCAGATTATTGTTGTCAATTGGTGTAAGGCTTTCCTTCTTTCTACCCATTGTCTGGGAAAATTAACTGTTACGAACAGAGTTACTTCGTTTCAGGGACTTAATATCTAATCTGAGTCTGAGTTATTTTATTCCTGTGGCTCATTGGTTGTTGAAAAAACCCTCTCACTATTTGAAATAGACTAAGGAACCAGACTAAACTGACAATATGCTACATTTGTAGGAAAGAAAATCAATACAGATCTGCAGCTAGTCAGTAAAAGGCTTTGCCACAATATCAAAAGATTGAGCAGTAAATAGCATTGTGTGTTCAACGTTGAAATAACCCATTTACAGGCTGACAAAATGGCACAGTGGGTAAGGGTGGCTGCTGTCAAGCCTGTTGACTTGCTATCCTTGGGGTCCACATGGTGGATGGAGAGAACCAACTCAAACACTCTGTCCTCTTACCTTCATGTAGTTCATCTACACACACACACACACACACACACACACACACACGGTATAAAATATAATTTAAGAAAAATATTTGTTTTCCAGAAATAGCTCCTTCCAAGCCTGTTTTGGTTACTTACTCTGTTCTAAGCTAACCAGTTTGCTTTAGTGCCAATGTAGACAATGTAGTTGCTGCATTCAAACACATCACAGAATTGGTGATAGTGGGGGACATCTGGCCCTAGGTTTTCTCTTCATCTGACACCCCAACCTTTCCCTTCCTATTTTCACTTCTGTAAAGGTGGTGCTTGCAAGCAATTAGGTCCTTCGGCAGAAAGACAGTTTCAGGAGGTAGGAGAGGATGAGGACATTGAACACCAAGGCCCAAGGCCCATTTTTTTTTTTTTAATATTTTCTTTTGGTTATAAGTAAATGCAGAGTTGTAAGCTCCCATCGAGGTTAGAACAAGCCCACAAATCTTTATTGGCTTGCAGTGAGATTAGAATCTCCTCCAAATCTCTCTAAAGTTAGTAAAAAATGTGTTAAGAAATTATGTGCTCAAAGATCACTGGTGTGACCTAAAAGATAGTACTAGAATAAGAGCATTTGTTATATTAAAATTAAGGTTTAATGTGACCCTTTAGAACAGGGTCCAAAGGACAGTTATTCATGCAGAGTATCTATAGTATCTAGAATTGTGGCCGTCGTGTGGAGAGGAATTGGTGTTTATAAAATGAAATTCAATTCAATTCCTTCAGTACCCTTAGAATATGTGCAGGATTCGAAACCACTGTGTTTTTTTTTTTTTTTTTTTTTTTTTTATAACATCTAGAGCTCAATAGCTCTGTGTGATGTATTAGAAATTAATTTTTGTGATCCTGGAGAAGCACACATCCAGTTCCTTGCCACAGTGGGCACACCAACACAACAGTGTCTTCTGGGCCAACTCTCCTATGTCTCACACAGTTGGTTTTTTTCTCTTTCCTTTGAAATCTTGACTTAAACAGCAGATGTTCTGTAATTAGATAGAAACCACCAGCCTTCTCTGCTGTTCTCTTATCTGAAGAATGAGTGGTTGGAACATGACATATGAGAAATTTTCAAAGAGAACAGAAATTGATTAGATACCCAACAATGGCTTCGATATTAAAAGTGCAGGTGGATTGTGGAGGCCCGTGGTAAACTTGGCTTTCCTGTGAGTTGTTACAGCCAAGTGGTTACTAGAAGGATAAGAAATTTATTTTATTGTGGTATCCTTTTCTAGGATGTTATCTGAACCATAAGGAGGAGCCAGAAGTTTTAATAAAGGGGATTTTAAAGACCTGGCTGGGGAAATTGTGTTTTGGGAGGAAGCATACCTGTTTTATCTGTTGCCTGTATGTTGCTCAGGATGCTGAGAATTTAAATTTTACACTATTGCTGATGCTGTCCCCTGAGAGCCCCTGCCAGCACCTGACTAATACAGATGTGGATACTCACAGCCAAACACTGGACTAAGCCCAGGAATCTTAATGGAAGAGTTAGGGGAAGGAATGAAGGCGCTGAAGGGAATTGCAACCCCTTAGGAAGAACAACAATATCAACTAACGGGACCCTCTATGGGTCCCAGGGACTAAACCACCCATCAAAGAGTGTACATGGAAGGATCCATGTCTCCAAGTACATATGTAGCAGAGGATTGCCTTATCTGGCATCAATGGAGGGAAGACCATTGGTCCTGTGGAGGCTTGATGCCCCAGTGTAGGGGAATGGTAGAGGGGTGAGGTGAGAGTGGGTGGGTGTGGAAGAACACCCTCATAAAGACAAAGAGGAGGGGAGATGGTATGAGGGGGTTTTAGAGGAGAAACTGGAAAGGAGGACAACATTTAAAATGTAAATAAATAAAATAACCTATATTTTAAAAAAGTAATACACTTGTGCTGTAATTGGATTTTTAAGTTGATGTGCCCAGACTCTTATGAGATGGTATTCCTTTTTTACAGTCATGGGTACTATGGATATCACAGTAGATTCACATTTGAAATCTCAGGTAGTACTTTGTCTCTGATGAAAGCACTTAGTTTGACAATAGGTGAACAGGCACTTTGAAATAGAAAGAAAGCACTATTTACAAGTTTGCCCAATTAACAGGTATGTATGTTATTTGTATGATCATTCTATGTTCGAAGCTCAAATTTATATTTTAAAATTACCAGTAAGATTTGTTCAAACATAGACTGCAGAGTTCTATTCCTAGAGTTTCTGGGTCAGTGGGTTCAGGGGGTCAAGGGTTGAGTATTGCACATCAAAGAAGTTCTCTAGTGTGGTTCATGGGCCTATCCTTTGAGAACTTGACCTGAACCTACTGGGCACTCTTGAACTTAAAATTTTCAGTTGAGGTAATTTCTATTTCTTTTTATTTCCTCTCTTTGACTAGATTGTCTTTTGGAAGCACGGATGCCCAGAGTAGAGTGTTTGTACTAGTGTCTTACATCTCCTCAGACTGGTTCCTTCTTAGCATCGTAGAGTCTGCTCATGCTGAGAAACCAAGATAACTCATTTGCTACTGACTGAGGGAAATGTAGGAACCTGGTTATCAGAGATTTAGGCTTAGAGAAGCCTCAATGACTAAGTTCATTCTAAAAGCATTTACTGGAGTGAATATTGTTTCCAAACCATCTTGTTGTATTCAGCAAGCTGAGTTCAGAAGCATCTTGAACCATAAGAAGTGTCTTGGCCAATGATCCTTTCCTTCCTCACCCACTGTCTCCTGCTAGAGACTAGTGCAGAGCTTAATCATCAGAGTCAATGCATGTGAATGTTAGCATCATTTATGAATAAGTGCATCTCAAATCACCAGTTTCAGCATCATCAGGGAATGCCTTGTACATGAATTTAAAACAAAAAGAATTGAAAATCCTGTAGAGGTGTTACCATTAAGGGCTGAGTGGGAGGACATGCTGACCCATGGGTTTTGTGTTCTGATGATCGGTTGTATAACGGACATTTTCCCGAAGATCCTGATCTCCATGAAAACATTGAAAGTAGCAGTGTGATCCCTCATTTACTCTATACTTTCTTCATGCGTTAGGCTGTTAATGACGTCACAGGTATTATCTGGATGGGGGCTTTGTGGCTTAGAAAATAGGAATGAAGTGTAGGGAGCTTGGTGGATCAGGTACTCAGGATGTTACTTGGTACCTAGTACTCAGTACCTTGTGGCCTAGTGTTTAACATTAACTGTTTGCCCCTTCTTGTGACTACTTTGAGAGACATTTCTTCTTACTACTGTGTCCTCCTTGCTGTGATTTTTTTTTTTGAAAGTTGTCGGTGATAATTTAGTGAAAAAAAAAATCTTAAAAATACATGCCTAAGGGAGAAAGTGGCCACAGTGGATTGAGGAGTGTGGGAGGGCATGCTGACCCATGGATGACTGGTAGATTATGAGGGAGAACAGGAAGCAAGTGAAGCCATTGCAGGGTAAAGCTGATAGAAATCATTTGTCTTCGGGAGCCAGCAGCAGGGCCAGCCTCTTAGCCTGCAGAGGGTTTAGATCCTGATAGAGCCAGCTCGGTTGCTCACTCCTTCAGGTCCTGCTTCCTCTGAAGTGCTGCTGCTACAGGGCAGCAAATGGTAACTCACTTCCCCCAGGCATTCTTCTAACTTCTCCTAACTGAAGCTCTGAGCACCTTGGTATTTCCTCTCTTCTTCTTTGGGTTTAATGGGCATAGCCATACATACTTCACATATATCTACGAGTGTGAAACTCCATATGTGCTTGTATGTATTTATAAGTTTTATTAAAGTATAAGATTTTATGTGTTTATAGAACTTAAAATGTTACTTTGATATTTTTTAGTGAGTGCCTTGTTTTCTTATTTTCAAATCAGGATTTAGATTATTTAGTCCTGAAACGTATTTTTGTCTTGTGTATTTTAGAAAAGATAAATGCATAAATTGTTTTTTCTTTACTCTTATGTTCTCCATAGGATTAAATTTCCTAAAACAAACCAAACAAAAACCAAACAAACAACCCAACAAAAAATATCTTGAAACAAAACCTCCCAAAAACTCAACAGTAAAACAGTGTCTTCTAGGTGGCTTGCATAGGCTCACTGTGTATGCTGATGCTAGGTCTGTGCTCAGTCCTATGAGTTGAGTTGAAAATAGTTCAAGCATTTTAAGGAATTTAGTTGATTATTTATAAACTATGTAAGTATCTAATGAATGCAAATTATATATATATGTATGTGTGTGTGTGTATAAATTCATATGGTTTGTAAGCTTCCCTAAGAACAAATGCATGATTAGATGCAATTAGTATTAACTTTTCCAGCAAGACTAAGTTGAAAGCTCTTACCATGTAAGTATACATTCAAAAGACACAGTTTTGTTATGTGTGTATGCGTGCAGTGGCAGAAAAGGAGAAACTATTGGTAATGAGAAGTTTTGAAAGAAGAAATATGACAGTGAACTTACTTTTGAGAAGCCATCTTGGTGTTCTTTCTCACAGTTGAAATATCCGAGATGGACACTTGTCAAACAGTTTCTTTTGAATTACTACAGACATGTTAAATACAGTTGGGAGCCCCAAATAACCAATTCTAACACTTAAGGTTTGAACCCCAAAATAGCCATTGACAAATATGTAACATGCCAAACAATTGCAGTTTTTAAACACAAACTGACTTACTGGTAAAACATGAGGATTACCCAGGGTCACCCAGCTCAGACTCAATTCTTCCACTCACACACCCAGGTTGTACCATGAAGAATTTCCTCACCTGTTTCTGCCTCCTGTAGTGCAGTCAGACTTCACCCATGGTAGAATATGTCTCAGTGTAGGTTCCAAAGGGCACTTAAGCAGACCATTTCCTCATCTTCAAGAAGAGAAGAAAATCAGGAACTTGACAGAAGCCACGAGATAATGGGTTGGCTGTCACTGAATCAGTGCAGTTAGAATGTAGTCAAGGCTGGAAAGTGGAAGCGGAGCTGGGTTAGACGTTTTGATCTGCGTGGGTGTCAGGCTAGCCTCCTCTGCTTGGTTCCCTTCCTCGAGTCATACAAACAGCAGCCTGGCCAAATCTTCCTGCCCTTCCCTTCCCCATTTTTTCTTCTTCTTCCTACTTTTATCCTATGCTTTCTTATCAATAGGTGAATAAACATATAGGCAAAAACTCACAGGGATTTTCCTCTGTAAACTTCACCACCAATAGTTAAATGCAGTAAATGATGGGGAACAAGGTATGGCTCTTCCTGATACACACTCCTGAGAGGAGATTATCAGGAGAACAGCAGGTTCAGGAGTCGGGTGGTATTAGAGCTACCTAGCAATTCAAGTTAGCACTTGGGTAATGAATTTTGATTCTGGCCATATCTGTTACATAAGGGCTGCTGTTAGTCTCAATCTCTCTCTCTCTCTTTCTTTCTTTCTCTCTCTTTTGGTTTTTCAAGATGTTAGTCTCTTCTACATTTTTTAAAATTATTGTTGACAAGTAGCTTGTAAGTAGGACTATAGATGAACACATCACATGTTAAAATTTTGATAGGTTTGTATTGTTCATGCTATGATTCATATTTTAACTTCATCCCAGCTTCTGCAGTAATAGCTTTTAAAGTTCTCTAACTTCCCACTGAGCTGAGTACAGCTGCCTTCATGTTCATGGCAGGACTGATTCCCGAACTCTCTTCTCAGGTTAACAACACCCACTGCTGCTCAATGCATCTGGAGATTTACACTTAGAGGAAGTCACTTATAAAAAGTGATATATTTAACCTATACTCATTCTTATGTAAGTGCTTTAAATCACCCCTAGGTTTCTTATGATACTTTGAGGCCCTTATATTTTTGTTGTTTTTCTTTGACTCTCCTCCTCTTCCCTCCCTGCTGAGTGAAGGTAGGTTTACCACAAGTGCATGGGAAGGAAACCCCAACAGTGAGAGGGGTAACCAGAGGCTCCTGCACAGCAAGCACTGCTCTGGACTCACTGTACCTACTAAGCAGTAGACAGTGTTTGGCCACTGAAAATGGACAATCAGGACACACATTTTTTTTCCTTAGAAGTATAGATTTTTTTAAAAAAAATTTTGTGTATTATATGTAAACACAATCAGTACACATCTTCTGACACAGGTATTTGTGACCAGAGCTAGTTGAGGGAAGCTCCTTACTTGGCTCTGGTAGAGACTGATAATGAGAGAGAGAGAGAGAGAGAGAGAGAGAGAGAGAGAGAGAGAGAGAGAGAGAGAGAGAGGTGTCTTATAATCAGCTGCATTGAAATCTCTTGGGTAAATAGATTTATGGATTCGTAGAAGAAAGCAGAACTTTCTAGAGGCTAGATTCTACCAGGGAACATTGCAGTTTCCCATATGTAAACATTTTGTGATTGAAAGGATGATTTGACATTGACAGTCTCTAGGAGGCAGCTCTCTAGACTTCCCTGGTTTATTGCATGAGATACTAGCTTACTCTGATGGTCTGATGGCACCCACTTATATTCTGTTACTCTTGTGCCTTCCTGACCTTCCTCTGGAGTGTTCTTCATACCTGATAAAGGGTGCAGTTGGGAAGGGCATGCATTCTCCTTGAACTGGAGCTATTTACTTTTCCATGTAATTCTAGAAAATGCGGAGTGTAAGGATTAAACCAGCATGTGGCAAAAATGAGGGTATATCATCAGGAGTAGGGGAGTAAGAAGTATGTAGAGTGAAGAGCTGGAATTCTACACACGGGGTCAGCCCCCACACACAGCCTGCGAGTTTCCTTCTTTGCCTCCTGTTTCTTTGAGCCAGTGTAATTGCGAACACTGAATTCTTTCTGCATACAGTTCTATAAGCACTTAGTGTTTTACTAGCAACACTCTGCAGCTGTTCTATTCCTCACCCAGGTTTCTCAGCTCCTAGAATTAGTATTTGAATCATGGCAGAGTAGCTCCTGGAATCCACATTCTGGCCTTACATTTTTGTATGTCTGGTTTTACTTGCCAGAGTTGATTTTCAGTACTTTGCAAACCTGTGTCATCCTAACAGCTTGGGGGGCGGAAACACCAGCCTAACCAATGCACTTGTATACAGGAAAAGTATCAACTGTGTCTAGTCAGTTTATGATGTGTTACACAGTTTTGATGGGCGTAGTAGAACAAGGTTAATATGAAGTACAGTACCTAGCTCCCAGAAGGAGAGGCCATATACAAGGGTTGGAACCCAGGCACAAGTACACAAACTTTTAGGAGAACTTCCTTCCTGTTGAGTCCTTTAACAGACAATGCACAAAACAACCCTAGGATGGTAGAAGATAAACATATAAGTTATTGCAAAAGAACTTATGTATATCTGTTTGTCTTGTGTTCTTAAGACCATGTGTTTCAAGACAGGTTGGTTTTTTGGAGCACTTGCTCAGAGAACCTTCCTGACAAGAAGACAAGGGCTGGTCTTGTGATTTTTCTTTCTGCACATGAGGAACTGTTCAGGGAGAAATGCCTGAATCTGCTGCTTCTACATGCTGGGTCTCAGGATGATCCTGTTTCTGCTTGCTTACTTATTGACTCTTTCACAGCTCTCCCTAGCTCTTTCAAGCCCATGGTTAATATGTATAACCGACTGTCACAATTTTCCAGGGGGGCATAACAGATTTGTTATGGCTTATAAATGAAGTGTTTTCAGCAGGCTCATGTGTACCCTCTTGTGTTATAAGCTGATGGTCTTTAAAAACATCTTATATATGTTTAAAATTGAGATACAGTTACATCACTTCCCTCTTCTCTTTCTTCCCTCACTCACCCAGTTTTCTTCATCTAACTCTTTTTATATCTCCCCACACTCCAGGTGATAGCCTCTTTCTCCAATTACACACGTAAATATATAACTCTAACCAGTTGAGTTTACTTATGTGTGTAGGGCTTCAGGGCTGATAACTTTGGATTGGGCAGCCAGCATTGAACAACAACCCTGGGATAGACCAATTCTACCTCTCTCAGTAGTCACCAGTTACCTTGAAAGTTCCTTGTCAAGGGCTGTGATCCCATGAAATTTTTGTCCCCTTTAAGTGTTAACATGTTTGCTTCATCCTTACATAGCCCTGGGGACTTGGGCGTGATTGGGGATGGTGAGGAGATGCACAAAAGACAGACAGATACACAGAAAAACTGGGATCAGCTAGACTGAGCTCACTGTTGGAAAAACCATAGCACTCCAGAAATCAGAGTGTTTACTCTATGCAGTTAAACAAAGAAGTGGGGTTTTGTATACAGCTGGACAAGGAGGCAATTATTGCATACAGATAAAAAAGGAGGCTTGTTTAGCTAATTTTAGTAGGAACAATCTCTCTAAGGGAGTAGTCTTCAGGCCATAAGTATCCAGGGAGAGAAAATCATGGGTGACATTTTCTGCACATGCTGTCAGCATTGCCCTTGGTCCCTTGAGAATGGCTTTGGCATCTCTCTGAGCCTATGGTTATGGGGTCCCTGACATGGCCATACCAATGCTCACAGCACACAGTAACTCAAGACTTCACTCACTTGGGACTTCCTCTACTCTTTATACATGCCTCTTGATATTGCACTGTTCAGATCTTGTTTATGCAGCCACTTCTAGAAAGATGATTTCACAGACTTCTTGGTATCCTGGATCTTGCAATTATTCTGTCCTGTCTTTTATTTAAGAGTTGTAATATAGAGGTAGACTTCTCATAATTTGTTGATCTCTGTGTTGTTTTCTAGTTATGGTTTTCTTTGATGCTCTTTTCACTTCTTTGATGAATGTTAGGAGGTACAATTATCTGTAAGTATAAGGTTGAGATTTAGAATGTAGTCAGGAATTATGCTGGTCTAGCAAATAGGTGGTAGTAGATTTTCTTGTAAAATCTATAACATCACTAGATTGAGAAAATTGGGACATTGGCTAGGTTTCTTGTGCCAGGCATGACTAGTTACCTTTCTGTTGAGAGTGGCACTCAGATGTTGGCAGTAACCAAGAGCTGTCTAATTGATGTCAGGACCACTCATCAGCTGATGGTCTTTTATAAAATGATTGGATCTTAAGGCCTCTGACCCAATCAATGGCTTTATTCAGAGAGGGTAGGAAGTAGGAGCTGGGAAAGAAGTAGGTCACTGGGCTGTAGAAAGATGCACCTGACCCCTGGTTCTTTCTGCCTCTTCCTCTAGCTGTGGTCTGAGCAGACCCTCCCTTCACATGCTGTCTGCCATAATGCTCTGTTTTACCTCTTGTCCACGACCAGGAACAAGACTTTGTTTCCAAGAAATCAAATTAGAACCTCTATGTTTCACAGCAGACTTCTTGGTTTTCCGGCTCATCAGAGATAATCCCTGAACCATACCTGCAGAAGCTGTGATTTAGACCTTTCTTCCGAGGAATAATCAAATTTAGAACTATGGTGGGATTTTTTTTGTTTGTTTTTTGTTTTGTTTTGTTTTTAACTAGGGAACTGATATTCTCAAAAACATCTGGTACTTTAGGAGTGTTGCTGGGTGTCAGTGTCTTTGCTTCCCTGTTTGGAAGCTTCTGTTCTTATTCCTGTAGAAAGAGCTTCCAGGCCAGTGTGCACCTTCCCATCATCTGTTTCATTTGTTCAGGTCACTCAAGTGGATGGACCCATGAGCTTAGGATAATTGTGTGGACATGTGCCCGAAGAAAAGAAATTTTATGCTCAAAAAGTTAGTCAGGGTGATATTAGTGAAGAGGAGAAAGAGAGAAGGATATACAAGAAAGATGGAGAGAGAGGAGGGGACAGACAGAGACTGGAGGGACATGGATTAGTAGAACCCAAGAAGGAACATAGGAAGGAACTTTGCCATAGCAATCAGAGTTTGTTTGTCTTGGGGCCTTAGGCTTCATATTAATTGATAATCTTCTATGTGAAATACCTGTGACCAGACATGTTTCTTCAGATTTTGAGATTTATCAGATGGAAATAACTCCCACATTCATGTTTTGGCAGAGTTGGTATTGTGAAAGTGAGTATATTACCTAAGGCATGCTACAGATTAAATGTAATTTCCATCAAAATTCCAGAGGCCTTTTGTCTAGAAAAGGCCTTTTTAATATTTTTAAGGAATCACAGAAGACCCAACAAAGCTAAAGCAACCCTAAGTAGAAAGAACTATGTAGAGACTTCATTGTGCCTGATCATAATTTGTTGTCCAGAACCACAGTGCTGATATCAGCCTGGCACTGGTACAAAACTGGACACATAGACCAGTGGGCTAGAATAGAGGACCCAAGAATAAATCAACAGCCACAGCCACCTAGTCTGTAGCAAAGATTTCAGGAAGGAGATAGCCTCCTCAAATGGTGCTAGGAAAACTGAATGTTCACTTATAAACAAGCACATCTATCTCAACATTCCTCATGCTGCACACAAATCAACTCAAAATCGATCAAGATTCCAGTAAGAGCTGGAATTCTGAAACTGATGAAAACACAGCTAAAAATTCCTCAAGATACATTATGGGCAAGCGTGTTCTGAAAAAGAAGCAAGCGTGTTCTGAAAAAGAAGCTGATGGCACAGGAAGTTATCATAGGACTTGACAAATGGAGCTGTATGTGATTAAAACCCTACAATGCAAAGGCAACCTGGCAGCAAGAGTGAAGACAGCCCACTGGGGTAAGAAAGGACTCTGCCAATTATACATGTCTGTCTGTCTGTCTGTCTGTCTGTCTGTACCTTCCTCCCCCCTCTGTCTGTCTGTCTCTGTTGCTCTCTTTCATATATGTATATATATATGTGTGTGTATATATATATTATATATGTATATATATATGTATATGTATATATATATATATATATATATATATATATATATATATATATATATATATGAGAGATGCCAGCGGTATAATGAACTTCAAGAATTAAATATAAAACAAAAATCATAATGTGAAGTGGGCTAATGAAATTAGTGGACATTTTAAAGGCATGATATACAAAGAGCCAATAAATAATTGAAGAAATGATCAACATCCATAGACTACATAGAAATGCAAGCTTAAAGTACTTTGAAATTCCATCTGTCCCCCAGCATGAATGTCATGAAGCAAACCAAGGACAAGTTGACAAGTGGTGGTGATGGCGTGGGCGAGGAGCTCTTCTTCACTGCTGGGAGTAGGATCCAGTGCAGCTACTGTGAAAGACAACGTGGAGGGTCTTCTCAAGAAAACTGAAATAGACTACAAGACTTTCCTGTTTACATAGGCTTTTGTTATGTGACTTTTCCTGGGAAGACATGATTGAATGTTTAGTTACCCCAGATAAGCACCAATGACAGGCTGAAGGAATGAGTCACCCTGAGTCTAGCTAAGTGGACAGTGAGTTTATTGGGGTTACTTAAAGGACTAATGGTCAAAGATTACTGGAGAGGCCTGAGTAACACATGGGCACCTGTCATCTGTATCAATGTAAAACCACCCAACATGAAAACTGCATCCCTCCGGTTCTGATATACATGAGGGCAGCTGCAGCTCGGTGGGCTAGGGACTCTTTCTCCCCAGTTACTGTTATAAATCCTTGGTGAAGGGCCTTGAGAATTTTAAAAGTTTCAGAAGCTTTCAGAGACTGGTAAAGCTTTTCCCGTTAAATCATGTATTTAATTAATATGAATGTAGGCAGAATGAGTCAAAGGGGAAGAAAGCAGATGGATCCAATAGGAAATAATTGTAAAAAGTGATTAATTTGAACACAACTTTATTTATAAATAATGAATGGTTATAATTATAAATGGTTTAAACACACTAATTAGAAGTTAGATTTTCATAACGGGTTTATAAATATATGATGTAATATAAATATATTAACTGTACTTTCAGGACACATTTTACATTTGCAGACACAAATAAGTCAAAAGTTAAATGATCATTTTTAACTGAGGGTGAAAGCAAATATTTGAATCAAATATTGAAATAAACATTGTATTGAAATGTGGTGGTTAGAACTAAAGCAGGAACCAGAGGTAGTTTATAACACTGTATGTAGATAAGGAAAAAAAGAAGTGTTCAGCACTAGTCATGAATATATTCACTATGAGGAGAAAAAAATACATTAGAGTGGGGAAGAAAATATCAGATCAATGAAGTTGTAAATGGGATCCAGAGTTGGATCTGTGAACAAAAGTAGAGCCAACCCTGGTTCCTGGAAGCCAATAGCAAAATCAATCAACAACTAAGTAGATATATTAAAGAGAAGAAGAGAGGAAGAGAGTTAAAGAGATGTGGGAAGGGAGAGAAACAAAGTGAGGATAGCTAGATCAAAAGTAAGAGGTACTATTGTCTCAAGTTAACTGATACAGGAAGACTCAGCCACTGTGGGCGGCATAATTCCCTAGGCAGGAGGCCCTGAGCTGTATAAGAGTGGAGAAGAGGGGATGAGCAAAATCACAAAAACTGAGGAGCACACATGCATTCATTTTTCTTTTTGACTATGTTTATGATGTGACCAGCTATCTCAAGTTCCCGAGCTGGCTTCCTCTCAATGATACACTGTAGCCTGGAAAATAAAATTCTCTCCACAAACGCTCAATTGCCTTTTGATAGGTCTTTTATCACTGTGATAGAAATGAAAGTAGAGCTGAGGTGTATCTGAAAAAAAAACAAACAAACAAACATTTATTCCATGACAATACTTAGATTCTGTAAATTATTATTCTGATTACTCTTGTAATTTTTTAGCCCCAAATCAAAACACAAATATAGGAAAGCACATAAAACAACAGAAGCTCATTATTGTAAGACAGTTTTAAGCTACTAGTCCATTCATAAAATAAGTTTGCCAAACAATTTACAAGTCTTTTAATGATACCCAACTCACCTACTGACAGCTGCCTCTCTGTCCCTTTGTGTTAGGTTGATATCCCTGGGAGGCCTGAAGGGAAACTGAGGAGAGAAAGAGGAATGAATTTCGGAGAGAAGGAGGCTGAGAGGAGTGAAGGGAGGGGAAACTGAGGTCGGGATGTAATGTATGGCAGAAGAGTAAATATTTCTGGAATTGTAATTTGCTTTTCTTGTTTGAGATTACAGTTTAATTACATAATTTTCCCTTATTTTTCCTTTCTTTAAACCAGTGGTTCTCAGTCTTCCTAATGTCGCAACCCTTTAATACAGTCTCTGTTTAATAAAAGATTTGCAAGAAAAGTAAACTAACGGCAGCACTCACCATTGATCATAATGAAAACTATCTGGGGAATTCCCCCAGAAGAGGCTTAAGAAAGAATTAAACATGGCCTCCCTGAGCTCCTTCCTGCGTATTCTACTTCGTTGGTTTTGCACCGATAAATTCATGTGTTACTGTGATCACGTGACATTTGTCTATGAGTGAGTTGTTTCAGGAAACCTACGGAGCAAATGCCACCAATATGTTAGCAAATACCTATAGTCATGAATATGCTAGTAATAACTGAAAAGATACCCTCATGTTTCCTTCCTACTGCTACCGCTTCATGCTTTAGTTCACTCTTCCTTTTCCTTATTGTTAGATGTATATAAACAAATAAATGTACCCTGCTGAGTCCAGTTAGTGTTCATATGCTTGTGTTTTAAGGGTTGATTACTAGGAGACTCCTCCCTGGAGAAGACTAATTATTCCTCTTTCAGCAGTCATTAACTGCTTGTGGTTCTTCACCTGTGAGTAGGTCTCTGTGTCTTTCCCATTAGCATGTCAGCTGATGTTGTCATTGTCTGGGTTGTAACGTTTAGGTAGTCATACTGTTGTGATTTCGTGGGTGTAGTTTTCCCACCCTATATAGAAGATATAATCATGAAGCAGACATCTTGGTCTTCTGGCTCTTAGAATCTTTCTACTCTGTTTTCTAAGTTCTGGCTGTGGCAGATGTATCAGCTGGTGTTGGGTACCCCACAGTCAGTTGTTGTCTGCATTTTAGACAGTTATGAAGTTCTATAATCTGTCACCATCTGCTGCAGAAGAAGTTGCTTCCTTTCTTCCCTTTCCTCCTCGCCTTTCTTCTTCTTCTTCTCAAAAAGAGATAGTTTATTTTGGAGCCATTTTGAATGGCTATCACCCAGGAGCACAGATTTAGGTTACCCATATTCCCATTTCAACATGCAAGTAGTTTCACTAAGTTTTCATAGTTTTATAGAACAGAGGAAGTCATAATTCAAAGCAAGTCTAGAATACGTTGTTGGGTACATTGGAGAGACAGGTACATGGAGATGGGGAAAATATTTTTATAGAATCAAGATGCTTTTTGATGGCATCCTTAGGGTTTGGATTGGGAGAAGGTAGTTGCTTGCTAAGTCCGTAGATTCTAAAAGAGTTTTATCTATTGCCACAAGATGTTAATTCCAATACAGGGTGTCAAGGAATTGCTGTTTCAGAAGGCTAAATCTTATCCCAAAAGGCTAAATCTTATCCTAAGGTAAGGTAACTAGCCTTTGAATCCACAACATTCCAACCTCTCCATGAAATTTTAATATACAGTTAGTTTCTGCTGACAGGACTTTTGCTTCACAGACAGGTGAACCCCCCCCCCCCAAGTTTTTGTTTACAGCTCCCCCTGTTGGCCAAGTATCACAGTTTTGTGCATATGAGGTCCAAATATTATTCATTAAATATTATAAGGTCCCTTGTACTTAGGAAGCTCATTCCTAGGAACTGATGCAGAGGAGGCTGAGTAGTGGACAAGACAGCAGTCTTGAGGAGAGAGGACTAGCTGCTAAAGGCTGTTAAAGTAAGTCCTGGATCAGAGCAAAACTTGCAGCCACCATGGTCTGGACCAGCATCACTTTTTACACCCTCAGTATCTGATGTAACATTTACATGTGAAATAGATTAACATATGTAAAATTAAGTAATCGAGAACACAGTTTGGCATGATGGAGTGAATATTACAGATGAAACCTCTAACCAAAATTTATATATGTTTAATATTAGGAAATATTAGTGAATATTAGGAAAATTTATATACATTTAATGAGATTGAAATTTATGTATTTTAAACAAGATTGAAAATATAGTTCCCCCTATATTTAAAGTTATTTGTAATTTGTATTTATAGTTATTTGTATTCCATGGGCTATCTTGCTTCTATTTCTATGGTTAGAAATGAGAATTTTGAAGGAGCAACTATAGTATTGTCTCTTTTATCATTAAAATACAAATGCTTAATTTTTTTTACTAATGGCTAATTGTAGTATAGAACATTTTAGATATAAATAAAATCAAGAAACATCAGTACTTAAAGGTATAAAACATCATGAGTGTTGTTTTTATTAGATATAGATGACTTTTGTATCATTTGGATAAAAAGAATTAGCTCAAATCTTGGATTATTATCAGTGAAAGAAAGTATTTTCATTTGTAACTCCCTGAAAAACAAGACTAATCAATCTTATTTTATCATTTAGAAATTTATCAGATGGAATTTGAAATATAGCTACAAAACTATCTAAGAAACATAAAAGGTGAGAGACGTTTGATTATTAGTGGCGCTGAAGGTGAGTGTATCCATGTCAGCTTGACCTCAGAAGATGTGAGAAGATTCGCTGCCTCCTAGGAGGGAGTTAGAAGTACATGGCCACAGTCCTGATCTTTAAGTCAGAATGGAGTCTTTAATGTGATGACTTTTTCCGTAAGAAGCTTCCTGACAGGGTGTGAGAGCTATACATTCAAGTACATGGCCACAGTCCTGATCTTTAAGTCAGAATGGAGTCTTTGATGTGATGACTTTTTCCATAAGAAGCTTCCTGACAGGGTGTGAGAGCTATATATTCCAGTGGGTACAAGGATACTCATTTAGAATACCATGCATGTTCTCTTCTAGCAGGTTACAGCATTTCAGATTTCACACTCAGGTGTTTAATCCATCTGGGGCCAACGTTTTGCGCAGGGTGTATAGTGTGCTAATACCACGTCATTTTTAATTACTGTATCTCTGCAGTATATTTTAAAATCTGGAGTGGTGATCTCTCCAACATCATTCATTCGCTCATGATTGCTTCAGATTTTAGGGGTCTTCTGTGGTTTCATAGGATTTTAGCATTTCTTTCTTTCTTTTTTTTCTCTCTGTGAAGAGTGTAATAGGAACTCTGATTGGAACTGCATTGTACTTGTAAATTGCTTTTAGGAGAATGATCATATTTATAATATTGACTTTTCCAGGCTGTGAACATGAAACATCTCTGTAGTCTCTTCAGAGATTTAAAGTTGTGGAGGTCTTTCCCCTAGTTGGTTAGGTTTATTCATAAGTATTTTAATTTCTTTGAGGCTGTTGTAAATTAGAGTGTTTCCATATTTTTATCAGTGTGATGTTGGTATATTGAAAGGCTACTGAATTTTGTAATCTGATTTTGTATCCTGCTACTTTGCTGAAATTGTTGATAATTTGTAGTTTTCTGGTGTAATTTAGGGGGTTGTGTTGTATAATAGCATATCTGCAAATAGGGATAAAGATGATGTCTTTCTATTTGAAATGCTGTAGTTTCTTAAATCTTTTTCCTATTACTCTATTTAGATCTTCAAGTACTCTACTGAAAAGGAGTTTGGATATTGGTGTGTGTGTCTGTCTGTCTGTCGGTCTGTCTGTCTGTCTGTCTGTCTATGTATGTCTATGTATTGCATGGAAACATCTCCTTTTTTATGTTGAGGTGTGCTACCTCTAGTCCTATCCTTTCTAGGACTTTTATCTTATAGGCACTGGATTTTGTCAAAGGCCATTTTTTTTTTTTAATTTATTGAGATGGTCATGGTTTTTTTGTCTTTAAATCTATTTTTATGACTTGCTATATTTATTGATTTGCATATGTTGAAACACCCTTGCATTTCTGGGATTAAGCCAACTTGTTTGTGGTATCTTTTTGTTATGTGCCTGTAACTTTTAAGAATGTTCTTGAGGATAATTGTACTGATGCTTGTTATGGATATTTGCCTATAGTTTGGTGGTTTTGTTCTTATATTTTCCCTCTGGATTTAGTATTAGAGTAACATGGATCTCATGAAATGAGTGTGGGAGTGTTCTTCTGTTTTTATTAAATAATAATAGTTTTGTGATAATTTTTGGTATAGGCACCTAAAGCTATACATTTCTCTCTCTTGGCACTGCTTTTAATGTGTCCTAGAAGTTTTGTGATCATGTGTGGCCAGTGTCACTTAATCAAAGATTTGTTAATGTTCTTTCTTTTCATTTTCTTCTTTTAATCATTCATCATCCTATAATATTTAATTTCTATGAGTTTATATACTTACCATAGCTTTGTTTACTATTGATTCTAAGTTTTATTGTATTGTGATCTGGTAGTATACATGGACTTATTTCAGTCTTCTTGAATTTCTCTATATTTGCTTTGTACCCAGAATGTAGTTTATTGTAACGAACATATCCATATGCTACTGAGAGACATGTATGCATGTATGTATGTAAGTACATATACACATATGTAGTCTTTTGTATTTGGGTGTATAATTTGGTAAGTTTTATTTGATGTATAATATCATTTAATTCTATCATTTCTCTATTTTTTCTAGAATACTTGTATATTGGGGGAAATGGGGTATTGAAATCACCTACTATTACTAAATTGGAGTTAACTTATATCTTTAATTCCAGTGGAACACTTTTTATGAATTTGAGTATTCTAGAGTTTGCTGCATTTATGTTTAGGATTATAATGTCTCCTTGGTTAATTATTCCCTTGACAGAAATAAAGTATCTTTCTTCATGAATTCTGGTTCATCAGATAGCAGGATTGTTATACCTGCTAACTTCCTGGTTCCTTTTGCTTGGAATACTTTTTGCATCCTTTGCTTTAAGGTGGTTCCTATATTTAAAGTTGAGATGAGTTTCTTGTGGACAACTGACAAATGGATTTTGTTTCTTAATTTATTTAGAGTTGAGGCCATTAATGTTTATTTTTGGAAGGTGCGTATTGGTTGCTGTCCTTTTCTTGTTTTGCTGTTTATGTTCTTGGTTCTCTTTTATGTTTCAGTAATTGTATCATCATTTGTTTTCTTTCTGTAGTCGTTTCTCAGCACTTACCCTTCTTTTCAGTCAGAAGAATTCTTTCCAGTACTCTTTGTAGGGCTCTTTGGTGGGCATGGATTTGTGTGTGTGCACGCGCGTGCATGCACATATCTCAGAAAGTTTTCTTTCTCCTTCACTTATGGCCGAGGATTTTGCTGGATACAGTAGTCTTTGTTGGCATCCAAGGTTTTTAGCACTTGTACATTGCTCCAAGCTAGTCCAGCTTTTAAAGTTTCCTATAAAAAATTGGTTATTATTTTAATGGCGTTTTCTTTGTATGTGACTTGTGTTTTTTCCCTTGCAGCTTTCCAGACTTTTTCTTTTTTCTGCATATATTGTGTTTTAACTGTAGCAGTCTGTGAGGACTTCCTTTTCTAGTTCTAATTGGTGTTCTGTGTACTACTTACATCTCTGTGTTTGTCTTTACTTAATTTTGGAAAGCACTCCTCTATGATCTTGTTGAATATCTAGTCTATATCACTGACTTGGGGTTCTTCTCTATTGATACCTATAATCTGATATCGGGTCTTTTTATGGTATCCTCCAATGTATGCACATTCCTATTGTGTATTTTAACTTCTTCATATTTTTGTTTGTGTGGTCTAATTGTGTATTATCTTCATTTTCTGATACCCTTTCTTCTATTTGATACTTTCTATTTATATGGCTTTCCCATAAATTTCTAACTATTTTGTTTTCAGTTCCATCTTGAGTTCTCTTCAAAATTTATCCTTGCTGCATTCAGTTTTCAAATACTTGTTCTAGGTCCATCCATTTATCTTAAAATTTTATTTTTCTTTATATCTGAGTAATATTTCATTGTGTATGCAGCATTTTTTTCATTATTGATTCTTCTATGAGATTTATATTGTTTCAATTTCCCAGTTGTGAATAGAGCAGCAGCATCTGTGGCTGAGCGCATCTGTGGAATACGATACCGGAGTCTCTTGGACATAGGCCAAGGAGTTTTTAGGTTTTGAGGGTTTATTTTTTAAGATTGTCCACACTGATTCCGAGTGGCTACACCAGTTGGCACCCCCACCCCCAGCAGTGGATGAGGGTTCTTCCTTCCCTGTAATCATGCCAGCCTTTATTGTCAAGTGTTTAGTTGATGTTATCCATCTGACTGGAATGAGATGCCATCTTGATGTTTTTCAATTTGCATTTCCCTAATTGCTAAGGATAATAAACCTTTTTTGAGATGTTTCTTTCCCATTTTCATTTTTTTCTATTGAGAATTCACTGTTTAGACCCTAGCCCATTTTGGCTATTGACTTGAGGAAGGCGTTGAGGGAGAGTAGCTGGGGAGGGTTAGAAGCAAGAAAGGAAGGAGGGAACATCATATAATATTATTTTAATTGATACAGATTAAATAAATAATATATAAACTACAAAATAAGAGAGCGCATGGTCCCTTTCTTTGAGACACTCATTATCAAAATGGAAAAATAAGCTACAATGATGACTATTTTTGTTTATTTATAATATTTTGAATTATGTTAAACAGTTTTTGTTCCCTGAACATCTTCCCATTTCCTTTTGTGGAATTGTGACATTCAAGTTCACTCCTGTTTATTTTTTTTTCAAAACTCCCACCCCCCTCAGCCCACCCGGTTAGTGACTCACCCAACAGGACACGCTCACAGTTGTACTGTTTCCAGGCAGCGGATCTGCCTTGCTAGTAATAAGACTGGTTATATATAAATATCCCTCGTGTATTTATACTACAAACAGAGAGCTTTTAACACATGGAATCTCAAAATATGTCTATTATTGTTTCCAGTCAGTTCTTATCTGGCCTGTCACCAACTGTTCATGACAACTTTCCTTTTTACATTCTGAGTCTATAAATCCATCTTCTTCTTTACTCAAAAGTCCAGTTATTTGTGATGATTTGGTGTGTGTGTGGGAAAGCAGGGTTCAGCAGCACTTGTGACCAAGACCAAGTCCTCCTGGAAAGCTAAGCAATGGTTCATTAATGAGCTTTATCCCCAGCCCTGTTTGTGTTTTATGTGTGCACGTACATGTGTGTTTGCATGCATGTGTGTTCGTGTGTATGTGTGTTCGTGTGTGTGTGTGTTTGCATGTGTGTGTGTTCATGTGCATGTGTGTTCATGTGTGTGTTGGTGTGCATGTGTGTTCGAGTGCATGTGTGTTCATGTGTGTGTTGGCGTGCATGTGTGTTCATGTGTATGTTTAAGTGCATGTGTGTTCGTGTGTGTGTATATGTGTGTGTTGGCATGCATGTGTGTTCATGTGTGTGTGTGTGTTGGCATGCATGTGTGTTCATATGTGTGTGTATGTGTGTGTTGGCGTGCATGTGTGTTCATGTGTGTGTGTTCGAGTGCATGTGTGTTTGTGTGTGTGTTGGTGTGCATGTGTATTCATGTGTGTGTGTTTGAGTGCATGTGTGTTTGTGTGTGTGTTTGAGTGCATGTGTGTTTGTGTGTGTGTTCGAGTGCATGTGTGTTCATGTGTGTGTGTGTTCACATGGGTGGATATGCGGCTCATTGTATGAAAGCCTGAACTCAGTGTTCAGTATCTTCTTCATCTTCTTCAATCACCTTTCATTTCAGTTTTTCAGACTTAATCTCCCACTAATTCTGGAAATCACTGATTGGCTAGACTAGCTGCCCAGGAAGGCCCAGGGATGCTCTTGGCACTGCTTCCCCTGAGGTGGGTCACAAGCATGAACTGTTGGGCCTAGTATTGTATATGTGTGCTGGGATCTGAACTGAGCTACTCATGCTTGCAGAGCAAGCACGTTACCAACTGAGCCACATCCCCAGCCTCTTATGTATCATTTCTAATGTTATATAATCTGCAAGCCCCCTTTTCAGGTATGGAAGCAGTTTCATTGTTACTGTCCTGTCTCTACCTTTTGCCAGTGGCTGCAGTGAATTGAGATATACTTTGCTCCAACAGCATGTACTGTTTTGGAGACTGTTTTTTATGAGCGTTCAAGACCTTAGTCTTTCTCTTAGCTTTTTAGTATTTCATAATATGTTTTATTAGTCTCTGTTAGTGACCATTTATATAAGTATGCATGTTCTAATGATGTAATTTTAACCACATTGTATCCATTTATTGAATCATGTAATATTTTATAAAGCATTTGTGTGTGTGTGTGTAGGCATAACTATGCCGCCACGTGTGTGTGGAGGTCAGGCAACTTTTATGAGTTGGTTCTCTGCTGCCACCTTGTGGGTTCGAGGGATTGCATTTATGTGGGTGACCCCTTAATTGCCGAGCCATTTACTGGCCCAAGTTATGTATGTTTTCTAAAAGTTCTTTTAAGAAAAACTTTGTTGGCATATGGCTTATGGTAGTGTATGTGTGTAGGTACTTGGGTCTATATAGACAGGAGTCCACCAGACATGGAGAAACACACTAGGTTAAGGATGCAGAAGCTTAGGGGCAAGGCTCAGTATAAACTCTGGTAGTCCCGCGAAGCAAAGTTTTAAAGTTGACCCTAGTGTCTGCAGTACTTATAGAAGGGTAGCTGTTTATAGAGTCTTGACCAGTGACATGGTATTGAAAGACCTATGAGTACTCTGTGGTTCAGGCATAGGGTCTTAAATGTCATGCTACAGTCTTTGTGATTCCATATGCTGTGGTGTTTTAAGGATGTCTGCCAAAGTAATTTGAAATGTGCTTCTAAAAAGTCCAACCTTGCCGTGACACCTTGCGTGCAGAGCATGGCTGTGCTTCCCCCGTGTGACGCACTAAATCCTGCTGGAACCTGTTGGCTTGGAGTAATGAAGAATGAGGGCATTATTCTATCTCTGCCACATGAGGGAAGTCTTGTGTTGCCAAATGATACCTCTGCTAAAGATGGACAGCCTTAGGAATCCGCTGTCCTTTTGTCCTTCCATCTGAGCATGATAAAGGAGCAAATGTCTAATGTAGTGCTACCACCTTCTGGCAGGCTGAAAGACGTCAGTTTATAAAATGGGAACGCAGAGCTCACAGGGCCTCACTTGGATGTGGGTACAGATGAAGAACAGTGTTACTTGAATGTCAGCCAGATGCCACTCCAGCAGGGTCTTGGTGTTCTGGAGTCTGACTAAGTTCAAGTCTTGATGTTAGCAAAAGTTCAAAGTTGAGAACCTTAATTGTTACAAACCAGAAACTCGTGCACACGTGTTTCACCTTTGTGTGTCCTTTTGGAATAAGATGCCAATAAATCAGAAGCAGGTGTTCTGTGTTTTAACTTAAATCGGAAACATCATGTTTCTCCTCATCTGCTTGGATCCCAAGGTGGAACTCAACTGTCACCATATTTAGAAGTGTTTGGATACTTCCAAGGGGACCTCTGTTTTGGAATCGTTCTTAGCTAGGAATGGGCAGTGACTGTCCTTGATGGTTTGATTGATACCTTCAGTGTCCAGTACTACAGGAAGTACTTAAAAGACTGCTTAGTGAATGTACTAGAAGCCTATTTTGGGAAGAGGGACTGGTTTACTGAGTGCTCTGTTCTGTAAGTGAAGGGAAGTACAAGTGTAGAATTAGTCTGCAGACAACGAGTGTCCTACGGGTGTTAGGTCATCTCTTTGCTCCTGTCTCGGCACTTCAGAGCCTGTTTTGTAGGGGTCTGAAGCCAGCTATGCTTAACTATTCAAACTGTGACAGATTGGGGAGGGTAATGCAACCCTTGGTGAGATGGTTTATTTATTAGGACTCTCACTGCTGATCTTTTTGGTCAGTGGATGTAATAAGTTTGAAAAGTCCCCAGCTGAGTTGTCCTGGAAAATAAAGGCTGCTTGTCATGCTATGGTGATGTGTGGGAGGAGCAGGGCTCAGCAAGTTTGTGGTGTGGAGAAGTCAGGAAGTTGCCTGAGGGTTAACTGCAAGTTAGAGGAAGTGCCTCAGTGATCACAAGCCAGGGTGTGTGCTTTCTCAAACTGTTTAGAAGCAGTTTGCTCTCTCCTCAGCAAACTGATACTGGCAAAGTACATAATCTAGATTCTGCCTGTGGGTTTCTGCAAGTAGTGCTGTACAAATTGCTCGTCTCTTTAATTAATAACTTGAGTGTAGCAGTTTATCTTCTTTGTAGTTTGGATTATTTTTGTCATTTGAGACAGGGTCTCCTATAGTCCAGACTGGACCACAACTTCCTGAGTAGTCAGGGATGACCTTGAACTCACTTTGCTTCTTCCACCTCTCCTTTGTTGGGTTTACAAACAGGTAACCCCAACAATGGCAAGTTGCTTTGTCTGGACCAGTTAATTTAATCAGTGTGAAAAAGAAGCTCAAATTTCTTTGTTGGAATGGGCCATTAAAGAAACATCCATGTTTCTGCTTTTTGGAGAGCCTCAGGGATGATGAAACAGTGTTATCTATCTGGTCAACAGCTGTGTTTCCCCAACATCCGTCTTTCAGATTTCTTCCCTAATGTGTTGTCATTGAGAAATCTATTTGCCCCTTCATCTGGGGCTTTCCAACCATTAGATCTGTAAGCACCACTTTTGTTTAGAAATTGTCCAGCTTAAAGTCGTCCGTTCATTGCAAGAAAAAGCTAGGTGATTTGGATAAGAATGTATGTTATAGCGTGTGTGACCTATCAGAAGGCGTGCCTTTCAGTTGAGGATGAAAATTTAGTATATGTATGCCATGAGACATGGGAGAATAAGTTCAAATCCCATCTAGGACATAAAGGGAGTCACAGCCTTTCTGTAGGTAGACACGGAGGAGGTCTGTCACTCTCTTTACAGGCTAGAATCTCATTGAGGGAATGTCTAGATTCATTGAGTGTTTTTTTTTTTTTTTTTTTTTTTTTTTTTTTTGTCCCAGGACGCATATTTACAAGTTATACAATGCTGATGTGGACATGCTTTTACATGCATATTTTGAGCATGGAATCATGTGTGCTTGCTTAGTGGCTGACTCTTTCTCTTCCACTTCTGGTGCTGTGTGCCAGCTCAGTGACATTTACTTAGACAATTACAGGATAATTTTGAGGGAATAAAAGCAAATAAATAAAAATAAGCTTCCTAACTCAAACCCAAATGCTATTTGCACATCTTAATAATCCACTTGTATTAATAATAGTTGCTAATATAAGCAGGCAAGCTGGAAAATTTTTCTCTTAACGCCCTGAGCAGTTGGAGCCAAATTGATGGGCACAATATCGCCACAGCTTTTTTTGGTTGTGTGACCTTGGGGCAAGTCACCCATGTTCTGACTGGGAATAATACTAGCCTTTCCCTATGAGTTGGCTATGAGGATTAACTGGGCTACACAATTGACACCAGGGTATGTATGAGGTGTTCAGTAAGTATGAAGTATTTGAACTTTATGAGCACATAACTATTCAGTGTTAGAGTCTGAGAAGTGGGTGTGCAAAAGGCAGGCAGAGACAGAGAAATCATGACAGGGGTCAGCCTCAGATGTGATGCTGTCTGTAGCTGTGCCATCAGCTTCAAGTCATGGCTGTAAATAACAGGATCCATGTCTGCTCAGTTTCTGAACTCTCGCTCCTCTGTGGGGCCTGAAAGCTGTCCACAGGCCTCAACTAGGCCTGCAGGGTCAGGCTCTCTATAGGCCTGGCTTCTCCATGGGTCCTGCATGGTCTAGAAGCTTCCACTAGCCGCTCCTAATAGCAGTGAGGAAAAGGAAGAACTGTGCGAGGTGAACAAAGGCGCTGTTGATGACATTCAAGCACAGGTTGTACAGTCTCGTAAATAGCACAGATTTGGAATTGACTAACCAGCCAGTTCATTGACTTCTTTCTTCATATCACTTTTAATGATTATGCAACAACAGAATTTTAAAAGATGCTTGTTTATTACTTTGAATGTTGATTTATGTTTGCACTAGGACTTAGCAGTAGCAAGTCTGGGATTCTGTATTACCTAGACCTCGGGCATGTTGTTCTGTTTGATATAGTTTTTCAGGAACCTGTATCAGGTTTCTCGTTATAGATTTCAGTACCTACTTTAGAGGAAATTTTGTAAAATTGGAGTATGTGTTATCATTCTAGTGCTTGATGGCTAGTTTTGGTGATTGGTGTATTGAAAATAAGAGGCAGTCTTCCACAGTAAAGTCTTGTCCCCTGCTTCCTGTGGCTAGTAAGCCATTAAGCTTTCCCATGGATGAAAAATATATTTATCAATACAGAATTTATCTTTCACACCAAAGTTTATTTTTATGCACAACCACAGTGGTGACTTGAATAAGAAATGTCCTCTGTAGATTCAGCATTTGAACGCTGGGCCCAGTTGGTGGTACTGTTGAGGAAGTCTAGGGGGTATACCCTTGCTGGTGAAGTATGTCACCACACTTGACCATTGAGACTTTATAGAGTTTATAGAGTCATACCCTACATCTAGTGTACCCTCTCAGCTTCATGTTTACAGTAAAGTATACAAGATACCAGTTTCTTGTTCCTGTTGCTATACTTGCCTTTGGCTGCTATGCTTTCCTACCCCAATAAACTCATCTTCTGGAAACATAAGGCCAAATACACTTGTCTCTATTGGTTTCTTTAGTTACGATGTTGTATCACAGCAATAGAAAAGTAGCTGCCACACCAACCAAAGCTTTGTGGTGCCTGCGTTGCCGTTTACCAACAATAACAGAGAGTATTTTAAAAATAGCTCATTGAAGGGAGAGTTGAGCATCAGAGGATGTATGTACCTCAACAGAATGACAAGTGACAGTTTGAGA
This sequence comes from Arvicanthis niloticus, assembly GCF_011762505.2. NCBI lineage: Eukaryota > Metazoa > Chordata > Mammalia > Rodentia > Muridae > Arvicanthis > Arvicanthis niloticus. The sequence continues at coordinate 42,152,589 of NC_047661.1, forward strand.
TGTGAAACTGAAATAAAATGAAGATAATAGAAGAAAATAAAACTGAAATAAAATTAACTGCCAGCTTTGTGAATGATAATCGCATTCTGCCAGGTGATTTCAACTATTTAGGGAACTTTGGGGTCATTTATGAGGGAAGTGTGATAGAATGATGAGTGTTCACAGGGAACGTGAGCTGAGAAGCGCCTGTGCATTTGATGGTATTGAGAGCACAATGATTCAAAATAATACCCAATTCATTGTCTGAAAGGAGCATGGTAGTTCTACATGTTACAGAAAAGATGGTCAGTCTGTATTATAGCATAAACGTTAAGAAAAGGACAGTGTTCAAAGCCACAGTAAAGTTTGAAAAGCACAGTTGATGTATTATTGGGAATTTTTCTTTGTCAATTCTGAAAGAGCAGTCAGTATTTGCAAGGTGTTTTTTTTTTTTTTTTTTTTTTTTTTTTTTTTTTTTTTAAATCAAGTCCCCAGGTGGCTTGTGTCTTTTAGACTTTGTTTCCTTTTGCACACATATGTTAACTTCTTGATGGCACTGATTGCCTTTCTGAGACTGTTTCTCCCTCACCCTGCTCAAGGCTGCTCTAGATTAAATACTTGCAAACAGGAGGACTAGGACACAGAATACAAGGCTTTTGAGCTTTACCACCTGATGGTGGTGGAGACTAAGAGCAGCCTCAGCTGTCCTGATGCCAGTTAAAATTTCAAACTGGTCCCTCTTAGGAGTGTTTCCTCTTAGAAAACATTAGGGATAATTAAAGATTGTTTTATATTGTGTCGAACACATTGTTCGTTTGTGTAGCATCTGCCCGGTAAGTGTTTATTGTGTTTTTAGTTGGTTTCTTGTGGAGTTTAAGTGTGTGTGTGTGTGTGTGTGTGTGTGTGTGTGTGTGTAAGAGAGAGAGAGGGAGAGAGAGACAGAGAGGGAGAGAGAGACAGAGAGAGGGGGGGGTGGGAGAGTGAAAAATGTGGGGGAAGAGATCTGTTTAGAATATTGAATTGATAATCATATTTTAATGCATCTTGTACTTCTCTCTCTCTCTCTCTCTCTCTCTCTCTCTCTCTCTCTCACACACACACACACATACACACACACATCTACACACATTTATCTTGAATATTTTATCTAAATGAATGTGTTTTCCTAGGCACTGTGTCCTTAAAGCTTTATTGGAGAAAGAAATACTGGCATAGCGGTTACAATGAGAATTAAGGAGTTATGAAGTGATTTAATCCATTGAACTGTTAGCATGTAAGATTAGTTTCTCCAAATACAATTTTTTAAAAGATAATACTAAAATTTCATTTTGAACTTCTCCATTCAAGAAAGAATGAATATGGTATTTATTCCTGTATGAGAGGATTCTAAAACTTAACCTACACATTTGATATCCCTAATCCAGAATCAGAAATCTGAAAGGCTCTATAAAATCTGCCATGATAGCACAGGTGCCTCCATGTGAGAGGCTGTAGCGGGTCAGAAGCAAGTACACTGCTCACAGCATCATAGTGTTTTCAGGATGCGTGGGAGGCTGCACGTGAAGCAAAATGAATTTATGATTATAATTCAGAAAATCCTGAAGCTCTCCTATCAGCCGTGTACAAATATTCCCACACCCAATACCTGAAATCGGAAATCTTTCTGTTCCCGACAATTTGAAATAAAGGTTTGACAACCTATGTAACTCAAAAGCCCCAGGTAATATTCTATTTCCTATTTGAGGTTACTTTAGAACTACCATTTTAAAAAGCCACCAAATAGCATTCACAATTTCTTCACATTGACTATAACACTGTGTGCTGCCCTCTGCCTCCAGCATTGAAAATTGTATTGACAACTGTTAGTACTGTTCTATAAGTTGTTCAGTGTTGGTCCTGGATACATCATTTTTGGGTATTGCTGTAAAATAGGAGCTGGAATTTAGATAGATTTTATAATATGACTTCTTTAAATGAGGATAATTCTGATCACTCTTTTGTAAGTCAGTGTTTGGAGTTGTGCCATCGATTTAACAATACATTAATACATTAATTAATTAATTAATTAATAATTAATACATTAACATTTCCAGCCGGGTGGTGGTGGCGCACGCCTTTAATCCCAACACTTGGGAGGCAGAGGCAGGTGGATTTCTGAGTTTGAGGCCAGCCTGGTCTACAAAGTGAGTTCCAGGACAGCCAGGACTACACAGAGAAACCCTGTCTCGAAAAACCAAAACCAAAAACAACAACAACAATAACAACCCCCCCCCCAAAAAAAATACCATTTCCAAAAAACAAGTGACACCTCACATTAAATATGCTCAGTAACCAATTTAGGGCTAGCAAATGAAATTTAGCATATTTTTAAAAGGCTTGGAGTTGAAGCCTGAATCACAATTGAGCTGAAGCCTAGGCTAGAAAACCGGGGGACTACAGTGCTGTGGAGAGCCAGCTGATGCAGGGAAGAAGTCATTTCTGGTCCTGAGGTTCTAGAGGACATTTAACAATGTCCCTCAGTACTGAAGCTTATAATATTGTTCCTGAGTCCTGTGGCTGGGCACTGTGCTGTGGTAGAGAGAAATAGAGGGAGAGAGGAGAGGCTGGACTGCAGGACTTCCTGGCCAGCAGTATTGTTCTTCCTTCATGCTAAGGTAGCTGAGCCTTCCTGCTCATTCTGCAGAAAGCAGTAGGAGGCCTTAACCTTCCATCTGCTGTCAGCACCTGATCTAAAACATACCTGTGTTGACCTACTTAATATCACACATTTGGTGCTGGGGTTAACTAAGCCAGTGACCAAACAGGGTCTGTAAAATTAACTTACCTGAAGAGTCATTTCATTTAGGGAGCTGAAATCTTGAGAGCATAATATTTTGATAAAAGTTATCAGATCTTTTACCTCCTTTCATTTCTGCTAACGTTGGCATGTTTCCCCGGTGGGCTGGATCTTCACTCTGCTTCTGTGCCTTGTGATGGAAGTCATTGTGCTGCTGCTCTTGAACCCTCGGCTTTGCTCAGTTCTCAGAATTGTGCAGTTTGCTAGAATGTAACTGAAGTACAATAGTCAGTTATATGCATGTGCTTTATCTGTTAGCTGTAGTGCCCACTCTTAATAATTTGTGTGTGTGTGTGTATGTATGTATGCATGCATGCATGCATGCACATGTGCTTATATAAATGCAGGCATGCACATCACAGCATACACATGATGGTCAGAGAGCAGCAACCTTGAGTGGTTGTCCTTCTTGTTCACTGCCTCATATGCCCAGCTGGCTGGGCTGTCGTCTCTGGGGATTCTCATGTCTGTCTCCTATCTTGCTGTAGGAGAATGGGATTACAAGGGCATGCTGCCATGCCCAACTTCATCTGGATTTCAGGTTCTTTCACCCACTGAACCATCTTTCTTCTCATACAGTGTCTTCTAATCAGCAAGCATATCTTAACTCTGTTTTCTGCAGCTTATAGTATAGTGTTAAATTAGAGCAGGGGATGGAGAGAAGGCTCAGCTAATCAAGGCACTTGTTTCCAAGCCTGAGGACGTGAGCTAAGTCCTAAACCCCACATGTTGGGAGGAGAGAACCAACTCTATCAGTTGTTCTCTGACATTCACGTGAGAACCGTACCATGCGCAAATCCCACACCCCCACACATAATAAGTAAATGAAATTCATTTTGTAAAATACAAAATCAGATGTGACCCTCTGGCAATAACAATACAACTTTGAGAAACAAGGTCGTTCAAAGGTGTATTATTTGCAAAGAGAAAATAGCTCAACATTTAAATGGCTACCGTTGGACTTTTTGATATAACTTAGTGAACTACATCTTTCATTTTACGGTTGTGTAGTTAAACTACTGATATTCTTGTTGGGCATATATCGCTGGGAAGAATGTTTTATTAATATGTTATTTTTGTTAAAACATAAGTGATTAATGACTATTTGATAAACTGAATATACTTGTCCGCTAGGCCTCCATATCTTCTCTATTTTTATCACGTGTTTGAATGTATCATGAAATTGTCATCAAGGATGAAATACTGGCAGATGTTAATTGGATGTCATAGCAGAAACTTTTACAATGTCCAACCCCGTTTCTTTCTCTGAGATAGCTTATTTACAATGCGTTAATTGGCGGTGACATTATCAGTGTGTACTGCGAAAACGTGGGTGAACTTCCCTTCAGCCATGCGCCCACTGTACCAACTACACATGTGCCTGAGACATTGATAAGCACACTGAGGGGAAATGGCCAGAGGGTGCTAGGTAGCCAGAATCCATAGGCTTCCTAATTAGTTTTCAAGTATTCAACCTCAACAATTCTCTATTCTGTGAGTTCTCTACAGACGTGACTGCATAGCAGCAGTGAGTGAGTTCCAGGGGGCAGGTGCAGGTGTTCACCTGCCACTCACCAGTCTGCTCCTTGACTGCTGCAGGCTCCAATGTATCTCACATTTTTTTCTAATGTTTTTTCTTTGTTCCAAGTTATACCCAATATCTTGTCATTTCTATACTTAAAAAAAAAAACAAAACTGTGTTTTTGATGGGCTTCAGCCAGGATAATAAAAAGAAACATTTATTTACACTCTTTTACATATTGATTTCAATATCCAGTCCCTACACATCGGTGTAGTCATAATAGATACGCACTTCTGATCTTCGGACGCTTTGCAGTGATCTGATGCTCTCGCTCCTGGTTCTTATGTTTGATTTCTTGAATAACCTTCTTGAAAATGACTTACACATGAAAAAATAAATTATTGGGTCCAGGCACACATTGCATGCAGACAAGAAAAGTGTCGTTTCTTTGCAATAGTAGAGAATTTTATGTGCTGATTCATCTAGAAGCTTGTCTAAGTGACTGAAAGTAAAGGGGATTCTGCACAAGTGATATGGGAGGAAGCAGGTAAAAAACACAGCCACGACCACGCGGATGCTCTGGTTGTGTTTTCGCTTCCGGCTTGACTGACTTATGAATTGCTTGCTGGATTTGTGGATGTATCTGGAGATGGCTATGTAGCATCCAATCAGAATCACCAGCACGGCCACAAACAAACAGCTGTCAACATAGGTGACGGCCATATCCCACTTGGCTCCCAACGGACTTTTAAGTTTCATGCAGTCATGGATATTTTCCTTAGTTGGTTGACCATTAGTTAGTATGATGTTTGGCAAGGACAGAACAGCCATGATCACCCAAACACAAACTGACAAAACTTTAGTGAAGGTTATGCTGTACATTCGAGAGTCACCGAAAGGCTTCACCACCTTTAGATATCGATCAACACTGATTAGTCCAAGAAACACAATGGATGTATACATGTTTGCATAGAACAAAACTGAGGTGTATCTGCAGAGGATAAACTCAAAGTACCAAGGTCCAAATCCTGCATCACGGACTATTCGGAACGGGAATGTCAGGGTCATTATGAGGTCAGCTACCACTATATTTTTGAGATAAAATATGAAGCTGGTTTTATTCCGAATGTGGAAGAAGATCCACACAGCCAGACCATTGAGCAGGAGGCTTGCCACAAAGATGACTAGGTAAAGCACTGGCAGGATGATCGTGTCAAATTTGTTGTGAAGGGTGGAGTTCTTCCCATATCCCTCGCTTGTGCCATTTGCAGCTTGACTTGCTTGGCTGTACAGTTCGTTACCTGCAAAAGTGGAAACATTCACGTTAGGGCGACTGCCTCCCTTATCACTGAGTCTTTCTGAACGGGTATAAAGATGGTTTGAAAGATTTAAGTGTATATCTCAGTCTCTGTGAGTGTATCCTGCACATGTGCAGAGCTTGTAGAGATCAGAAGAAAGTCTCTGTTCCCCTAGAGCTGAGGCAGTTGTGGACTCCTGACTTGGAGTTCACTTGTCAACTCAGTACCTAGGAAGAATCTGAGCACCCTTAACCTCCAAGCCATCTATCTCTCCTGCCCCTGCTGCCAGGATTTAAAGAAGTATCTGCTGACTAATTTCCACCCCAGTGGCCAAATAAATGGTGGATTCCCTTTCCCCACATTTCAAGATCCACGGAGTCTCTGTGATAGCTTGTTGAAAATGAATATACTATATTCATATAAAACCCTGGTGTTTAGTTCAACACTGGATATTGGTACACATAGAATCAACAATACCTGAGGCAAAAAATTTTTGAAGTTTCCTTTACTAAAACAATAAAATTAGGGCATGGAAATTATATCAGTGTATCCTTTGACACAGTCCATTTCCTTTATCATGACTTACATTTTAAACTCTACAGTCACAGAAGACGACAAAGTAAACCAGTAAAGCACCAAATTCTCTACCTCTATTTCCTGAGGATTATGTAGGGACCATTGTTAGAAAGAAAAATGTAGTATTTTTTTTTTCCAGAAAAGAAAAGAAAATCAGCTCTCTTCTAAAGTGACAAAAGTCCCAACTAGAGCTAGATTTAACTTGTGGATTCTTTTAGGTTCATTCTAACACATAAGCTGTGACTAGGTATGCCATACTATAGGAGATCTGTTTGGGGATTATCGTCATCTACACAGTCTATATCGCTATCAGGTACATTATTCAGTAAAGTATCTGTCACATTCCAAAGACATGGAAGTCTCTAAGATGGTAAAAACAACCTGATTTTACATTTATGGGAGTGTTCAAGTTTATTATCAAGAAATAAATTATGTAAAAATATTTGCAGGCTACTATTTTTGTTATTTACAAGATTAGATTACACCCGCTGTTCTTATCTTCTTCTTCTGAATTTGCAAAATTCCTTTGCTTTCTTTCTTATTTTTTTTTGTGTACATGATTGTAGATATCATTACACCACTCTTATTTACTTGATGAGTTGGCATGTGGGCATATGGTTTTTGCAGCAGCTGTGAAAGGTCTCTCATGTCCCGTGGGAGACATGGCGGTTATGTGAGGGGTGTACAGCTCTACTCTGTGCCTTGGCCCATCGCTACCCTTCCTGATGTCACTCTGGTTCCCAGCACTCTCCAGCAGGGAGGTGAGCTGTGTGGGAAAGTGCATTCCAGTAGAGTCTGGGGCTGTCAGACCTGTGGCCCACTAAGCCTTGCACTGAACAGCCTACTCCCAACTCCCTCTCCTCCTGGCCTTCCTCCCTGCACAGGCAGTTGCTGCTCAGGAAGCTTCCTCTCTTTCCAGTTTGTCCTGAAGCTATTCCTCAGTAACTCTTGCAGCTGCTGGACAAGCACATTTTGTCATCTGTCTTTGTAGACAGCATAGACTATCATAGCTTACAAACTCCTGTTTCAGATGTAAGGATACAAGGAAGATCATGTCTGATTTTTTAATTCCCACTAGTTCATAAGAATTTCATTTTAACCATACTTTGGAATGATTCTTGTTTAAGGAACAGTGTAAATTTAGCTCCTATTTGCCTACATGGATGTTTATTATATATTGTTTTCTTTCTTTGAAGTAGTAAAATAGGAGAGGCAGTGCTGATGATTGTAATCCAACAGCAGGTTCTTAAATTACCACCTGAAGTCAGAGCGTGGCTTCTGGGAGCTCGCTCCCTTTCTGATATTTTTTTTTCCCCTTCCATTCCTTGCTGTGTTTTTAGAAACTGGTTTTTCTGGCCTAAATATCCTTATGCAGGTTAGTAATTTATACCTATGCTAGCCTGTTGTAAGACTGATGGTATTATTAAGCTTTACAAGTTAAAAAGGCCTGATTCAGCTGCTGTCTCCAGCTTCCAGCTTGAAATGTTGCCTTGAACATATCACGGAGGCCTGTTTTGATTTAATAAAATAGTGTAGACTTGGCTTCTTCTGTCTCAGAAGATCCAAATCGGTGTTTGCAGCCCTTCAAAGGGTAAGAAGTACAGCTAAGTGAGCTTTAGATATCTGCTTGGATTGATTTACCCAATTAAGCTATTAACTGGCACTTTCATCTTGCTTTGGATAGTGCTCTCAGGGAAATACACCCAGCCAAGTAAGTCTTAATCATGGTAAAAGTGCTCAGCTGAGGGGCAAACCTTAAAAAGGAACAGCGATGTCATCTCTTGAAATGATGGCTCTGTGTTGTGGCAATCAGATAGGAGTTGATTTTCAAAGCCACTGCAAATGTAAATAGAATTCAGTAGCTTTATCCTTGGAGGGTGGGGTATTTCAGCTGTTAGTGTTAGCAGCCTGGGTATGTGTATATATCTATTGTGGCCTAGAAGAACACATCCTATCCCAGTGTTCCTGATAGATTTGTGTCTTCCATATATTATTATTATTATTAATTATTATTATTATTATTATTATTATTATTATTATTTTCCAAGGCTTAATTATATATGCAAAACTTATTAAATGATAATATACCTAACAGTTGTAGTTAATATTAAAGATAGTCTTCAATCAGAAAGAAGTCTGTGTATGAGCCATGTCTTACTTAAAAACAAAAACAACAAAAACCTAACAAGACCAAACAGACAAATCAAACAACCAAAAAGCCAAGCCGAGTAAAAAACAAAACCCAAAACCCCTTCAGCCTGAGTAACTTCACTTCACAGTGGTTCTTGACCTGTTTGTGGCTTTGAGGCAGTCTGTATCTGTTTGCTGTGTGTTTTCTTACAGTGTTTGCCTTAGCTCTTGATCAGGATTAGTGTTTGGGAGTACAGGCCTCCCCAGTTCCATGAGATCAGCCTAGCCCTGGTTATTACTTCAGTCACAAATTCCAGATTTACAACAGAGCTCAAATAAGCAGGTAGCTAAAGCCTCTTCTAAGCAACTTTGCAAATTTAATGGTAGACGAAGGAGCTGGATAAACCACCTGTGTGCTGCTCTGACAGCTCCACAGCTTAAGGTGGCAAGTGTTGGTGTGGCTTGTTTGTTGTTGAAGGCAGCCTTGTGTTCTTCCCTGTCAGCTACTCATGTCACGCCTTCCCCGTGGCCCTTCAAATTTCCCAGGTGTGTAGGTTTGCATCTTCATTGTTCCTCCTTAGGAACGTGAGTCATTAAATGAGAAAGGTTTTGTCTCACTCTGTTGAAGTATGTTATCCTAGTAAAGAATGGAGCCAATTTTGGGGACCTCCTTTAATGATCCATAGCTTGGTAATTCACTGAGAAAAACTTGAAATTGCTTTTAAAGTAGAAAGACTGTCTTCTGTGTTCCCTAGGATGACATGTTTATGACAGTGTTTAGTACAGAGTGATGATTAAGAGGGACGAGGAAGGATTCCTTTGCTAGACTTTTTCACGTATTTGTCACCCCAGATCCTTCTTCATTAACTTTAAACATGGAATTATAAGTAAGAACTCTAGTCCCCTGAATTAATTTGTTTTGTGTGAATGTGTGTGTGAGGGTGTGTGTATGTGTGTAAGAATTTGTGTGTGAGAGAGAAAAAAAGAGAATATGTGGGTGTTTGTGTATATGTATGGTGTGTGTGTGTGTCTGTGTGTGTGTTAGAGAGTATGAATGTGTATGTGTGTAAATAGAGAATGTGTGTGTGAGAAAGAGAATGTGTGTGTGTACCAGATAACACACTCTGTGTGACTTTTAGATTAAAATCTAGCATAGTATTAAAATGTAGCGCAATTACAAATTCTCTATTGCACTGTGCATGTTCATGTTTCTTGATGGCCACATACCATGTTGCCCAGTCCAGATAGACTTTTCCTCACAATCATCTACGTGTAACATGTTCATTTACTCTTAGACCAAGGTAAAGAATCTTAGCCCCTTTGCCTTGGGTGAATCTACTCTATTGTTCATTGGGGTGTGTTCCTCTGACACAAAATATTGAAATCTAAACATATGTCACTGCACTACCTACCAGATGGAGTGAAATAATAAAGTTGTATAAATTATAGGGTGTCAATCCATGGTACAATGGACCTTGTAGGATTGTTTTCTAATTAGTTATCTAGTGTAACAGGTAGATGTTGCTTTTGGCCTCCTGAGGAGCCTCAGTGAACCTTGGTGGAGACTATTTAATGTGGAAAGTAATATGTACTTTATTTGAGGCTTAACAAATCTTTATAATCTATCTTCATTTTAAAGATAGTATTGGGATTAACTAAAGTTTTAAATAAGCTACAGCAAGGTTGATCTTCATGATGCCATCTTGTATGGCTGCTCTTGTATACAGGATGAGAGATGGTTTTCAGTGGGTTTTAGTTGGTTCTAAACTACCACTTAGCTCAAGTAAGCCATGTTAAAATTCAGGTCCTTTGTGTCTTTTCTGCTGGCTTACCTGGTAATTTTGTAAGTGTCAAGTTGAGCCCCATTCTCCAGTTGTGATGTATGGTAAGTCAAGATGCATGTCAAGAAACACTCGGGGACAGTTGAAGCATGGATTCAGCAGAGGTTATTCCTGGCTTGATTTCTAGGGAGAGAGAAATGAATTACGGAAGTGTTGGTGAGAACTTTGCAGGTATAATATTCTTTCAGTAAAAACAATAAACCAATGAACAAAACATTGTCACATTTTGTGATTAGGAAAAAAGGAGCGTGGATTTGAACACCTTTTCCACAGAAGAGTAACCTATTTTTATGCCGTTTTTCAGTTTGCCATGAAGTATGACCATGTCTGTGTGGTATCCTCTGGATGCCACTGTGTAACTTTTGGAAAGTTAGTTAACATCAGTACTTAGGGGTTTGCATCTCTGAAATGGTAATGTCAGTGACAGTCTCACAGGAATGCAATAAGGACTGTGTAAAGTAATATGTTACACAATTCTAACAGATTGAAGTCTCAGCTTATGTGTCTAAACTTTATTTGTACATCACACCCCTTTAAAAAACTGACCATGTAATAAATGCGTATATGATGAGACTAGTATATAATTGCAGATAGTTATTTCTAAAAGATCTAACACTGATATGTATAGAAATTTTTGAAATAAATTTTTTAAAAAAGATTTATTTATTATTTTTATGCCTGATTGTATGTCTATGAACCATGTTCATGGAGACTTGAAAAAGTTGTAGGATCTGAGCTACGGGTGGTTGTGAGCTGCCATGTGGGCTCTGGAAATCGAACTTGGGTTCTCTGGAAGAGCAGCCAGGGCTTTTAATTGTTGAGCCATCTTTCCAGCTCATTCATAGATAAATTGTCATGCATTTAGCACCCTGTGATCTCTGGGGTTCTAGCTTTGCCTGTATACTAATCAGTCATGTGACTTCATCGGTCCATATGACCTTTTTAGAATTGTACTGACATTTCTGTCGATTCCAGGTCAAGATTCAAATTCACATGAATTTATATATCTTCCTCATAAGTATATTTCCACGAAGGATTTAATATCATTTGAATATTTGTTCCATTTGTTTTGCATAACCATATTTCTTTTAATCTCAATATTAGACTAAAAAAGCATCATTTAACTGGGTTTAGTGTTTGGTGTGCAGAATGATTGTATAAATTGCTCTTCTGGCCTTCAGACGCTTTATGAGATTAACAGAAAGTATGTATTATATAGAATTACATGTTTTAAAATTTTATTTTCTCCTATATAACCAGGTGTATCTCGAGTACCTAGCCTTGTCTTAGAAATTGACAAAATAGAGAAGGTACCTTGAGGACTGTTTTGGAGAGTGTGCAGTTAAAGGAAAATCTGCATGTAGGCAGTTTGCTATAAGGGAAGTCACACGGTTTCTTATGAACTGAAACCGTGTGGGACTTTCATGACCCTCACTGGTGATGTTTCCATGCACAAAGCTGCCAAGAGCCTCCAAGTGCTGCCATTCCCACCAGTGTTTGCTGAGCTAGCAGGAAAGAAGCACTGTGGAGATAAGTGAGTCCTATGTGCAGTAGTGGAGACTTGTCTATGGCTCAGGCCTTTCCTGTCTGCAGTCTCACATACAGTTAAGTCTGGAGTGGCAGGAGATAGAAGAAATACTTTGCTTTTGTCTTCAAATTTAAGGATCTCTTCCATTCCCTCCAAAACCAGCTCTTTGGAGAAGGCAGACAGCTGGCTTCTCCTGTGCCTCCCTTTGAGTCCTTCTAGAATCTGGGCTGCAGCAGGCTTCAGAAGGCAGTTTTTTTATTACTACAATATGGATAATTAGGGATTTAATTTTTTTCTTTGAATGCTGGCCTTCTTTTTTTTCTTTTGAATGCCAGGCAAGTAGGCAAAATCCCACTTTTAATTACCATATTACTATTCCCTGAAATGGAAAACTATTTTAGCAAATTTGGGGGATACAAATGTTTTTTAACTTTAGCTGTTTCTGTTCCTAGATCATATAGTCTTCCTTTTCCTGATCCACTTTCCTCAGGCCCCATCAGTAGCAGTAAAGAAAGATAACAAGGCGTTAGCCAGCGGGCACAGAAATGAGAGTACTCTAGGGCATTTTTATTCATGACTCTTATGGAATATTTGCATTCAGCATGTGTAGAGAAGTTTTATACTTCCCTGTAAAGAACACCATACAGTTAAGAAAGATAGAAATATTTGTCCAGATAGATATTTCATCAGCACCATTGTAGCTGCACAAAGAACGGAGAACATCAGAGACCTCCCCTTGAAGAGCAGCTTCTGTGGCAGTGGAGTGCACAGGGATGAGTGCACACAGTACACCAGAGTACACTGGAATTAGCAGTACACCAGAGGCACTGGAATTAGCAGAAGACAGTGATGTCATGTAGACCAAGAAAGGAGGGCATGTGACTGGACTTAGCCAGTCCACTTAGGGAAGTCAAATGACAAAGGGCAGCTCAGTGCCATGGGATGGAGTCCTGTATGCTGGGATCATGGTAGAGGAGGCTAGTGGGGCAGATGGCTGATGACCCGGGGCTGAGTAATACTGGCACGGTGAAGAAGCAGCTGCAGACGGTTCTTTACTTTAACCATGACTGTTATGGGAAGGAGAAAGTGAGGCTGGAGGTGGAGACAGGTATAAAAGCAGTCTGTATCATTGAACTGCTTTTATGACTAATGGAAGAGTTTGTTAAGCATACCATTTAATGCCTGTCATTGTAAAATTATACTTTCCCAGTGTGAGTAAAAGAAAGCAAACAAACAAACAAACAAAAAAATCCAAGTAACTTGCCCCATGGATGGTGATGCCGTGATAAAATGCAGAGAACAAGGATTTGACTGAGTTTCAGCTTTGTGCTTTTTCAGTGTCCCGACTCTCTCTTCATTCTCGCAAATATAAAAGTAAAGACTAGGTACCATTTTACATAGAAGGCAGCATAGTTGCCTATGGTGGGCTTCCTGTTGTACATTACTGACACAAAGTTTTACTTAGAGATGGACTGCAAGGCATAGGGTGAAATGATTTCTTGCCTTTAGTCTGAGCTATGACTGTTGTGTGCTTTGTAGCATCAGCTACCTTTCAGGAAGTGCCTGGCAGTTGTTTCTTCCTTTATACTGTCCCAGCCTGTCTGTCTGCTACCCTGTGCCCCATCTGCATCTCAGCCTCCAGGAGTGCTTACTGTGGTGTGCCCTGCAGCCTCTGCATGTCCTGGCACTCCCCGCTCCTTATAAAGATTGCTCCAGGTGGAGTGAAGGGCTGTGTTCCAGAGGAACTCATTCATGGGTGGGATTCCTGTCCTGCCTCCTACTGCTCCCCTAGCTGACAGTTGATGAAACCACTGAAGAATGTGGCGTCTGCTCAGTGAATCAAGCTGAGAACATTGCTCAGCTGTTCCGGGGCTAGATCGTATTGGTTCTTAGAGACCTGTTCTTTTCAGCCACCCACTGATACTATGCCTTGGCTAGCTGACTGTGCGTTTCTCTTGGCTATTTTAAAATGAGTGTGTAGAGAAAGGATTCACATATGCTCAGTAGCTTTTTTTCTCTTAGACTCTTGAGCACGATGCTTGTCTAGAACAGTCCCATGACCTAAATGTTTTATCCTCCCAGCCCTGTAGAAAGATAAGTTGAGAGATTCTAATTGACTTGCCTTGCTTCATACCGGAAGTATTTGATATAGCTGGGATTCATGTCAAGTCTGATAAAAGCTGATCACAGGTCTTGCTGATATACTTTGATGGGAAGAAGAAGAAGAGAAGAAGAAGAAGAAGAAGAAGAAGAAGAAGAAGAAGAAGAAGAAGAAGAAGAAGAAGAAGAAGAAGAAGAAGAAGAAGAAGAAGAAGCAGCAGCAGCAGCAGCAGCAGCAGCAGCAGCAGCAGCAGCAGCAGCAGCAGCAGCATTTCGAGTCTTCATTTTATTTTAGAGGCCAGGGAGGTGGCAGGGGTATGGATAGAGGAAAGGGTATGTCTTCCTGCCACATGCATGAAGGGACTGCTAATCTTTCCAGCTGGGGTCTAGTTTTCCTTGGCATGAACACTCTTACATGTATCAGGAGGCATTGTAGAATCCAGGTGGGATCTTGTCCCAAGCATTGAGAAGAGCGTCTGCAGAGCAGTTACACTGGGCCTCAGCCACCTATTTCTGATGGGAGAGGCTCCTGTCCACAGGTGCTGGCACTCCCTGGTAGACCTTCCTCTCCCAAGCATTGCCTCTCCAGCCTACAGGTACTTGATTGCACAACCCTGGGTCTGCTCTAGTTACCATTTACCCTTCCATGGCTACATTGAAACTATAAATATGGTTTTATTTCTCCACCCCCACCCTGATTCCTGGATTCTCTTGCATTAGTGACTATCATTTAGAATGCTGTAAAATGATCCTAGTTCTCTAGTCACCAGGAAAAAAAAACCATGGATGTGCTGTTGGGGATTGTAGACCATGTAACTGGTACATACCAAGTTGTCTCTGAAGTACACACCTGAGACTTTACTCCTGTCATATTGGAGCTGGATTTAGGATTAATCTTCTACTGTGCCCCTTCAGTGAAGATTAGGATCCCAACCCTACTGTTGAACTGCTTTTATGATTGGAAAGATGGGGGTCTTGCTCTTACCACTTTACAAGTGGTGGAAGAGGGGCCAGTGTTGGAGTCAGACCTCTGCTCTCCAGGTGGGGGATGAAATGACCAGAGGGCATTCATCAAGCAGGACTGTGAACAGTCAGCTCTGTACTCCACACAGCCCTGCCTAATCTGCTCTCAAACTTGTTGGGTTGGATCTCAGCCTGGGTGGGGAGCTACTTGATCAAGTCAGGTAACCTCCCTCCTGGGTGGGAGAGCCTGCAGGTGTGTCCTTCTGGACAACAGCTATGGGCTTCATAAGTTGCATTATTGTCCATCTGGTCACAGTCTGAAAGGTGAATCCCTGTTAAAGTGCAATTGCTGCTAGGTCTTTAGACTTGGTATTGGCGGTTGTCTCAAGTGACAGAATCTTTGTCTTTTTCTTATTATCTATCTGCTTTGCAGTTTGTCTCAGGAAAGTCACATCTCTTAATTGTAAGAATTGTAGTA
The DNA here is from genome assembly GCF_011762505.2 of Arvicanthis niloticus. Lineage (NCBI taxonomy): Eukaryota > Metazoa > Chordata > Mammalia > Rodentia > Muridae > Arvicanthis > Arvicanthis niloticus. The sequence goes on from NC_047661.1 coordinate 42,167,840, forward strand.
CAATAGTTATTTTGCTTTCTTGCTGGAAAGTACACTAAGCCTACCAGACATGTAGGGATACTGATGGGGGCCTACATTGCAGTGATAAAGATAAAAAACACACCAGCATCACACGCAAAGCCTCTGCGGAAAGGAAGAATCTCTTTTAAATTCTGGAATTTGAGGATTTAACCCAGGAATCCTTTTCAGTTTAGTTAGTTAGTATAATAAATAAATGAATAAATATTAATGTAATAGCATTAATATAATTAATGTAATAGCACAGCTAAAGATCTGAGGGAAAAAGAAAGGTATCTCACTGATTCTAAGTCCCTTCTTTTTGTAATGGAATTAGGTCACCATACTTAGGTTAATGTAATTTACATTAGTGGAAACAGTACCTGACCTAACAGAACATTTTTCTTTGTGCCCCCATTTTTTATTAACAGTTGAAAACTCTAAAGTGGAGTTCTTAGCTTGCATAGACATTATACTTTTTTTGTCAGCATCAACCTTTTTTTTTTCTCATTTTTCTTCTCTCACAGAAACCAAATATTCCATCCCCACAGGCACATGTGGGGAAAACATATAACTCCTTTCATGTTGTACATTTATCTCTCAGAGTAATTCCTACTTAAGCATATTATCAACTCACAGTACTTAATAACCATTCTTTAATGGATAGCATTTGAATAAAATTAATTCTTCTGGTTATTAGATAAACATAGTAACTCCCAGTCAGAATTAGGAGCCTCACTGCTTACTGCTTTCCATCTCTCTCTTCTCTGCACCTGCCCACCTACACTTTGGCTGTTCTAAAGCACCTTTCAAGGCCTTCTGTCCTGGACTCTCTCTTTACTTTTGTCTGCTAGGGAGGTTATTGGTAATTATTCAAAGTCTAACTTATATGTTGCCCTTCTGGAAGTCTTCCCTGTTTTGTGCATCATGCAAATGGTTTTTGGTACCTGTGGAACACTGGTGGTCACTCCAGGCAACGTCAGTGAGGGCAGTGAGCCCTCTCTGTAAGAAGGAATAGTCTCAGCATGGTAAGAGATCCAAGCCAGCAGCTGAAGAGTGAGGAGCATAATCCAGAGGGGCTGAGTGAGTTGGGATCTGGCCTCTGCTTCAGGGGCAATTACTTTCACACTCTGGGTTAAATGACACTCATAAGTCCTCTGCAGTAGACCATATAATTTATTGACAGACAACATTACATGGGCATTAAATCCTGTATTTAGACAGGACGTAGCTTATCTGTAGGTTGTATTTGGGACATCTAATTTCATGGAGAGTCTACCTTTTTCCATTTCTCTCCTTTGATTTTCTCCTAATCCTTACAGGACCTGGAACTTAGTTGGCTGATACCTGTCCCAAGGTTTCCCCCTTTATCAATTTCCCCTAATTTGATGGCATTTTCTTTTTTAATTGAAACTTATAAGCTGGTAAAATATTGGGTTGGCCTTTTATTTTTTGGAAAGTATAGAGAATTTTACAGTTTAGTCATGACATTATAATTGATTTGAAATTTATATTTCTTCAGAATCTTTAAACTCTCCTTTTTATTGGTGCTTGTACATTAGATTAGGCCATAAGAAGGTATCTTTTATAGGTCCAAAGGCTGTTTTTAAATGATTCAGCCAGTTTGGTACTTATGGAAGTTTTGAAAGTTAGAATCATGTTAATCGGGGAGAAGGAACTGGAAGTTTTCCGTATGTATGTCTTCCTTATATATTAAGTTGTCTTCATAGATGAAGCAGTAGTAGGTGAGCGTGTTCAGGTGAGTTGGCTGCCTGACCTTCATCACACCATCTCCTTCCACCTCTGCAGAATGGCTTTGCCTGCACTGCACTTTGTGTTGGTACCCACAGGCGTTCATTCTTTCAGTACTCAGTACAGCTTCAGTTTTGTATGAGGACTCAAGGGAGAAACTTCTTTCCAGTCTCCTTACTGAGAATGTTGTTCTTTCAGGATCACAATGGTTGATCCATATTTAGGTCTTTTCCCTGACTTCTATATAGGTACAGTCGCTTTGGATTTTTCATTATGAAGTAGATGGGGGTAAGAGAGTATTTGTGCCACTTTAAACTTCCCACCATTCCTTCTCTAAGTCATCTGCCTGCCTGCCTGCCTGCCTGCCTGCCTGCCTGCCTGCCTGCCTGCCTGCCTGTCTATAACAGTCTGTCTCTCTGGCTTACTGTGTGTGAAGTATTTTAGTGTATATGTTTGGATGCAGGCTTGATCATACATGAATGTCCTATATATGGAGGTTAGAGGTCAACAGTGTCTTCCTCAGTTATCCTTTATTTTATTATTTTAGACAGGTTCTGTCATGGAGGCTGGCGTTTTGCCAGACTGGCTGCCAGAGTTCCAGTAGATCCACCTGTCTCTGTCTCCATCGTTCTGTTATTACTGCAGCATGCTACCAGGCCTGGCCTTCTATGTGGGTTCTAGAGATCTGAAATCAGATAAAGTGGCAAGCACTGTACCAATTGGCCCTCTTCCCCAACCCCTTTCACACAGAAATTTCATTGAACATTTTTATATACAGAGAATTTTCATAAAGGTTCTTAACACTCTTCTCAACGCTCTCTCTCTGTCTCTGTGTCTCTTTCTCTGTCTGTCTATATGTCTCTCTCTCTCTCTCTCTCTCTCTCTCTCTCTCTCTCTCTCTCTCTCTGTTTCTGTGTGTGTATATACATTCATAATACATTGTAAGAACATATGTATGTACGTATGTACATTTGGACCAGGCAGAGTTTAGATACGTGGGATAACCCTGTGAGTACCTTGGAAGAAGCACTTGGTTGGCATAAAATTGAGTTGATTATGGAAGAGGAGAGGGGGGGACAACATGAAATAAGCATCATTTTCTGATAAGAGCTGGAAAAACTTTAAAGTAGAAATGTTTGTCTTTGTCACAGTGAAACAGATTCTGAGGTACTTAATTATTGGGAGTCTCTTTCAATTTAGAAAGGGAACAGAAGGGAAGCAAAAGCCAGAAAAAAAAAATAGGTTCAGTGTACTGTGTGGTATGTGTCCCTCAGATGCCTGCCCTTTGAATGCTTGAAATGGCGTCTGCACAGGCTGGTTAACTAATTAGTAGCTGTCTGATTTGTGGTTTCATAAGGACTGTAAACAGAATGCAAACAGAGAGACAGCAACACTGTGCCCCATCATGATTTTGGGCACTGTGGTGTACCTACTAGATATCTTTTCTGGTTTTCAAGAAAGAAAAATTAGTGGCAAAATTGGAAGTATTACACTGATGACTCTAGGCATAGAGTTGATAGGGTCTCTGTTTAGCAGCTGTTCATTGTTGAGTTTGTTCAAAGCCATCACAGGGATCCTTCGATGCAGGTATACCGTGAGGTGGTACTGGTATACCACTGTGCCCTTACCAAACATGTTGGCTATTTTTACATGGTCTTTGATCTTCATTTAGCTATTTGTTTTACCAAACTCTTTTAGGTGTGTGACTACTTGTCTAATCTTGTTCCTCCTTATCCTTGCAACCTCACATAGTATAAATAAAACTGAAAATAAATACAGCTGCACTTCTTTTTTTTTTTCAGTTGTTTCAGCAAGTAACTTACAGACCTAAGCGATCACTTACTAGCAGATTTAAAATAACATGGTTCTCAAGATCAGTAATATTTAGACAATTCTGACATTATTGTGCTTAATATTTTCACCACTTTAAAAAAAAGTCAGTTTCAAGAATAACAGTTTAAACAAAAACAATTTACCAATAATGCACTCTCATAGCTGGAGTTACCTAAAGCCACTGTATGTTCTTGTAAATCCTGAAGTACAGCAGTGTACCCAGTGATGAGCTGTCTCCTTAATGTGCCTAGTTTTCTTAACATATAAATGAGCTTACCTTAAATGTTTCATTTTCTGTCTTCTTTGCAAATGCTTGAGTCTGGTAGTCATGAGAAGGAATGGGCTTGGAGGGGCAAGTTGCCCACCCCCAAAGAAAATGGCTGCTCTCAGCTCTTCTTACCCAGAGGAGGGCAATGTTCTGTGTGAATCACTTGGTTAGTACTGTGATCTGTGGAAATGCATCAGCTATCCTGTGAACATTTTTAGTTCTTTGACACTATTGGAAGCTCCTTTGATATAGAGACCTTTCGTTATTTAGTTACTGTTGTTCTCTGTTATACTGACCTTGCTCTGGGAACTACCAGCATCATTTTCAATATAGGATATTTAATTAAAGGACAGCTACTTTACTCATAGATTTGAAAAGTGGAGTTTCACTCCATGGTCTGCCCTCTGAAGAATTCCATTGTTTGATCAGAGAGTCTGTTCAGACAAACCCTCTAGCCTCTCAGAAGCCTATGCCTCAGTCTCAGGTGAACAGTGGTGATAGTAGCCACAGGGTTCAGGAAGTGGGCCAATGCTTTCACATGCCTCAGACCTCTAAATTATTTTATGTATACTTTAATGTATTAAAAGGACACTAAGTTCCTTATTACAGATGAATTTAGGGGTATAGGTTACCTAACTACTCTGTCAGAGCTGTGTAGCAGTTCTCATAGGACTGTATGAGGCATTGCATGGCACAGACCCTTCATCAGAACTCTAAGAGATGCTTCTGGGCATTGTAAGAACTCTTTCCACTCTTTTGCTTGCAGAAGTTGAGGCTTATAGATGTTCTGTCAGCAAATCTGTACAGTTGGTGCTATAGGGCCACATACTCCTTTTAATACCTCTCTTAAGGGTTACAGCCTAGATCTGGCTGTCAGTCATTCTGAAGCCTGCATTCTCTACACCTTTCATGCAACTGCTTCCAGGTGAACTGCTGTTCAGGTCAGATTGTAATCTGGTAATTTCAATCCTCCTTTGAGACACCAGGAAGCATCATTATCATCACGTAGTTTAGAATGTATTCAACACAGCTAGACAGTCTTAGGAAGTACCCAAAGAAGAGTAGCAATGGCTAGTAGTGAGTTTAGATGCAGCTGAAACATTTGTGGGTGAAAGAAGCTGACTGTGGCAGAAAATGTTCTCAGAGTTTGCTACTCACTGGTGTGCTGCATCTGCCTGTTCTGCCTACAGCCAGGGAGGGAATCGCTACACACGAATCACTAATGAGGGCTTAAGATGGTGTCTTGTACTAACTACAGCTTAATCAATTTTTTCCCCTTTCTTTTTACATTTAAAGACAATTTGTTAGAATTTGGGAGAAAAACCACAGGGCCAGCAGAAGTAGATGGAAAAGGAGAGAAGGAGGAAGTCCCTTGTTGACTCGGTACTCAAAGAAGAGGAGAAAGGGAGAGAAGGAAATGTGCTTTCAAGTTAGAAAAGAGGACAGTTTGTAGATAGCTACAGAGTTCTTACTTCAATCATTTTGCTATAAAAATTTCATCTTTGGCCAGTAAAGTGCGTTAATAAAATGTAAAATATGCTAGTTAAGTATTGGATAGAGAGTAGATGTTCTGCTCTGATTCTGTTTGCCATGAAAAGAGGTAACACATTTAGAAATCATGGCCAGGTGAGATTAGGCCTGGGCTTAACTACGGCCCTCAAACTGGAAGCTTGAGTCACCATCTGCGGGCACATTCATGTCAACTTTCATCTAGTATTTAACAGCCAGTCGGCTGTCACGTTTCCTTGTTATCTGTGCCTCTGATGTTTACGACTTTAAGAGCTACACCAGGTCCCAGTGTTTGTATTGTAAAGCTGCCCAGCCATGGTCAGAGGAGCAAACAGTGACAGTGTTCATCTCTATCTTACAAAGCAGGACTCTCAGACACAAAGAGCCTAACATTTGGTTAGCATCATGGAGCTGGCTAGGGATAGAACTGGAGAGGACTCAGTCTCTCTAAAGGATGCTGCTGTGTTGCCCGAACCTGGTGTTCTTTGGTAGCTGTTCCTCCAGACCTCAGCATTTCACCTGGTCTGTGGGAATCTAATGGTCCAAGAGAATCTCAGTGACCATCTCTCGTCCCTTCATCTTACCTTTCAGGCATCAAGCTCGGTTATTTTCTAACCTAAACCAAAACTGCAGGCCCTGCCTTTGCCCAAGGATCCCAGACAATCAGGCCCTCACCTCATGCTCTTCCTTCAGCATCCCTTCTTCCCCTTTCCTGGACCTTGAGAGATTTTCTTGTTTTTTTTTTTTTTTTTTCCTTTAGTTTTATTGTTTGTTTGTTTGTTTAAGTGCATACAACAAGTGGATGGTCATTTTAGTGTCTTCTGTTACCTCTCTGTGATGCTGCTTTCTTAGAGATAGTATGAAATACGTTTTTTTTTTCTTAGATATGAAGCGGTAAGATACCAAAAAAAAAAAAAAAAAAAAAGCAAAGCAAGCTGGCCGACCGTAGTGGGGACACAACCTTAAGAGCATCTATTTTAATTTCACTTTCATCTTCCACACTCCCAAAGCAGTAATCTCTCTCAGTGGATCACCTAAGTCACACACCTCACCTTCTGGGTGTAGTGTTAGCTGTCCCCTCCACACACATCCAGGCTCCATCCTTAATTATGGAACTTTGTAATTAGATTGGCCCTTGGTCCCTTCTCCCAACCTGAGAACACCTGCAAAGCAAGGGGTCAGCAGCAATAATCTGCAGACAAGATCCTGCGAAGTATGAGGATGAAACTGGATCTTCCAGTTTCATGGAGATAGAGACGGATCACAGGGGCAGAACCAAGGAATGAAAGAGCAGCTTAGCATCTGCTTCACCTACCCATAGATCTACCAGCATCAAGCCAAATCTGATGCTGTTCCCAGTGCTTGTAAATTGGACTCTGAGATTTAAATTATGAAAAAAAAAATGTTGTAAGAAACTATGCCTACCATGAGAGAAGACTGAGAATGAGGTATAAAGTTCTATCATAGGTGAAATCTGAAATCATGAACCAGAAAGTTACTCTACCCTACACTCATCTGTCACTTAAAGTCATTATGTAGAAGAGGCAAAACCTGACTGCTGGCTTTCTGCTTTCCACCCTGAAGTAAGCAGTCCTCTGGGAGTTTGCTCTGGAGCAGAGCTGGGCTGCTCTTTGCCTGTTTGTGAGTTGCTTGGCAGTTTTCTCTGGGCTTTTCCTGACATGTTTTAACATGAACCCTTTAAAGCTTCAGCGAGAGAGGATTGCCCTGTGCTTTGCTGTAGACTGAGAAAACCGTGACTCTTTTGATCAAAACGAGATGTAAAAGTATCTTCTCTTTTCATTGCCTTTAGAATAATATGCATTAAAGTTTTGGGTCTTGGGGAGCAATAATAAAAAGGCTTCTTGTTTTTCTCAAATAAATGAGGTAAATGTAGTTTTTTACAAAAAGGGTGTTTTCACCAAATAGTCATGACTACCAACACATTTTCTCTGCTTGAGACAGACCCTGCCTGCTTGAGCCAGACAATAGGAAGCACCTTGGCCCTGGTTTCCAAGGAGATACACAGGTCAGCCCTCACTTCGGTTTGTACCCTGTCCTCAAAACTCTAGTTTTAGGAGACACGCAGTCACATTCTTAAACAGTGCTGTATCCTACTGAACACTGCTTTTAAGGAAATGGAAAATAAACCAACAGCAAACAAACAAATAAACCAACTTCATTTACCTTTCATTGCGGTGGCCGGCTGGCTGTTCACTTGATACACTGTCTTCAAGTTGGATCAGGCTCCTCATCTCTTAAGTAGGAGTAAATCTCAAAACTAAAGTTATCAGGAATATAGATTTTCTAGTAAAGTGATGGAAGTCGGCATCTTTTGTTCTGCCCGAGAAGATGGTGGGTGCTCTGCCGCCCTGTGGAGAGTGTCCTTTGGGACACCTTTTAAACCGACCTGCCCACGAACAACTGGAGCAACTTGCTCGCTTGCTACTGTATATGACTCACACTGCAGAGGGAGATTTAGACTGGGGCAGAACATTTCCTGAACCGGCAGGAATCTGGGGTGATTCACCTGAAGGCACCCAGAGGGCAGGTCATTGTCAGAAGCCAGGGTAAGAAATGGGGGGCAAAGACAGCGTGGTCTCGCTAATCAGCATTAATTTCAGGTCAAGGCAGATTTTTTTATTATTTGGTTTTCTAATGCTGTTTAGGAGATAATGTATTTCATTACTACTTGCTGGCTAAATTCACCATTAAGAGAAATAAGAATATATATACTCTCACATACCCTCAAGTGCGTGTGTGTGTGTTGTACAGTGTATGTACACTAACATGCTTGTCAGGCTCAAAAGTTATTGCCTATACCCACTGAGCCATCATGACAGCCCAAGAATATAATTTATTGAAAGGAAATCCTTCAAAAACACTGTTGCACAAGTATTACTCTAGTGAAACTAAATGCCTTTATAAATTGCTAACTTTGAAAATCTGTAAGCATGTAATATCTGCAGACCTATTTTTACACATACACACACATACACACACACACACACACACAAATGCAAATATCCAAAATATTTTAAATTAATCTTACAGGAGAGGTACATTGACTGTCTTGAATGATATTCTCTCGCAAAAGATAATTTCATAAAAATTACTTTTTATGCACTGGGTATGATGATGCAGGCTTTTTATCACAGCATTCTGAAGGCAGAGGCAGATGTATCTCTTGAATTAGAAGCCAGCCTGATCTACATAGTAAGTTCCAGAATATATAAATAGAAAAACAGTAAATAAAATTTAAATGTGTGTTTTGTATATTTTTATTAGTTGTTTATTTTGAAGATAAGATGTTTATTTGTTACACGTGATCGTAAACGTCCTATGAAGCTCAGCTTGGCACTGAACTCACGATCCTCCTGTGTGTTAGGATCACAAGTGTTCAACATCTTACTTGGCTTATGGTTTGTTTTTTTTTCTAAGCCACGAATACTTTATGTTACCAAAATAAAATTTAATTTGTGAATAATTCAAAATACTTTCAGATAAAAACTTCAATGTTACCCAGTCATGGTGGCACATGCCTTTAATACCAGCACTTGGGAGACAGAGGCAGGTGGATCTCTGTGAGTTTCAGCCAGCCTGATCTGTACAGTGAACTCCTAAACAGCCAGGGCTATGTAGAAAGACCCTGTCTCAAACAGCAGCAGCAACAACAACAACAGCCAAACAACAAGAATAGCAACACTGCAGCAGCAGCAGCAGCAGCAGCAGCCGCAAAGGAGCAATAATAACAGTAAACCTTTAGTTTCTTTACCTGTAATATTTAAACAAATTAATAAATATTTTGCTTAAAGATGGACCAAAAGAAAGCTCCTTGGGTAAAGGCAGCTACCACCAAACTTGATGATTACCTGAGTTTGAGCATCATTACCCATATAGTGGGAGGAAGAGAACTGACTCTTGCAAATTGTCTGCTGTATATATATATATGCACTATGATATATGTTTCCCTGCTCTCAGATATGGCCAAAATAAGTAAATGTGATACAGCGTTATGAGAAGAATTAACCAAATTAATGAAAAAACCTATTATCTTGAATGAAGAGAAATAAAAAAATATCAGAGAGATATTTTTTAAGTTGGTAAATCTGTCATAGATTTAAATCTGCATTTGAATTACATATACCGTATATGTTTTAATAGGTCTTCCTTCTATGTTTTACAGGAAAATAAATGTGGCAAATTAACAGATTTATAAGCAATACTTCACTTAGACTTGAGCCTCTGCAAACTGTGTTTCTCTGTGGGTGTTGCCTATGGCATTTGAAGCCAGTCCCCTGCATTTTGAGCTAGGAGAGGTTCTGTACCATGTAGACCTTGTTTGGGGACACTGGTTCATTTTGAAAATAAACTCTTGCACCATGATCTGTAAATGATAAGTAATAAACTGTTCATGATTTGAAATCTTACTGCCAGAACAGCAGGTAACTGCTGAATCTTAAAAGCTTCAATCCAAAGAGAGCTCATCTCCTGCGGCCACCTTGTCAGTGCGGGCAATGATGGCAGTGACATTCTCTACAGGTTTGGGGGTTTTAATCCCACTTTTTCAGTTCTGTCTGAAGTCATAGTAAACCATACATTGGGACATGTATTTGGCAGGCTTCTGTTACAAGATTAACAAATTTTGTTGCCTTCTCCAAATTAATAACATTTATTACCTGGGTTATTTGGACAAACAACTCTCTCTCTCTCTCTCTCTCTCTCTCTCTCTGTCTCTCACATACACACACACACACACACTTTCTCACACACACTCAAACATACACACATACATATACTCTCACACACTCAACATACACACACACACACACACACACACACACACACACACTACATAACACAGTTACTCACACACGTACTTTTTCTGTTTTCACTCTTTTTCCCCTATTAATTAGGATGTTTTATTTGGCTTCTCTAGGATAGGTGGCTGAACTTGGCTTCTTGGGATACAGACAGTGACCACAAGTTCATTAACAATATGTCCCTTCTCATAAGGACCTTGGAGTTTGACATGGGTACTGAAGCATGTGTCTGTGTGTTGACTGTTCAGGAGGCAAAGCTGTGATCCATCTCATTGTGGGCTTGGGGTAGAATAGGCTGCCTCCCCAGAATAAAAGCAGACTGCCTGTTCGGGGACAGTATTTCCACACTTCTTTGGCTGGTGATAGAAATTAAGCCTGGTAATGCAAAGGTTAACATGAGATAGTCTTTATGCATTACATTAGTCTGAAAAGTGTTGTATGCTCTACTCTCAAGTTAGGACCTGTTAAAGCTAGTCGTTCCTCACATTCAGAAAAGGAAATCATACATGTTCAGACCCGAATGAGTCAAACGGGCTTTGATGGCATGAGCAGCCAGCAGCTGGCCTGTACCTTCCCTACTGTCCATGGCATGGTAAACCTGTTTTTTTTTTTTTTTTTTTTTTTTTTTTTCATTTTTAGGGTTTTTTTTTCTACTTTATTATATATCAAGCCTTATATTTCATAAAGGCCCATAAAGAAATTATAACAAAAATTTTCTTACTGCATCATTAACATGCTGGGGGAGCTCTTATAGTGAATTCACTTTTAGTATAGATAGGTAGGTAGGGTTAGGGGCACAAACGTGTGTGTGTGTGTGTGTGTGTGTGTGTGTGTGTGTCTGTGTCTTGAATGATTAAAAAACATTAAAAAATCTTTCAAAATTATATTTATCTCATTTTTAGGTGTTGGTATGAAGGTCAGAGAAGAAACTGCGGGTGTCCTTTCTGTCCTTTTAACTTGTGGGTCCTAGGGATAAAACCTCATGTCATTAGGATTAGTGAAAGTGATTTTTTTTGCTGAGTCATCTCATTTGCCCCCCTCCCCCCTCACACACAATGTTTTAACATTGGTAGTGACTTTAATGGCTTCTAATATTGTGGTTATGTGTGGCTATGTGCCTGTGACCTTAGCCCACCATTAGGTATCTGGTACCTTACTTTTTGAGGTAGAGTCTCTCACTGAACCTCAAGTCAGCGAGAGATTCTGCTGTCTCTGACTTCCCAGTACATACTGTTTTATGTGGGTGCTAGAGATGTAAACTCAGAGGGATATACTGAAAGGTAAAGTTAAAAGAATAGTTTCATTGTATTTCATCTAAATTTTCAAGTTGCTCAACACTTCTACATACAGACTACACACATTCTGCATACAGACTACACACATTCTGCATACAGACTACATACATTCTGCATACAGACTATACACATGTGCACAAATCATTGCATACATTATTGGGGGTGATGATTTAAAGTTGCAGTCTTTGTAACAAACAATAACTTTATGTGTTGTTTATGCTTGTGCATGTATTTCCCCAAAGATAACATTTTTAAGCTAATTTATTATTGTGTATATCTTGTATATCATGGCACATGTGTGCAGGTCAGAGGACACCTTGCCAGAGTGAATTCTCTCTTTCCACCATGTGATCAAATTCAGGTCTTCAGTTCTGGCAAAAAAACACTCTTACCCACTGAGCCACCTAACTGGCCTAGTAATATTCTTTTAAAAATTGTTACATTATTATTAGTGATGGTTCTAAGGCTAAAACAGAATTTGGAAATGCTGTCTCCATTAAATTCAGTATTTAGTATTATCTTAATATTCTTGTCGAATCTAATCAGATATTGCACTTTACATGGATTTTTTTTGACTCTTATTCTTTAATCTCTTTGGTTTTACTTTTTCTTTAATCTTTGTGTAGGGAAATTGGCACCGTCTGTTTAGCTGGATCCATCCAGTGGCTCTTGAGCAAAGGGATATTTACAGATCACTAAATAAAAATAACCATAGAAGTAAATTGACCTTTTCCTTTGTATTTTGAATGACTTGAGCAAGTTATGGTATGTTTTAATGTCTACAAAATGATGATCCTGGTTTAATCACAGATATTTGGTCTGCTTTTCCATGATAAATTCTTAAAGAGACACAGAGACATCGAAGGAGAGAAGATAGAATCAGTAACACTACTGATGAGGTTTTCTCATTTCTGGCATGCGCTCTTTGTTCCCCCACAGCTCTTCCCATGAGATGCTGAGCATGGCGCTTGTGCCGTAGCATGGTCTTATTCCTCCATTCCTAGTTTCTGTTCCTCGGTGGCAGCGTGGGAAAGTGCTCTCTGTCATAGTGTTAGAAGGCATAGTATTTTGAACAGGATCCTTTTCTCTATCACTGTGATTCCCGGTATATCTGTTCCTTCTCAAGAAAAATGTGCATTTAAATGTACTGATAGTCCTTTGAGTAAGAGCACACTGACAAAGATAGCAAGGAAGAAAGTTAGCTCAGCTTCAGGTCTTGGTCCCTTTGGGTTTGATTGATTGATTGATTGATTGACTTTTAGGTGGAGTCTTCCTGTGTCCCCCTAGTCTAGCCCTGATTTATGGCAATTCTCCTGCCTCAGTCTTTCAAGGGCTGGGACTACAGGCCTGACTTGCCATGCCCAGCTAAGTGACGTGTACTGAAGATCCATGTCTTTTCCATATTGTCAGATCACGGAGCGAGGATTGTAGTGAAAGCCTCCGGCAATCTGACTATTTGTTTCTGTATAGAAGAGTATCCTACAGTTTCTGTCTAGTGGCTGTGCATTTGTGCTGGATGTAATTATCACAAACCCTTTAATATCCCTTAGGCCAGATTGGTATCTTTGGGTCCCTATGCCTAAATTACTATGTTTAATCTGTCACTTGAAATCACTTGTGTGTATTAGGTCTTCAAAAAGCCCCAACCTTTTTGGTATGGGAACATCCTTCAGAGTGGTTGATTAAAGGGGACGGAAGCTTTGGAGATCGAGTCTGGAGATAGCCAAGTCTGCTCTTGTCCTCTCCTTGTAACTCACTTGGAGGTTCGGCATCCTGTCTATCTCTCAGCTGTGTATCTTGCTTTAATGTTGGGCTGTGACAAAACTGGTAACTGGGATCAGGTCAGCTCCGGTGTGGATCCTAGGGTCTGTTTCATCGAATTTCTACTTGGATGAGGTCTTCAGCTTCAGGGTCTTCCTAAGCATAAAGATGCCTGTAACTGGAGTGAGATAATGTACACACAGGAGTCATCACGTTGTTTAGAATTTGTTTGGTCTTCCATTTGCTTTGGTGGGAGGCATGCGTAGGACAATTGAAATCAGTGGGGAAGGCAGGCATGTCTTTATGCTTGGGAATGGGAGATAGTTAGAAGGTGACGATCCTCAACTCAGAAGCTAGGCCATCCCTTTAGCATTTTAGTCGCCTTTAGTAAGCTCCAGTTTCTTTTTAGTGGTGAGCCAGGGAATCTTGGAACACTCCTTATATCTTTCTTGACAGGAATTTCAACATTAAAAAAAAGATCTTTGACAGGAATTTCAACATTAAAAAAAAGATCTGAAGATATTCAGACATATATAAGGTAAATCTTCTTGAGACAGATAATTCTGAGGAAAACGATATACAAAGAACCCAGCTCGTAAACACAGCCCCAGCATTCTAGTCCTCTGCCTCAGTTTTTGAGGGTTTTTATTATTATTATTATTATTATTATTATTATTTTAAATTAGATTAGCAGAAGTTAACAGAAGTTAGCAGAAGTTTGAATGATGAGTAAAGTAAATCTTTTTCAAAGCAGAATTATGCAGGTATTTGAAGTCTTAAACTGGGTTTTCTGTCTCTTTCATATTCTTACCACCGGCTTCCTCCTTTATTATTCGTTTACTGTTTTAACTTCTGTCCCATTTTTTTGTCTGTGTTCTGACACTTCCTTTTCTCTTTCCTCCCTAGCTTCCCTTGCACAACCTCTTTTTATGCAGATACTTCTGAGAATGGGGCAAAGCAGTCAGGACTCAGATAATAACATGGATGCCTCTGATGATGGCATAACTATCATGTGACTAGGCCGGTTCTGTTGCCTGAGGTTATTACTGGACTTAGGGCTGATAATCTGTGCCCCAGCAAACCAGGATTGGCTGCCCATCCTCAGTAAGATAATTAAAGGAATCAAATTAATAGTGAAAAGCAGAAAGGGGAGATTTGTTCAGTATGGCCACATTTGGAAGAGGGCCAGAGAGATCCATTAACCCTTTCAAGTCTGTCTCCAGAATTTCTCCAGGATTCTTGACATGAGAGTAGGTTCTAAATAGAAGCAAGAAAAACATTTACTAAATAAGCTAGCAAGGTGTGGTCGCTTCCTGGCCTCTGCTCCAAGTCCCTCCTGAAGGGTGAGTTTATCCGGTAAGGTGGGTCTGTTCTGCTCTCTGCAAGATGAATCTCTCTCCTGCAAAGACATTAACAATTTCAATATCTTTCTCTTGGAGATAAGTTTCTCCTCTTGGTGTAGTCAAGGCTTCAGCTATTTCCCCTCCCATCAGTGCACTTTTGTGGGGGGGCAGTTCTAATCTCTTGGGGTTCATTTTCAGTATCATGATAGCCAAAGAGGCAAGCTTAAATTCAGTCATACCAGACAGGCAGATGGGGCAATTACAAGGCTAAATCCAACCATTTCATTGGTGCTCCAATGAAATGAGTTATTTCTTGTGGACCATAGCCACTTTGCATCTCTTAAATAGACTTACCCCTTTTGGAAAGGTAAGAGTTAACTTGTCTGCCCTCACTTCCCATTCACAAACTGGAGCACCACCACACCATCCATCTCCTTTTAGTTCCCTTGACCTCCTGTCTCATCCTCTATTCCTTTTTTCCTGTTTGATCTGTGCAACATGCCCTCTTAGGGTATCTGATTCTTAATCTCTCTTCCTCTCTCAGAAAAACTCTTGGCCAGGGTTAGCCTGGCCCTGTCTTCAGAACCTTTGTCCACATTTTGCCTTTTCTGTCTTTGCTTCTTGACTTGATTCCTTAATGACAACTAAATTTGAGACCCCCTCCCCCCAAAATATGCAGTTTGCCTTTTTTCATGACTCAGTACTTCATCCATTCTAAGGGCCTCTACAGCAGTCGACTCGTAAAGGAGGATGGCTATATTTACAGTGAACTCCTTGAGAATATGTTTTACACATTAATCACAAACACACCGTACATCGAACTTCCTAAATAACCTTGGGTTCTGAACTCATAACTCATCTCCTTGAAAATGCCTCCAGTCCATGTGCTACCATGTAGGAGGCTGGATGGAGTTTGGTTTGTCTAACAACTAAATTGAATTAGAAGGCAGGAAAAAAGCTTGGACACAACAGACAGCAACAGGTAACAAACTTTATTAAAAATGAAACACACACAGACACCACACACACATACAGAGCAAATTAAAAGGTTGAGGTTTTAAGTGGTTGGGGTGGCCTAGGATGGGTCTCTTCTCCTAACTTTGGGTTCATCAATGTAGACAGAAGAAACAGGAGCCATAGTGACAGCACTGGCTTTGAGAGTATCTGACCAGCCTGGTCATCTTCGGGTGGGGCTCTGTTGGCTGGAGGAAAAGCTCACCATGATTTTGTTTCAGCTGAGGAGGATGAGGAAAAAGTCAACATTTGGCCTTCTTTTATCATTATCTGTGGCCCTTCCCTGGTCTAATTGTCAGGGATCTGTCTCTCCTGGTCAGGCCTGCACAGGTGAAAGATGACTTCCTACTCTTAGTGGCTCTTTCAATTAAGTTGAGAGTCTTCAAGATGCACAAGTTTCTTTCAGAAACAGAGCCCACACTGTGTGGTTTTGCATCTCAGAAGCCTCGGTGGCTCATTAGAGAAGTGTAGATACCTATAACATGCTCTGAGATTGGGTCCTGAGCTTTCTTCCGCTCACTTTGTGCATTGACTCGCTGTAGGATTGCAACCTGTGTGCTTGTGCCCCCTCCTGGGGTCTTTGGTTATCCTGTATGCTGCATAGCATTCTCTTCTAAATGTTCTGTTTCTCTTCAAACTCTACTTCAAGTGCTCATCTCCCCTGAGCCCTTCTTTAATTCCTCCCTTTGAAATTAGTCTATTCAAACCTCCAAACTTCTGTGGTTTGATAACCATGCCTCACATAGCACCTCCCACTCATTGTGGTTTGCATTCCTTACCTGGGTGCAGCCTCAGAGATCAGCCTTGAGCCCAGCTTGTACAGGATGACTGGCCTAGTGAGCATGTGAATCCAATGTGGGGCTTTTATTTTCCTTAGGAACTCAGCTGGTGGGACACCTAGCTAGCACAGGGTAGACCAGGGTACTGGGATTGACCCTATCTTCTTCCAAGGGTGATGAAATTCATTTATATGTAGACTTTTCCCCTCTTCTTATCCAGGGGCCAGTTTCTCACCATTCACCAGTGAGGTTGATGTCAGCCTCCCTGGAATCCTGTTTGCCCTCCTGCTGTTTGGGCAGAGCAGTGCAGGTTCTAGTCTTGAGGCCACTTGTCTGGCTGTCAGGATGAGCTGTATCCGTGTTTGCCATCAGGGAGCTACACACCAATGGCACAGTACCTGTCCAGTCTGCACTTTTGCTTTCTTATTTCCCTTTACCAGCAGGCAAACTCATAGGATCTGCTTCAAGGATATAGTGATAGTTACAAAGGGGAGGAGACCGCAGGGCAACGGCTCCTGGTAAAGCAGACATTTGTAGCTCCGGAACCCACATAAAAGCTGGGAAAGCACAGTGGCCTGTAATCCCAGAGCACAGGAGTTGGCTAGGTGGAGTAGCTTGAGTGATAAGCTCTAGGCTCAGCAAAAAAAACGAGAGAGTGATCAAGGAAGATGTACTGTAGTAAACTCAGGCCTTCACATGCATATTCATGTGTGCCCACACAAGTACAAACACACATTCAGACACACACACACACACACACACACACACACACACACACACACACACGAGAACAGTTATCCTTTTAAGGTGTCCAGCAGCACAGTGCTGGCACACCACAGGCATTTGGGCATGGGAGTAGGGTGGGAAGGTCCTGGAATGGGAGGCCCTTGTTAACTTATGTGTCTGGGCTTATCAGCTAGCACTTCCTGGGCTGCCTGTAGCCCACACATGATGATGCTAATTTGGAAGAGGCAGGGATTGCGGGAGTAGCTATGGAAGTTATAAAACATACAAGGCATAGATTAGGAAACTAGAAAGTTAGGCTTTCTCTTGAGAATATTGTCATTTAAGATACGCTTAAAAGCTAGAGTCTAACTTAGGTCCTCAGCCATGCTGAGCTCTGTCACTTCATTCAGGTGCCCTGGTCTTTCAGTTTCTCAACTTCATCTCTAAAACAAATAATGAGAAGGCTTTATAGGCTTCCTGGGACTGCTAAATGATAGAATGTGTTGAAAGCTTTGTCTACCTGCCTGGCTAGTAAGAAGTATTACGTAATACGTTCACACTTGTTTTCAGTACCCCTGGTTTTACCACTGCTCTTGCTTCTAGTGAGCAACCTGAATTGCCTGCAGTGTCAACATTTAGTATTAAATAGCTGACACCCCTTAAGAAAGGCATCATCTTCCCAGGTTGTAGCTGCCTTTTCCTGCTGCCTTGTATCTGCCCTGCTCTCTTACTACCAATGTTGCTTTGTCTCTGGTTGGTTAAGCTAATCTTAGACACTCATTTCCAGGAGGCTGGGGATCAAGTCAGTTGTTATGTGGCTCAGGGTGGCCTGAGCTTTGTAACTCTCTCTATAGACCAGGCTGGCCTCAACTTCATCCTCCTGCCTCAGCAGCCTATATTTAGAAAAAGTAGGGTTATGTGTGTCCCATGACGGCTGGATTGTCAGTCAGTTTCAGTGGGAAGTATGGGCCTTCACAGATATTTAGGGGCATGATCTTAAATGTGTAGATCAAACTCATGGCACCAGTGTCACCTGGAAGCTTGCACTGAGTCTTGCTGGGGCGTTTCCAGCAATCTGAGTTTTAGGGTCTTCTCAGCCAATTCTGGTAACCACTAAAGCACGTGATCTCTAGCACTTGTGTCCTTTACTTTTATTATGCATATTGGGTGAAGTTTAGAATGTTCAGATCTGTTCCTAGGCCCTTCAAATGCTTTGTAAATTCTGTAGTAACTAGGGCTAGTATCTTGTAAACCTGTTCCTTTCTTTTTTGTTTGTTTTTTTTGTTTTGTTTTGTTTTTTGTTTTGTTTTGTTTTTCGAGACAGGGTTTCTCTGTATAGCCCTGGCTGTCCGGAACTCACTCTGTAGACCAGGCTGGCCTCGAAGTCAGAAATCCGCCTGCCTCTGCCTCCCAAGTGCTGGGATTAAAGGCGTGCGCCACCAAGCCCGGCAACCTGTTCCTTTCTTAGATAGAAGACACCAGATGGCCTGGGCTGTCCTGCTTTGGGTGATTTCTCCTGTTGAACTGTGTGGGAACTGACCTGCAGGGCTCTTCTCCACACAGTGACTTTGTCACTGTCATCCATCTCACATCACTGAGCTGAGGATCAGCATCGCATCTCCCCCCACCCCCATCCCATGGTAGAGTAACTTCCTGTGGTTTCTCTACAATGTTTCCCTGTGTGGTAATTACACTCCTGTCTTTTCCCCTCATAGAAGATGTTTAGAGGCCTCACCCTAATTATCCAGTGCAAATAATTATATCTTTTTGACAAAAGCCCACAATTTTGCCATGAGTTCAGCTCACATACTGCATCAGAGTGCTATTTTATTTTAAAAGGACTTTTGGAATTTATTAAGAAAGGGTTTCATTCAGATTTAAGCACAGGCCTGTGGGGAGCTGAAGAAGACAGGGTTACACAGTGTTGTAGTCTGTCCCAGAGCAGACCCAGCTTCTGAAGGCTCAGCACTTCTTTCCTTTCATTCCTTGCTACTTGTTTGTGTCCAAGTTAAATATCCTGCCATTCTGTAAATATGCTAGTTTTGAGTCTGCCTTGAGAGCTTAGCGGTTTCCTTAGGGAATGTATCTTTAAGATAGGCCTAACACACCCCTTCTTTAGGTTCCTGGCAACCTTGTTGTACAGATCAGGCACTCTGCTTTTGTTGCTGTTGTTTTGAGAGAACCCTGTCACCTGGAAAAGCTAGTATTGATTGGTGATCCCCACACAGACAGTGGTGTGCTGGGATTGCATAGGTGTGTACATAACACTTGACTAGGCAGTCTACTTCTGACTATGGTATTATATGGAATGAAGAATTTGAACTTGTGAAACACAGATCTACTCTTAAAGTTATGTCTGGAAATACCTTTCTTAAAAGTGCATGTATTAGTGGTAAGTCTATGTAGAGGCAATTGAAATTGTCATCAAAGCTGAACTATATAAGCAATACTACCAAGTATGGATTACTGTTTAACAGTGTGGCTCAGATGCAGGTATGTGTGACACAGTGTTAGGGCCGCCCTGTGTCATGTGCTGTGTAATGGTATATAGTTTTAGTGAGATGTATAGCAATACAAATGATTTCATTGATGCATTTAAGAGACCTAGACTTGATCTAAAGGACAGCTTTGGGATTTGGGATATGCCGCAGTTACAGGTTTGACTTCCCCAGTTACTGGATGACTGAAGCATTGTGTCCGTAGCCTTCACATTCTAGTGCTGAGCTGTTTAGTCTCCTTGTTTCCATTAGTGGTCTTTCCTCGCCCATGTGGGTGGCATTGCTCCTCAGCTCTAGCACACACACTACAGGAAAGCAACTCAAGAACTTAAGCTTCCATTTAAAAAAAATATTTCCTTTTATTTTTTTACTGGGTGCTGGGGATCAAATCTAGGATCTTGTACATGCCAGGCACAGGTTCTACCACTGAGCCACACTACCTGTCCTGGAAGCCTACTCTGTTAATGGTAAATCAGCAGGAGTTGGCTGCTTTCCTTTTACTTTTATAGTGCATTAAAATAAGACCCATTTGGGCTGGGTATTTTGATGTATGTATTTAATCCCAGCACTCTACTTGGGAGGCAGAGGCAGGTAGATCTTTGTGAGTTCCAGGACAACCAGAACAAATAGTGACACCCTGTCTTAAAAAAAAAAAAAAAAAAAAAAAAAAAAAAAAAAAAAAAAAAGCCTCTTTTGATTTGTTTTAGCAAACATTTATTAATTGCACAGCACACACTTTAGTGAATTACTCTAAATCAATGTGATAACTGGGTGAGGAAGGATGTCACACAGATGAGGAAGTGACTGGGTTGGAGGAATAGCGGGGAGATTGGGCAGATTGGAGTAAGAAATAGGAACTTTGGGTTTCACCAATCGACGGGAACTTATAAAGTGAGTCAGACAGAAGGTTCTTTGTACAGTGGAGTGCAGACAAAACATGTCACATTAAACTGAGCCTGTAAAGGGGGTCCAGGTTAGCAAATGATTGCAGAAAGGCAAGTAAGTTCTCTTGCCTCTGTGGCTTCTGAGGCAAAGGAAGGAGACATCTATATTTCATATTATAGGCACAGTTAGAGGGAGAGTCCTCATCTCTAGAAAAGCCAACATCACCCTCCACATACTTTACTTTTATTTTCTTAAACCCATAAAGAGATGCAAGGAAGTAGATGGGCCCAAATAAAATGAACCAGGTTTTGAAAAATTTTTCTACATGGATATTACTAATCACAGGACAACCATTCCATAGCTTATATGCACTAAAGATAGTATAGTACATTCTGTCTAGGATATCTGCAGTCCATTTTTTGGGGGGCTGGGGGGGAAGCCTGGGGGGAAACTTTGGAAGATAATAAAAACGTGTGATTTAGCTGTCTTTTTAAGAACCCTGTCTTTGGGAAATGTGGTCAAGAATTAAAGCAACTAATATAAGACAGCGTGTAACAGGGACCCTGATATATAGATAAACAGTGAGGGAAATAATTATTTTCCAACAGAGTGCAGATGTTGTTGCCCAGGAAGGTTTTGCTGACTGACAGCACCTCCCCTCTCAGATTGCACATGGCTGTGAACTGGCTTTGCCTGTTGCATGTGCCTCTATCCCACTGCTCTGTTTAGATACAGGAGCAACTCTTTGCACTTGTAAGGAGACAGTCTTTTGAGGTTCCTGGGGTTATGTTGACCCACTTTGGTTTCTCAGACTGCATCTCTTTCAGCCTCCACCTTAGCCTTTCCTGCACAGGCACAGGATATGCAGGTTGGTTGGTTTATGTCCACAAGTATCAGCATTCTGAAGGCTCTAAAACCCAGTGAGATGTTTTAGGAATTGTGCGTGAGAGAGAACATGGGATGGTAATTAGAAGGGAGGTTTTTCAGGCAAACCTGTTTCCCAATAACCTTTTCCATATTACATGAAAGCTCTCGAAAAGGTGACATCTAGTGGCCATTTGCTTTATTACACATTCTCTTAATGTTAGTTCATCCCCTGTATAAATACATCTATCTATGTGGTGAAAATGGGCATAATCTTTTCTGTACACTAGGGTAATAATGTACACTAGGGTAATAATGTAGGAAACTGTTTGTTCCCCTCTTTTTTCTGTAACGCCTAAATGAAGTCTCCGGGTAAATGATATTTTGAAGTCCCGTCCTTACATAGGTGTGAAGCCATGTATGAAATTAACCTGTGGGACAAAGTGGTCAGGCTAGGGTGATGTTGTCTGTCTGACTGCTGTGGTGCTCTTCACTTGATGCTGCTGTCCTTGTCCTTCTCCATCTCATACACGGCACCTTTTGTGTGAACTTCTTACATAAGATTATGTATATTAAGGGGTCCATACAAATGTTAGTTGTTGCCAGAAAGAGAGTTGCTTCTTTAGCAATAAACAGCTGGTTTTCTAACCTACAGTCAGTCTTATTGATGGTTTGACTGTAGGTGTATGGTACTCTGACAAAATGAAATGGCGCAAAGCAGACAAAGAAGACAGCCATGACGATAAATACCTTCACCTCCAGCCGTTTGTGCTTGCTGTCCTTACTTTTAAACTTCCTATAGGAGTTGTATACCTTTTTGGTAATCACCACATAAAATAGAAGCATCAGAATAAACACAGTCCAGAAAATGAACTGGCACGTGTGACTGACTACTTGATGCCACAGCAGCCCCAGTGGACTCTTTAAGGATGCACACTTCTTGACGGACGGTTGCGTTGCCTTCTTGTTCAAGATCATGTTTGGAAGGGCGAGCAGGAACATCAGGAGCCAGATGAAAATCGAGACTATTCTTGCGAAAGCAGTCTTTTTCACAAAAGTTTTTCTAAACGGTATGATGATCTTGAGGAATCTGTCGAAGGCAATGAGGCCCAGCATCATGATGCCCACATACATCGTCTCATAGAAGACCACAGAGGAGAAAGTACACACAAAACCCCTGAGCTGCCAGGGCGCAAGGTGTGAGTCAGAAAGGATTTTGAAAGGAATCATTAGTGTCATTATCAGGTCTGCCACCAGAGTGTTTTTGAGGTAGATGATAAAGGTGGAATTGCTGGGGATGTGGATGAACACCCAGAGGGCCACGGTGTTCAGCAGGATGCCTGTCAAGAAGACCACAGTATAGAGTACTGGGAACAGCACCTGTGTCATCCGAGTGTCCCTAGGGCACCGCTCAGACTTGTTGAAGCCCTGCATCCCCGTGGTGTTGACTATCTGGAGCATCAGCTATTACACATAAACACGCACACAAAGAAAGGTAAACAAAGAGTCCCTGTGAGTTGGCAAATAACTACTTAAAAAAAAAAAACCAATCTTATTATTTAACTCATTTAGCAGATTCAATTCTTTGGCTAGAATTTTTTGAGCACATATCTTAGGTTTTTGTTATTGTTGTTGTTGTTTGTTTTTTTGTTTAGTTTCGTTTTGTTTTTTTAAAGTCCCATTAATGCCTATCCTTGTGAAATCAAACAGCAAGCACTAATCATTACATGACAGTAGCATTACCCAATTTAAGATGTCAGAGTACAGGGCAGTTTGTCATATGTTATGTAGTACCTTATGCTTTATAGCCTGTGATTACAGAATATTATATTTAGATTTTTAGAATATTTAACCACATTCTACATTTTATAGCAAGCAAGTTCATAAGAAAAATTAAACTGACCTTTGTTTGGGAAGACACTCAGCTGTATGAGTTGTGGCAGTCATTAACGCAACCCACGAATAGCTTGTGAAGTAAAGGTTCTGCTTTCTTATACTGGCTTTCCTTCCTCATTTCCCTTTGTGGGCTTCTGTAATACCCACATTTTCTAGAACCTCTTTGTCTTTAGACATTTGGAGCATTTGCCAGTAGTAGCTATTGGTTGTGTGTGCTGAGTATTGAATCCAGTGCTTTCATTGGCTCTGCAGGCACACCACTACTCAACCAAATTCTTAACATGTGGGAGATTTTATTATAATAAATTGTATGTATAAGGGTGCGTATGCATTCAGATGCTATCAGAGGCCAGAGGTGTTGGATTCTGTGGAGCAGGAGTTCAAAGTGATTGTGAGCCACCAGAGTGGGTGTCAGGAGCATGCTTTTAACCACCAAACTATTTCTCCAACCCCAATGTTTACTTTTTATTTTTTATGTTCAGCGACCTTATCGAATACTTCATATGTAATGATAGGTGTTAAAAATGATGAAGAAAATAGTATGGAATTACAATCAAGTAGGAGGATAAGACTTGATTTGAAAATCAAATCATCTCACAGCCTGGGCTTGTGAGAAGTTTGTGTGTGGAAGGATAGAGTCGTCGTTGTTGTTTGTTTGTTTGTTTTGTTTCTGCAGACATTGCTGTTAATCTTTTGATCCCTACATCTGTGCAGATCGTGTGTCACATTTCCTAAGATGTGGGAGCTACCATCCCTGGACCTGTGGATTATTTGATATTAGGTTTAGACAAATGTTTTAAGAGCTGTACACCTCATTCCCTCATGTAGCAAGTTTGAAATTATCATGTACTTCATAGTCATGTGGGGTAGGGGGATCGGTGGCCCAACACTGAGCATGTCAGAGAAAAGTAAACATGCCAGCTGCTCATTGCTTAGGTTTCTTGAATTGCCACTTTGAGTGAAGATACAGTGTGGCACTTTTAGGAAACCCTTTTGGGAAACCACCCAAATTCTTGAGACCTTGAGAATTTTTGAATCAGTGCTGGACTAAGATCCGTACAACATTTCATTTTAAATCTCAGGGAGTGTGCAGAAAGCTAGCATGTGTGACAGCGTGCTTCCCTGCCAGACAGATGAAAGGAAAGAGGAGGATGTGTGGTTGTCTATGGCAAGTTTCACTTCATAGTTCTTGCCACAGGCTTACGGTAGAGATGGACCGTCTTCAGGGTTTGGCTAACTAGAAAATCCTATATTACTTAGTTGAGGATTTGGAACGCATTGATTCCACACTTGAACATTTTAAAATGGAATGTAATGCGGTTCCTGGGAACTTTGGTTAGCTCTAGGGAAGTTTAAGAATTTTAAAAATTTTCTCTTTGGCTAACTTAAATATATATATTTAAGTTAACTTAAATATATATATATATTAACTTAAATATATATATATCCTTTTGCTTCATAAGAGGATAAAAACCCAGCAAAATCAGTTTTAAAATATAGGTTTGTTTTTAGCTTCCACAGTCAATTTTAAATTTCTCAATAGCCCCCAATCCAATATAACAACAAAGATCTGGGAAATTTTACTTTAAACAAGGGAAATTCTGTACAAGATAATTTCATAATATGAGAAGTAGAAATCACATTTTGGTCAAATTTCAAAATGCCAGCTGTGGGAAACTTTGAAAAGAGGAACTGATTAGCAATGACCATTTCTAGGGTTACAAAGGTACATTCTTGTGTGCGCGCGTGTGTGTATGTGTGTGTGTGTTTTGTTCCTTCAATGAGTTAGTTATATCTTTCCAACATGTGTGTCCCCTGGATTGAACTCTGCATGGTCATGGTTGCTCTTCAGTAGCTGAGCCATCTTCCTGGCCCTGACATACTACATACTCTTTCAATGAGAGCTTTAAAGTGCTTCCCTTGGTAAGTACATTAGCTTCCCCCAGTAATGCTGATATTTGTTGGAAAATACATTTCCTTTAGAAGGGCTTGTCTGCACCCTGCTCCCTAGGGCTGTGTGAAAGTACCATCTCAGAACTACAGGGCTTAGGTATAAGTGTTTGTCCACCTGTTGCTTTTTTTTTTTTTTACTTATTTGGGAAATTATTTATATTCTCTGTGAAATACTTGCCATCTTTTAATGATGAAATACATAACAGTATCCTTTTTATAAAGTTAGGGGAAAAAATCCAGCACATGGTTACAATGATACCTGTCATGGGAGATGTCATGCAAGCTTGCTAAGTCAACTAAAAAGGCAATAAGAATACTATGGGCTTATTAGTTCATGAAGGCCAGGAAGGAAGACTTTAAAATAAAAACATGCAATAAAAACGTCTCAGAATTTAAGAGCTTGTCAAGTGGGAATAAATTATTGATTGGAATTCTAGTATGAACTAAGGAAATATACTCAAAAATAATAAAATCAAAATAGCTATGACATTATAGGTAACTATATTATCACAGTCTTTATAATAGCAACATAGTCCAGTCTTATTTGAGAGCTGAAAAACAAAATGCAGAAATTAAGCATCTTCCCAAAATAGTGTTGATAAAGACCACCACAAACCCACCACTGGCCCTCGAGTTTGAGCTTAGAGCCTGCCTTGTCCGATCCCCACCCTACCCCAGGAGAGCAGCAGGATGAATCTGGTTTACCCTATTCTGGAGACCTTATGCCAAGAGTTAATGATTAATACAGGGGGAAAAAGCAGAACAGACTTGTAGTTCTGTCTGGTACACACTCAGGTTTAAGGTTAGATTTGTAAATTGTCCAACCAGTATGGTCAGATGGGGCAAACTGGTCTGTAATGGAAGTTGTTTGCACCTACTTCCTTTTCTAGACTTCCAGGATTCCTGAGCTGTATCAAGGCTAAGAGCAAAGGGACTTCTGTTGATGTAGTTAATATGTATACTATAATAATATTGGAAAAGTTGAAGTGTTTGCTTTCATTTTTATTAAGGATGTAAGTTGAAATAGGAACTTGTATATTTCTAGGAGAGACCTCTCATTTACTCTGAAATATACTGAGGTACTTTCCTTAGATCATGTGAAATTGTTTTAAACTTTCCAATTAGTGTAACCAAAAGTGATAATGAGTTAAATACACTACTTAGTTTACAAGCAGATGTCCTGAACTATTGGGAAGTGAAAATCAGTATTAGAAAAATCTCTTCGCTTAACTAGAAACAGGCAATAAATTCACAACAATACTTGAAATGATTGATATTTAGTTACATGGATTTTGTCATAAAAGAAAGCATATGTTTAAAAATTAAATACATAGGAGACAACTCAGTAGGTAAAGAGCTTGCCACACAAGCGTGGAAGAATCAGTGTGGGTCTCCAGAACCCATATGAAGCTAGACACAGTAGTGTGTATATGTAACTCTGTCATGTATATAGTGAGACAGGGGATGTGGAGACAATTCCCTAGAAGCATTCAGGTCAGTTAGCCTGGGATATTCAGCGGTGAAAAGGAGACTCTATCTCAAACAAAATGACAAGTGATGTCTGACGCCTGAGGTTGTCCTTTGATACCTATATGTGTGCTCTGGTGTACACAGGCACACACGTGGGAATGCACATGTGTGCACGCACACTCCAACAATGATTTGAAAACTGTAAATACCAGTGCATAGATAGCAAGAAGTCATCTATATTTATACTAGTGTATAAGTAATTATGCTTATATAAATAAATATAAATAAATATGCTTATATAAATAAAAATTTGTAAACATAAATTGGATTTTTTTTAGTCTATGTTAGCACATAGACACTGATCATAACAGTAAACACAACTTTCTCATATTTTAGTTAAGCTGCTATTGATGGACATTTAATTTGTTTGACTTTTGGAGCTGTTACTGCTGAACATATGTATTCAGGTACTCTTGTATGTTTGTTTAAACATATTTGTAAGAATGGCTGGATCAAGAGTTATGTGTCAAAATGTTATAGGGTATTTTCTAAAAGATTTCTATAAGGAGTGTATCAGTTTATAATTTCATTGAAGATAGCTTTCTCTAATCCTTACTAAAATATTTTAAGTCAATTTGAAAATTATAATTATACTTTGCCATGTAAATATAGATTTATAATATAAAAACATATTTCCTTTTATTTTCACATTGTCCATTTACTTCTGGAAATCGCCTTCTAATGTTCTTCCCATTTTACTGAATCTGTCCATCTCTTGGTACTTGTGATTAGCTGTGTATCCACATCTTCAGTTCCCACTGGTGACCCTAATCCCACCGTGGCTGTTGGTCACAGCCATGCAATAGCTGCAGGTGTGGTGAGAGAGCTCTGTTTCTGATGTTTTATTTCTGCTGTAAAAGCAGTAATTCAAGGGTTGGCAAGATTTTATTTTATTTTCTTAAGGACTGTGGTTTTAAGTGATTCCCGCTGAATGGTCCTCCTTGCCACAGCCCAGCTCTACTGTTGTGGCATGGAAATCTTAGATATTTAGTCTGCACAGTGTGGCTGTGTTATTGGGAAGACTCACTGTAAGCAATCGAATTTCCCGCCCCCAAAGTTGGAGAAATTGTATATTTCTAATTAAATTATTTATTTACTTTTCATCCCAACCCTGGTTTTTTCCTCTCTCCTCTCTTCCCAGTCACCCCTTCTCCCAATCCACTCCTCCCTTCCCCTTCAGAAAAGTGGAGCTCTCCATTGATATCAACCAGCATTGGCTCATCAAGTTGCAGTAAGACTATTTGTATCTTCTCTTATTGATGCTAGATGAGGCAGGTAGGAAGAAAAGGTCCCAAAAGCAGGCAACAGAGTCAGAGATAGCCCCTGTTCCTGCTGTTAGGAGTTGCACTTGAAGACCAAGCTACACAACCGTAGCATATATAGAGGGCCTATAGGTCAGTCCCTTGCAGGCTCCTTGCTTGCCAGGTCAGTTTCTTTGCGACCATATGGGCTCGGGTTTGTTGATTCTGTAGGTTTTCTTGTAGTATCTGTGATCCCTTTGGCTCCTACAGTCCTCCACCTCTTCTTCTGTGGGATTCTGCAGGCTCTGCCTAATATATGGCTGTGAATCTCTGCATCTGTTGCTGGGAGAAGCCTCTCTTACGATGATTATGCTAGGCTCCTGTCTGCAAGTATAACAGAATATCATTAGCAGTGTCAGGGCTAGGCCCTCTCTTATGACATGGGTCTCAAGCTGGACCAGTAATTGTTTGGCTACTCCCTCAGTTTCTGATCCATCTTTACCCCAGCACATCTTGTAGACAGGACAAATTGTAGTTCAAAGGTTTTGTGTCTGGGTTGGTATCTTCTTTCCTTCATTGAAAGACTTGCCTGGTTACAGGAGATAGCCAGTTCAGGCTCCATATGCCCCATTGCTAGGATTCTTAGCTAAGGTCATTCTCATAGATTCCTGGGAGTTTCCATTGCCGTAGGTTTCCAGCTTGTCCCAGACATGCCCTCCATTCCAGTTGTTTCTCCATGTACTCTCTTCCTCCATCCTCCCCCAACCTGATCCTTCCTGTTTCCCACCTCCACCCCATCCATCTCCCCCATCCACCCATGATGTCTATTCTATTTCCTCTTCTCTGAGATTTATGAATCCCCCTTGAGTCCTCCTCGTTATTTATTTTCTTTGGGTCCGTGGGTTGTATAATGGTTATTGTTTATTTTGTGACTAATATCTACTTATAAGTGAGTCCATACCATGTTTGTCTTTCTGGGTCTGGGTTACCTCACTCAGGATGATCTTTTCCAGTTCCATCTATATGCCTAAAAATTTCATCATGTCATTGTTTTTAAAAGCTGAATAATACTCTATTCTGTAATTGTACCACATTTTCTTTACCCATTCATCAGTTGAGGGACATCTAGGTTTTTTCCAGTTTCCTGGCTATTACAAATAAAGCTGCTGTGAACATAGTTGAGCAAATGTTCTTGTGGGATGGTAGAGTCTACTTAGGGTATATGTGCAGGAGTGGTATAGCTGGGTCTTGAGGTAGATCAAGTCCCTATTTTCTGAGAAACCGATTTGCAAAGTGTCTGAACAAGTTTGCACTCCCACCAGCAGCGGGAAAGTGTCCCCTTGTTCTCTGGCTCCATATCCTCACCAGCATAAGCTGTTATTTGAATTTTTGACCTTAGCCATTCTGACAGGTGTAAGATGGAATCTCAGAGTCATTCTGCTTTGCATTTCTCTGATGGCTAAGGATGTTGAACATTTCTTCCACTGCATCTTGGCCATTAGAGATTCCTCTGTAGAGAATTCTCTGGTTAGATCTGTACCCCAGTTTTTAATTGGATTATCTGGTTTGTTGGTGTGACATTGGTGTTTTCGTTGCCTATAAATTCCATATGACACAGAATTAATACTTAAAATATAGAAAGCATTGTCAGACCACAGGATTTTTATAAACAAGTGTTGAACTTGGAACTATAATCAGGGGCTATGGTTCAGCAAGGCCTGCTTCAGATGTTTCCTGTGAGAAATCTCTGAGAAAAACTGCTGGCTACTAGCATCCTCAGTCCTGGTAAGCCATTGAGCTAAGGAACACGACTACATTTTATGGCCTCATGTTTTTAACTACTCACACATACCAAATTTTGTTTCCCTCAAGATAATTAAGTGGAAATATGAGATGTATTGTTTTTATATATGTCAAAGTATTTACAGTTGGAGATGGTGGCATGTTCTATATATAGTAGGCACTTGATCGTACTGACATTTTTTTAGACTGTCAGCTTTGGGGAGTTTTGAGGCTGGGTCTTTCTGTGTAGTCCTGGCTGGCTTGGAACTGGCTAAGTAGACCAGGCTGTTCTTGAACGTGAAGTGATCTTCTACTTCACCCACTGAGTGTTGTGATTCTAGGCATGAACCTGTCTCTCAGAATGTCCTGAAGAGGTTCAGGTTGATGTAGGTGTATGTGCAGCCTATTGCCTTTCAGCAAAGAAACAAGAAACCCAAAGATGTGGTTTAGGGTTCAGTTTTGTGTGTGTGTGTGTGTGTGTGTGTGTGTGTGTGTGTGTGTAGCCCTGGCTGTTCTGGAACTCATTCTGTAGACCATACTGGGCTTGAACTCACAAAGATCCCCCCTGCCTCTGTCTCATGAGTGCTGGGAGTAAAGGCATGCACCGCCAGTGCTCACTAATTTCATGCTGTGTATACATAACTATCACACACAGGTAATTCCAAATACCTTGCAGTTCTTTTATTAAAGTGCCATAACCTATCAGCATAATATTATCTGTCTATTATAGAAAACTATCACAGTAAATAGGTATAGCCACAAAAGGAGAGGAGCCTATTCAAGGTGTCTGTTCCCCCAGCAGTCTCTCATCATGTTCACACTAAATTCATAGAACCTTGGTGAAGAGCTTTTGTACACCTTCCAGTCTATACCTGGACATTTTGAGGGATGATGCTGCCCATTGTTTATCACATATGCAGAGTAAAGTTCGGTGGACATAGGTGATCACTAGATTCTCTTCTGTTGCCCACACTCTGGTATTCTTACAAAACCAAAAATTGTGTGTCTAGTTTTAGAGGGAAGTACTATGGCAGAACTGACACTAGCTGTGTGTTCTGCACCTGTAATCCTTTTTCGTGTTGCAGTATTGGAGATGGGACCTGGTCCCATGCATTGTTAGGTAAGAGCTCTCTCTGATCTGTGTCCCTAGCCAGCACATTCCCATGTTTGACAGTCTACATGCATCTCGAACATCTTGTCCTCACGGTGGGAGTGCAGCATAGGAAGAGCAGCCACTCTGGAATAGATGCCACATTAAGAGTTACATAACCTAAGCTTTGTCCTGAAGCAGAAATCAATGGTGCTGGGTTTGGCAAACATTATTGAAGTTAAACCAATTTGTCTGTACTATAATCTACCCTTTTCGTTTCTTGTACATGACATTTAGATCCTAGTATTTAGGCCATCTTCTGTCAGAAAATACCCTCTAAGGAGCATTAATATTTGAAACTAATGATTTGAACTTCCACACACTGGGTATTTTGTTTATATTAAAGCATCAAATAATGACTCCAGTTTGGTCATATTTCTCAGATGCATAAAATGAAGTATTACAACATACCTATTAAATATGCATCATTCTGTGTTGATAACTAATGAAAATAAAATAAAAATACCACCTATGAAACATGAATTCTGACTACATATTTCTCTCTTTTCTCATCACATGAGGACTTACAAACATGACATGACTTTCCTGAAGAACCTGCAAACTAATATATAATAAAGCTGTACTGGCCACAATTCTTAAATACATTGACTATTTAATAGAGGCAAAGAAGGTTGAACCATTGTATCTGATAGTTTTGAGTGAAGAAATTCCAACAAAATGATACAGAATAAATGCATTTTAATATTAAACATATGATTACGAACAGGTAACCTCAAGTAGTTCAGTCACTTTCTTATTGGTGATGTGCAATTTGGTAATTATAGTTATTTATGTTTTCTTAATAAGAAGTGTTCTGTTCATTCAAGCAGAGGGCATTTCCGAAGCTAGTTAGCAGATAAGTACCGAGAACGGCACTATACCCAGGAAACTCAGACTCTTAGTAAAATTGCTTTTTCTAGTGTTAAGAAAGTAGTAATTTTTTTAAAATATTAGAATGTTATGAAAGTTCACTCTCCTTAAGTTATATTATCATGTCTGTTCTTTATGGTAAGATACACCTTTCAAACCTCTACCATCTTTTTTTATTCAATATTTTATTTATTTACATTTCAGATGCCATCCCCATTCCCCTCCCCCCCCATTAATCCACCATCTTAATGTGCATTTATAATAATGCAGGCCTTATCCAATGTCATTTCATTTGATTTAAGTCTTTGTGGTTTTGTTGTTATCCTCGTTATAAATGGGAAGTTGGTAATTACTGTGTTTGATGTATCAGATCAAACATAATTTCTCAGTTATTACAAAAATATTATTGTGATTGGCAATGTATTTTAAATGACAGTGGATATTACATTTTATGCTGCAAATTTTGTAGAAACCAGATAAATCTTTTTTTTTTTTTTTTTTTTTTTTTTTTTTTTTTTTTTTTTTTTTTTTTTTGTGGTTTGCCTGCAGTATAGTAATGGGATGTAGTTTACTATATGCCTATAGACTAGGGTTTTTCCCA
Source organism: Arvicanthis niloticus (assembly GCF_011762505.2). Lineage (NCBI taxonomy): Eukaryota > Metazoa > Chordata > Mammalia > Rodentia > Muridae > Arvicanthis > Arvicanthis niloticus. The sequence goes on from NC_047661.1 coordinate 42,200,207, forward strand.
TGTATGTACAGGGATTGCTTATTTAAAGGGTCATTAACTCAGCTTCCTTTTAGTGAATGTTAATATATATTTGTGCGGTGATTTCCTTGGAGGAGCCTGGACACTAAAGACTGAAGCAGCCCCTGGGGTAATGCTCTACATTGGGGTCTCCTCGCTTGGGTCTCCACCTTCCTGTCCTTTGTTCTTGTTTGCCCCAGATGTTGGTGCAGACTTTGAGCACCTCAGCATGCTGGTCAAGGACTTTCTGAAAGACTTGCAAAGAAAAAAATAGATGAATGGATCAAGGCAGGCATTCAAGGATGTTAACCACAGGGTACTCTCCTTCACGTAGAACAGAGTGTTCTCGGCACTGCAGTCAAAGACAGCCCGGGTCTGGCTCAGGGTGTAGGGGATCCGTGCAAAATGGAAGGGAACAAAGCAAATAAAGAACACAGCAATGATGATGAAAACTTTGACGTTCACCTTTTTCTTGGGCACTTTGGCTGAACCCCTTGTTCTGACATAGGACCTGTAGAGTTCTTTTGTAATGAGGCTGTAACAAACAATGACAATTAAAAAATTAATCCAGAAAATGACTTGGCAGATGTAATTGACTATTTCGTGCCAGACCAGACCAAACTCTGACTTTAAGAAAGAACATTTTGTTATGTCCTTATCTTTTGGCCTTCTGTTGGTGAGAATCATGTTAGGCAGTGAAAGTAAGAACATGAAGGCCCAGATGACAACAGAAAGAATCTTCGCACCCAAGAGATTGCTAGGACTGGAAGTTTTAAATGGCCTGGTGGTCTTCAGGTAGCGGTCGATGGTTATCAGTCCAAGGAATGAAATACTGATATACATTGTAAAATAAAATGTGACTGAAGTAACTTGGCACACCAGGGTTCTCAGATGCCCGGCTCCCAGTTTGGCATCGCTAAGAATTTTGAATGGAAAAGTTAGAATCATAAGAAGATCAGAGATGACTGTGTTCTTAAGAAAAATGATGAAGTTGGATTTACTGGGGATCCGAAAGAAAATCCTCATTGCCAAGCTGTTCGTAATGAGCCCAGCAAAGAACAGGACAGTGTAGAGCAATGGGAAGAGAATCTGGGTGATCTTGTAGTCTCTGCTGCACAGGCTCCTGATCCCAGGGGAGAAGGTGGTATTGGCTGAGGTGGTGTTGACACCAGATGTGTCCATGGTCCTGTAGTATAGAGAGAGAGGAAGGGTGATTACATTTAGTCACAGGTCATTGGTCTGGTTGTTATCTTCATACATAAATTTTAGAAGTACAGCGTTGCTTGAAACTTGAGTTTTCTTATCTTTACTGTGGCAGTTAGTAGGAATGAATAGACAGCCGAATCCCTGAATATTCCATCCATGCAAGTATTCCATCTCTAGCAACTTAAAATGATGTGAAGAGCATTGTGAGATGTCATGAGAGCCTTGTGCTTATTCTGGTTGAAGGTTGTATTTCACAGCACTGTCGTCTTGGTGTCAACCCTCCTGTGTTTATGTAGAAAAGCCTTATGACAGGGGCTCTAGTGATGCTTTGTCTATTTCCCCTGCATCTTTTTTTGCATGCCAAGTAGCCTTTTGTGTTTGTTTACAGCTGCCTTTTCTTCTCTGCCCGTATTCCTGGTTTCATTCTTTACTATCATTGATGAATTCAATAGAGGTGATTAATTACGAGCTAGAAGTATAAATGGAAAAGTTCAAAGAAATTGGTATAAAATCACTGTTGGAAAATGTATTCATCAATTAAGTAGTAAATTGTAGAAAAAATAATAATCCAAAAAAATATTCCTGCCTGTGTTCAGCCATGCGATAAAATATTAGCCTCCCGGAGACTCAGGATTTAGAGTGCTTTTAGCCCATGTATTTGTCATTTTCGACTTGTTCATTATATTTGAAGTTTGTGTATGTTTTTAAAATATCATTCAGTGTGAATCCTAAAATAGTAATGATGATGATGATGATGCAGGCAACAGCTTCTGTATCTGTGATCACCACTTGACATTTCTCAAAGCAGCCAGAGCATCATTCCCAGATTTGTGGCATATTTAATGGTAGCTAGAACAAAATAGCAGAAACTGGTCCTTGTCTGATCTCCTAGGTCATCACAAAACAGACAGCTTAAGGAATGGGAGCAGTTGACTTGACTGTCTTGTATCTAACTTGAAATTTAAGATGAAATTTAAAACTTTTCAAATTTCCATCAAATAAAATGATTTCTCATAAAATGGGATTCCCCATATTCAGATATACAGTTTTAAAACCCCATAAAACTCTCATGGAAGAGTTAACATGATAAATGATAAATAAAGATAGCAGATATTCCTTTCAAATGTCAATAGGATCCTTTAATTACTGAGAATGATACAGTTAAGAATACCATCAGAAGTGTGAACTCAGTTCTCAGCTGCTCATTCAATACCTCAGAGTGACTGATTTCACCACTTCGTTCGGCCCTCTTTGCAATAGTTAGTTCCTTTTATTTACTCATTCCTGGATAGTTCTGACCATTCTAACTTAAGCATGTTCATTGTGTAGAGTAGGCAAATCATTTAAAAACTTTCTTGTCATTGGGGATTTCCATTCCTTTTATCTATAGTTAATTCTCATTTTAAACTCAAAACATCAATATTTCTCCATGCTTAACATATTTTAATTGAAGAACTTAGTCTCCCACACCACTGAGACTTGTATCTTAGTTTAATTAATTTAATACCATTCTAAACATATGCTTCTGGTTTTAGTAATTGCTATATAAGGCTTTTAATTTCAAGAACAAACTTGGGAATATATATATTTCAGAGTATAAGTAGATTTCTGTTAAATGTTAATATAACAATATTACCTGGTTATTCTGTTGATTCTGAAGGAAATGAGTGTCTCCGGTAATACTAGTTAGTAGAACTTGCAGACTGGCATCTGGTACTTTCTTCTCAATGACTTGGTTTAGTTGCCAAAGCCCTCTGTGATAGAGAATCTGCTGAGATTTCAGCAATGCAGTCTTGAGTATTCTAGAGAGAGAAAGGGAGAGAGGAAGAAAGCACACCTTCCATGCAGGCTTGGAGCTGTGCAGACTCTGTGTCTGTCTGCGGAGAGGGGAGGGAAACAACCCCCAGTAGAAGATTACCTTCTGTGAATATTCAGAGCTCTGCAGACTCAAGTCTGTCTGGTTTTAGGACTTCTCCTTTTATTTCATGGAAAATAGTGAGGCAAAGATGGCTGAGAAGTCGTCTTTTAAAAAGCAATTTAAGATACTGTGGTTGTTTTTCTTTTTTCTCTAAAACTTGAAATAGAATCATTAAGGTGGAGGGGTTTTGCTTGTTTGTTTGTTTTGGGGCTATTTTACATGCATATAAATGAGAAATCCAAGTTGAGAGGAAGTCTTCTAAGTGTGTTCCAGGAGAAGGTTTCAGGCTTACTTTCACAGATGACTGTTCACCTGAAAGCATACTGTGCTCAAAGTGCACGATGTGTCACTGTCTAACAAGTAATTGTATTATCTCAAAATATGTGCTCCCTTGGGGAGGGTAAGCCTTTGGCTTCTGGTTTTATCATAGTTCATAATGTCATTATTTGCTATCTGGGTTTAATTATCATCTTTGTGGATAAAACAACATCATCCCATTATAAATTATTAGATTCTCAAATTACATTAGGAAACAAAGCAGCTGCATCCACTGCCAGGCTGATTGCATGAAACAGCCTTCATGGTTTTTGTGAACAGAACATAAATAACGGAGTGTTTCTTTAAGATTGAGTTTCTGGGTAAAGGTAATATTGAATTAAATCATCTTGGTAACACTACTATATGCAGTTTTTAACTTTTAAACGAAAAAGGCAAAAGACACACTTGGAGTGAAACTGTAGGCTAAATTTCTTACTTTATATTTGTATGAATATTTCTGACCCCTGTGTTTGGAGGAAAAGCACATGCTTTTTGCACAAGCACAATATTTCCAACTGAAATGGCTGTTAGCAATAAAACCACTTGAGTAGGTGCTTCTACTAGGGACATATATTCCATTTATTCTGAATGCTGAGTGTGTTCACACTTGTTTAGTCAATTTAATGATGTATCATGGCAGCTCAGCATCACTTGAACATTTTTTTAAAATGTACATTTAGGGGCCACTGCCTAGTTTCTGTGAACCAGAAACCCCTCGTTTGTATTTAACCTTCCTTCCGTGTGATGCTTAGGCACATTACAGGGAGACCACTGGATGAAAGGACATTGGACTTTTATTGTCACTAAAATTTGAAGTCAAGCTATTGGTCTCAGTCACTTTATCAACATTCAGACACATACTGGCTGCAATATTTCCATCACCTAGAAAGAAGAATTGGTTTGATTTTAAATTTTTTGGAAAATGTACTTGGTTGTTTTACCTTAGTGTATAAACAAAGCCAATTAAACTTCCCTTATTTGTTGGTTTGGATATCTGAAATACTTTTTAAAAAAATAATTTACGTTTATTTCATGTGCATTGGTTTTTTTTTTCCCCTGCATGGATGTTTGTGTGAAAGTGTCAGATACTCTGCAACTGGAGTTATAGGCATTTGTGAATTGCCATGTGGGTACTGGGAATTGAACCCAGGTCCTCTGGACGAGCAGCCAGTGTTCCTGATTGCTGAACCATCTCTCCAGTCCCTGAAATGCTTTTCAAAAGGAACTTTATGCTTCAAAATAATAGTTGGCAACATTTGATTTCTTATACTGCCATGAAATAACCCTCTTTTATTTTATTATTCAGTATCATTTTATCATCAGGTTTTGCATGAAGGAAACTTAGTAGAATAGCTCGGTGAATTGGAGACCCTGTCCAAGCCTACACTGTCTGGTCCAGTGCCACCCTCGTCTCTGAGACCATGCCCATGCCATCTCTATAGTCTCTTTTCCCTTCAGGAACCAGGACTGAGGACTGAATGGCTCTTGAAGTGGCTCCACTCAGTTTTGATCAAATAAACACTATAATTGTCTTTATACCAATTTCTAAACTCTGCGGTATTTACAGTATTTCTGAGATCTATGTTGAAAATAGTCTTCTGAAGGGGAATTATGGATTACTTCAGTGAATCAGTCTCCCACATTAAAAGAAAATCAATTCAAGATTTCTAAGTCTTTCTTACTGAGAATATATATAAATATAATCTCTAAAACATTTTCAGTAGGCATTTGAAGAATAAAAAGATCTTTCACTGAAGCCACCTTCACCTTTCCTGAGAATTGAAGTGACAACCACAAACACCTCTCTCTGACCTTCTCACATTTTCCCCTTGGGGACAATTGCCAATTTCCCCTTTGACCACCGTGAAAGTGACTAAAAGTTTTAGATAGACTGTGACTCATCCTGAAACTCTGTTATCACATAGCATAATTAGCTGGGCACATCAGCCTCCTCCTATCAGTAAGCACCACCGTCACATACGGTTTATAATTGTATTATTGTGAAATCAAATTTAATTTGATTATTTTCTAGCCAAGATAATTGGGAAACTTTGAGCAGAACTTTTATTTCAAGTGGTTAATTATTTTGCCAAATCCATTGAAGGTAAACAGTACTTTATGTTCATCTGAAATGTACTTAACTCATGTAGCATTACTCTAAGCCAAAGAGGCCATTCCTGGAAGCCCGTGTAGTCCTTGTACAAGTAGGAGAGGGAAGATGTAATTAGACATTTGATTATCAGTTGGGATCTTCCAATTCTCATGACTTTATCATTTTTATATCAGTATTTTTTATTGAGGACATATATTATATTGGTGTAGCTTAGCTTTATTGGTCATAGTAATTTAGGTCAAATGAACATTAGCTTTCAAAAATAAACCATCTTTGGCATTGGAAATATTTAGAAAGAAAAAGGCTGTGTCTTGTAATTCAAATATCTGTCAACATTGTCTTTGCTTGAAAAAATAGAAATAGTGTACTGTAGACTCTGTACTATTGGAAACCAGATATTTCCTTCAAAAATATGTTATCTGTTTTCCTGATTTATCAAAAAGGGTACTACCATTTAGGAGCAGTTACCAGTAAAAAGAAGCTGACAGTTATTTTGTCTGAGTGACATAGCCTTTCTCCTCATGGATGCTCGTTCACTCTTGCAGCACAAGGCTAGATAAATAAATAAATAAATACGGATAAAACATTTGTCTGAGTTATTTCTTAAACAAAATAATGTGGTTATCATGACATTCAGCTGAAGGAGATCACATTCAAAGGCAAATTTTTAATAACTTGTTTTAATAATTTATATTTGAAGATGTAAATGGTTAGGGTTCTTTGTTCATTCATTCACGTATATAATGTATACATTATTCATGTGGTACAAGGAATTAGACCCATATTCTTCCAGATGCTTGACAAATGCTGTAATGCTACACTTTACTCTCTGTCCCTAACTCTTTATTCTTATTACGTAGATTATACTGCTTTCCTAGCAGTGAGATGGGGCATTATGTTCCGTTTACTCTGGTGCATGTTGAGCTCCCACTTAAATATTCAGAAATACAAACATAAGGTGTGACTTCTATGTATTGTTTTATGAAGATAATTGCATTAACTCATCTGTTTATTCTAAGTGTTCCAGAGAAAGGAACACATTCAGAATATTTTTAAAGACTTATCCTTAACTATTAACTAATTCTAATATTCTGTGCTTATGGGAATCACTATAAAAATACCAGGAAGTAGGACCAGGGGAAGAGCACACCTTTCTTATGGCCTCATCTCTGTTATCACATGATGTGAAACACACACATCACAAACACACACATTTTGGTAATTATTCTCGACATTTATTTTAAAGATATCAAGATAACTTAGGGAAGACCTTAATTTGGCCAACTCCATTATTTCCTCCTAAGGATGTCTCTCTGAGAAGACACTTCCAGACTTTCCATGCTGGGTAAGAGTGCTGTGGTTTTCAGGGTTTGGCCTTCTAGCTTCATGGTCAGATATGTCCCTGTGAGCATGAGGTAATGCCTGGAGAAAGGAGTAATTGATATGGAGGATGTTCTTTTCAAAACTCAGTTTACAGGGACATGACCTGATCAAGTCTCAACATTTATTTTAAAAATAAAGACTTGGACTTCTGTAGAGGGTTAATTGGTTCTTTTCTGCCCAGCGCATATACCCTTCAGGGAATTTGATACTAGGATCATTTTTGGTTCTGGTCTCAGATCATTAATGTTACTCAGAGAATGCAGTATGGGGATGCTACTTTAAAAGAGTAGAAATCCACTGCCATATTTGCAAATATTTAATACATCATTGTAAGTTGAGTTGCTCCTTAACCCGATCAATTCACTGTTTGAATTGTACAGTTTTCTATTTATACAAAGAAGATAGATATAAATGAATCATTTTGCCTGCTGGGAGCTTCAAAATGTCTCTCCCTTGCTGTTGGAAAGCCAATAGTTGTTACTACTATTTTCCTGTTATTAACTTAAGTCAGTGTGGTTTCCTCCCTGGCAAATCCTTCCCATCTCATCGTGTGCTGCTCTGCAGTGCCTCTATTTCATCTCTCTCCATCAGGGCCGTGCTTCCTGGCTCAGTTGCCCAAGCACTTCAGTAGGCTGATTGGAATGTGAAGTTTCTCCTTCTTTATCTCCATACTTCTCTTTTTCTTAGTCGCCCCCCCCCCCCCCCCCCGCCCAGTGATTGGGGAAAGCAGTGTCCTTGTCTTCCCTGTTAATCTAGACAATTCTCCATTGTGTCCCAGCTCTCACCAATAATCTGCCCTGCAAATGTGATGTCCTCTATGGAGGCTTCTTTATTTGTGTCATAACGTTGAAACTAGAGTTTACTGCTTATTACCCAGATCATTTTTCTCTTTTCCCTGAACTTGTTCTTCACATTCAGCTTCTAGTAAGCTCGAGTCACTTGTCTGTCACCCCCTGTACTTCTGTCCTGTCATAGCCGCTCTTACTTCACCCCATCACTTCCTGCTGTGCTATCTTCACAACTAGTCTGGAGAAACCCCTCTTTTGAGATATTTTCTTTTCTTTTTATGAAAACAAAGAAATCAAAAGAGAAAACACAAACAAAAACCAAAGACTGATTTCTTATCTCTGTTTGCTCCCTGTTGGGTTGTTGGTTGATGGTCCCTGTTAATTTGTCTCCTAGCCTGATTTCTAGGCCTTGCACGGTTAGAGTATCTTAGTAAGTGAAGAAGCACGTGGAAGCATCATTTAATGGCCTGCTCATATTCTCCACCACCTCAGCTACCTACCTACTTACTGTTCCTGCAGGATGTGAAGGGTTTGGAACTCAGTGCTCCATTACTGCCTCACTTCTGACCTGCATTTGTTCCACATCACACCAAATACATATTAACTATACATTTTCATGTTTTTTTTTTTTTCTCCAACAACTTTTTCAAAGTAGTTCAATGAAATGCAGAGAGATGCATGTTCACTCATTGGACCCTGCTGTGTGACCCTTTTCTCCTCCAAGTGCGTCTTATCCCTACAACTAAGACTTAGCTCACCACACAGATATAAGCTGTCTACCTGTTCCTCACTTCTTCAGCCTTCTTAGGACTTTGGCAGCCTAGTTGCTTTCTATAAAACAATGATTTTGTCTTTTCTTCCCTTCCAACTTTTGTCCATGAGTTTGTTCCTTATTCTACTGGCTTCCTTTGTGCTTGGTGTGCTTACGAACTTGGTGCTTACAAAAGAGAGTAATAGAAGACTCAGGAAGACAGCCATCTATGCCTGCCACCCCTCCCCCAATAACCTAGAAAATCAATGAGTTATGTCTGATGAACGCTGCAAACTCTTCTTTCTCTTCCTAGTCCCCACATGCTGTGGCCATTGATGGGGTCATAACACTGTACCTGTAGACAGATGTCAGCCATTGAAATTATGAATCTTAGATGGCAGGAAGGGCGTAAGCGAGTGTATGGAAGGTGTTGGTTAATGCAAAACAGTGTGGACTCTGGATGTGTGTGGGAGAGTGGGAGTCTAGAATGTGAGGAGTGAGCACCCTGTATGTACACAGTACTCTTGGGCATTGCGTGTATTGTTATATCTTGTTTATTCACACAAATCCTTAAATGGAAGGTGGCATCACACTATTTTAAGAAGAGGAATCTGAGACAAGGAACAAGGCTTATGGAATTGTTGAGTGTCATAACTAAGATAAGTTACAAAACTCTCTCTACCCTAAGCCTAGTACACTATTGGGCTGGGCTGTCTTGAGTTGTTATTGGTACATGGATCTTTTATCTCTCACTATCCCTGTTTGGGTCCTTGTGGGCCTCTGTAGACACTTGGAATGTTAAGAATTATCAGTGGGGCATAGAAAGGTTAAATCACCAGGATACGCAAATATGTATATTATTTCTAGCACTGTTTAAAAAAATGAAACAAGTGTAACTGAATTGGGACCTTGAAGGGAAGTGTGTACTTGAAGGGAAAAAAAAAACAAACAAAAAAAAAAAAAAAAAAAACAAAAAAAAAAAAAACCTGACAGAATTGGAGAGTGAACATGGTGCTTACTCAGCTGCAGAAGCGTGGTGCTTGTTACTGTGTGCACAGAACACACAGAGTTCTCTGAGTATCGCCGTGGCTCCTCCAGTTCCGAAGGGTTCATTCAACTGTTGCAGCCATCACTAATGATGAACTTATGCAATCCGTTTCCCCTGAGAGGAGTTCTTTAGGATAAGAGGTGATGCTCTTTAGAGGGTGTTATACAAAGAGTGAAAGGGGGGGGAGGTACACTGAAAGACCCAACTGAAAAATAAATAACGTTGCTCAAAAAAATGGAAAACAAAAGATGTCAGGGAGAAATTAGCATTGGAAGATTTAAACCAGTCCTCAGATCGAGGATGTGCCGTGGACTCTTATATTTGGCTAAAGGTAAATTGAGCTCCGTGTAGGATTTCTATTCATTGTTTATTTTCATAGAGACAGGGGTCTAAAACCTGGAATGATTGCTGATTCTGAGTTCCTAGCCATTTAGCTCACGCCTAGTGACCCCAACACTTGCTTTTTGTCATCTGGAAATAAATACTAATATATCTTATACAGTCATGTTGAAGTAAGTATCATATATTTTTTTTTCTGAAGGTGCTTGAAGGTCCTAGCAAGATTTTTTTTTTTTCCAAATATAAAACACACACTATTGCTCTGTCTAAGACCAAGCTCACTAAGGAAATGACATTTTTCTTAAGGACATAGTATTATCATCTTTTGCCATGGTCAAATTTAGACAACAACAACAACAAAAATCTTTGAACAGCTAGGACTTACTCTGTAGTGTATGCCCACATCAAATGCTTCAGGTCGGCTGGCACGTTATTACTTTTACTTTAGCATGTTCCAGACTGGAAAGACAGGGGTGGCGGTGCCGGTGGAGGTGAGTTGCCGAGCAGGTAGATACCACCCCCACAAGCAGGCATGGAGAGGCTGTGATTAGTGTGTCTCCGGAGTAGAAAATGTACCCCTACCCCTGCAAACTGGCTTCAGAGGCTACTGCTGTTTTTCAGGATGAATCTTCAAGTCATGAATGTAACCAGCGCACAATCCTTCTCTATGGAGTCGGAAAAGAGCGTGACGAAGCCAGGCATCAGCTGAAGAAGATTACCAAAGATATCCTCAAAATCCTGAACAAGAAGAGCACCACAGAATCAGGGGGTAAGGAGCCTCAGTGCCCTGGCTCCCATTGCGTCTGTCTGTGCTCCCTGCTCTCCCCGGCCTTATCAGAGTGCTCCATGTCACTGTCCCCAGTGTTTCCTCTCTTGAATGACTGTCACTGAAATATGAATAGGCACATTTACATTCTAAGGCCTTGCGTTCATTAATAGCAGCATTCGTGTTAGCTAACCACCCCTGTGAGGAGACACAGGTAAGATTTGTACTTTGTCATCCGTGCGCCAAGTTTTCTATGGTCATTGCTTCGAGTGATGTTCTGAGTCTCGAGGTGGAACACTCTGCCTGCAAACAGCCAGTTCACCTGTCCTCTGCATCATTTGCTTTCGCTCTGTCCTCTCATATGTCACACGAGTGGCAAATCATGATATAGATGCCGATTCCACATTATCCAGAAGGCAATTGCCATTGTAGCCATGGCTAAGTCTCTCACCACATAATTCCAAGTGAAAAAGGCAATTTGATCTTTTTGACTTGAAATTTTCTTTCCCTGTTCTTTTCACATTTTTTTTTTCTGAGCTTGGCCCTTGTATTGTGTCATTGCATTACATAATTGGAGTCCTATAATTATCTACTTCATATTTGCCTAATTGCTCTCTTTAAGGTTTACGTCATTTCATAGTCAAGGTTTAAAACATGGCATCGTTTTCTACCTTAGCACCACCAATGCTCTTTCTCTCTGACCTATGAACGTCAGTCATATGAAGGAAGGAAGAAAGAGTTGCATTTGCCCTGAATAAACAGCTGGTTTTCCTGCTTGAGTAGAAACTCTCAGGAACCTTTCCAGTTTTTTATAACTTTTATAGAATGCATTACTAGGGCTTGCTTGTATATACTGGATTTTTCCTAAAAGTGGAAACAATTGAATTATTTTCTGCCATCAGCATGGGTAAACCTGCCTGAGCACAGCAGAAGGGCTGCCCGCCTGTGTTTCAGCCTGTTTTTCTGGAGCTCCAGCGTGTGCAGGATGGGCTTTTGAGAACACAGTGGGGAAGTTGCCCTCATGTGATCTCCATCCCTGGCTCCCTTCCCTTGCCTGTTTAGGACCTTCAAATACACCAGCACCAGGAGAAACAACCAAGAGCCAAGAAAGGGAAATGAAACTGTCTTTTGTTGGCTTCTTCTTGTTGAGCTTGAAAAAGAAACTGCTCTGTCTAAGAAAACTCTCATTGTGCCGTTTTTTTTCTCTCTCTCAGAGAAAACAGGAAATGGGTTGTGATAGAAGACTGAATATGGAAGGCTCATTAAGTAGCTAGCCAAGGGCATTTTGAAGCAGCTTTCAGCAGAGTTGGAATTTGGGTGGGAGGTGCAGAAGCACAGTCATGCTTAATTTATCTAAATGTGTGTGGAGGGCCTTTGCAGATTTCTGAAATTTATGGTGGAGAAAGACCAAAGGAAGTTGGAAGGGGAAAGAAGCAGTCTTGCTGTCAAGCTTCCTTCCTTTCTTCACAATTTTGCTTTGATGCCAGACTAGTCTGTTTTGTCTTTGTGCCAACCCCTTAAGTGTCTATTTTTCCATATGGACTACAAAAGAGATGTTCATGGTTCAGGGTTTCAAAGTATCAGTCACATAAACACCACTTCAAACTGGCATCTTCCTTGATTTAACTTCAGCTACAGTGCTCAGCCACTTGGTAAACAGTGTACATTTTAAGTTATTATTTAAGACTTTGTTGATATACAAGAAATTAGATAACTATACTTGAGACTGAAGGAAACTTGTACACACACACACACACACACACACACACACACACTTACTTTACTCAGCAATTGGAAAGGAAAAAAAGAAAGCAATCCCTTGGACTAGCATATAGTTTGTTGTTGGGAAAACAAAGTCTAGATTTTTGAAGAACACTTGAAGACACTTCCCGGAACCAGCCAGTCTTCCCCTTGGGGATTGGTAACCCAAAGTCTGCTGTTGTGTTTTGTCTCTTTTAGTTAGGGTCTTCTGTATTCCTGGCAGGCTGGAATTTGGGGAATTGGCCTGAATGTATCTTCCTCCTGCTTCTGCCTCCCATGTGCTAGGATTACGGGCTCACAGCACCATGCCTGCGTATGTGCTGCTAGAGGTTGAACTCAGGCCTGCGTGCACGCTAAGCAATCAGTCAGCTGACTGAGCTACTTCTACTCCCCTAGCTTAAAGCTTAAACAATATTTCCAGTTAAATTTCATGTCAACTTTGCCATAACATTGTCTAAAAGGTCAACACTTTCAGAATTTAAAGGCTTAAAAGTGTAATGTAGAAGTGAAGGTTTGGAAGAGCAATGATGCATGCCAGGAAAACAAGAAAATAGGCCAAAAAAACAAAAAACAAAAAAACAACAGCAACAACAAACCCAAACCCCTCTTTATATTCAGTGTATTGTTACTTGTGCAAAGGGCATTGAAATCTTCATTTCAAACCACCACTAAATATCAGTATTTTTCATTTTAGATTACAAGACTCAGTTATAAAATCTTTTCAGTTAAGCTTTTACGACATTACATGTGTCAGTAATGGAACCTGTTTGCACAAATGGGCAAAGAGAAATGCACTTGGGAGTTCTGGGCTAGACCTACTTCCTCAAGTCTTCTGTTTGTTTTGATCCAAGGGAGGCTAAGTTAATGATTAATGCACACAAGACAATAAATAGGTCTGACCCTTTCAGTTTTGGAGCAGTGATACTAGGGAAATAAAAACTATATCAAAATGTATCAAATCAAATATACTTATGACACATGTAAGAGCAGTGAGAAAGAAGGCCTTATCCCACTTATGCTTATGAGAACAGATACTGAAAGACAAGGAAGTCTAATTAATTTCCCAGTTCTTATTTGTATCATCATTGGTCTAATTTGACAGAAGTGAACCTTTGTCGGGTGTTTTACCAGCACTTCCATAATGGATGTGAGCATGGATGGTGGGTGTGAGTGTCAGAAAACAAATTCAAGCATCATTCTTCTGGGATTGATCCTCCCCTGTGTTGTTTGTTTCTTGAAACATGGTCTTTTATTGGTTTGTAACTGAGTGAGGTCACAAGAGTTGTCCCAGCTCTGCCTCCCGAGGCTGTGATTGCAGGCAGGTGTCACCAGTCCTAGCATTTTTTTTTTTTTTTTTTTTTTAAACATGGGTTCTGGAATCTGCACTCAGAGCCTCATGCTTGCAGGGTAAGCCATTTGCTAATTATGCTGTCTCCCCTGCCCAGTGCCAGCTCATCTTACTACTTGGTTTATTCTGGTATCACCATCTGTTGTACCACACTGCAACATGAGAACTCACTTTGATTTTGTATCTGACCGACTGTTCAAAGGGAAGTCCATTTTTGATGTGGTGGAGCTTAGACTCTTGCCGACTTCTTATGCCTCCATTAGGGAAATCACAAGCATTTGTTTTCTGAATTGACAGTTCCCACATGATCACAGCACCCCCTCTAACCAGATAGCACACAGTGCTGTAGAAGTCCTGGAACCCAACCTTCACTTTCCATTTTTAAATTTGTCTTCATATATACATAGATGCAATCCTGTTTCTAGAGACTTTAATTTTACTCTTAGTTGTTAACAATGCCCAAGTTCCCCAAATAAGCCAAATTATAAATAAATATGCATATATTTAACTGATTTATAAAAACACAGAGGTGAATCTAAAATTTATTGGAATGGCTCAGAAGGCAAAGGGACTTGCCAAGCTTCAACACCTCAATTTGAGAGAGAAGAGGAGGAGAGAATGCCCCAAATGTTCCATAGTGACTGCACATGAACACAAAATAAATAAATAACCCATATTTTTCAAAAGCCTATAACATACCCTGTTTAGTCACAGTGGGCCTTGGTGTTCCCCACCCTACCATGGTGATTCATTACTGTATTTTTAAAGTCACTTACTGATGAATGCTTATAAAGACACTTTATGATAACCAGAATCAAGTCATTATTTGCAAGGATCAATAAATAGTGGCATATAATCACACATTAGAATAATATATGTGAGAATTATTAACATTTAGTACACATTAAAATTACATAAATAATGATCCGATCTTAAAACATAATGTTGAGTGAAAGTTTCCACTCACCCAAGATGGAAGCTGTCCAAACCTTTGTCCCCTTGGAGAGGGAGAGGAGATTAGTGTCAGATAGGTGGGCTTTTGAGGTATTATTTCATGATTTGGATCTCATTCTGTTTGTGAAAATGCATAGAGTATATATTGCTTTCGTCTATCTATACCATACTTCAATAAAAACTACCCATAAAAAGCTGGGATAACTCAGTTACCATAAAAAACTCGGTAACTCAGTACTGTTCCAGAATCCACATAAAAATAGCTGGGGGTGATGGAGCATGGTTGTAATCCCATTGCTGTGAAGGGGTGGATATAGGCAGACCCCTTGTGTTCCTTAGACAGCCAGGCTAGCTCACTTGGTGAGTTTTGGGCAGTAAGAGACTCTGTCCTAGAGTACAGTCAGAGAAGGTAAACTCCAATGGTGATATCACCTGAAGGATGACACCAGATGTTTCCCTCTGGCCTCCATACACACATGTACAAACAAGTGAGCATGCACACACATACACACAAAAAAAAAAAAAAAAAAAAAAAAAAAAAAAAAACCTTTAAACGTATAAAGAGATTGATTTAAATGGAAAGTAACACACCTCATGTTTCTTTAGTTGGAGACGAAGGACAGAAAGCCAGGAAGAACAAGCAGGAAGTTTTTCCAACCCCGGAAAATGTGTTCATGAAACTCCAGCTCCTCTCGTACTTTGATCAGCATCAAGTAACCTCTCAGGTATCCATTCGGGGCTGTCTGTCACACGTTTGGAATAGTCCCACGCTCTTAAATGCTCAAGAAGTGTACTTCCAGCCCTACTTTTTATAAATGACCCTTATAGACTTGGAAGCATATCATGCTTCATTTGTGAGTGATAGGTGTTTGCTTCAACACCTGTTTTTATTATGTAAGTATTTTTGCTTTATAATAATTAGCAATACCTAAAGGTAATTCCTAATGTACTTATTTTATGACATGCTGACCCAGCATCATTGTTGGTGAAGGAGAAACCTTTTGATGATTTAATTAAAATACTGTGAAATTGAGAAGAAATCCATTGTTATTCAGTTAACACAACTCAGTGTCTGATGATTAACACTTTTGGGTGCTTTTCCTTTGGGGGTCACCAGTATATAGATTAAATTGAAATTTTCAAATGATGATCATAAGAACACTGATTTGTATATGTTTTGACTTCCAGGGAAATACTAATTTCTAAGTAGAATCACATGAATTCATATGTGTTGCTGTTAAAAATAAAAAAAAAAATCAAAGTAATCTATCTCAGTGAAGCATCACCCGGACTATTGGTTGTGTGATTTTCCTTGCTTTTGTTTGAGCAGATCTCTAACAATGTGCTGGAACAAATCACAAGCTTTGCGTCTGGAACGTCCTATCACCTCCCCTTGGCTCACCATATTCAGCTCATCTTTGATCTCATGGAGCCAGCGCTGAACATCAACGGGCTAATTGACTTCGCCATTCAGGTGTCAAAGAGACTGTACTGTGTCTTTCTCACCTTTAAGAAAGCAAACCAGCCAGACACTAGAGATTTATCATGTTTCTTTATAATTTTTATTTGTTGATTTAAAAACCGGGATATCACTATATTGTTGAGCTGGTCTGAACCTTCCATCTGAAGTGACCACCCTACTCAGCCCCTGAGTATCTAAAGCTACACAAGCTTGTGACCTGGCTTACTTTTATATAAAAAAAAAAATTAGATTTATTTTATTTTATGTGCATGAGTGTCTTGCGTGCAGATGTGCACTATGTGTGTGTCTGGTGCCTGCAGAGTTTAAAAGAGGTCATTGGCTCTCTTGAAAGTGGAGCTATGGATGCTTGAGACACCATGTGGGTGTTGGGTACTGAACATGGGTCCTCTGAAAGAGCAGCTAGTGCTGTTTAACTACTGAGTCAGCTCTCAAGCCCCTTATTTTTTAACTTGCATAACTATCCAAGAATGTAGTTTTATGGGATACCATATGATGCCTCAAAACATGTATATGTTATCTATATTCTTACAGCAAGTGACAGATACCTATGTCCTCAAACATCATTTCTTGATGGTAGAAACTGTCAGAGTCCTTTTCTCTAATTTCACCAGGTACAATGCATGCTGTTACCTGTAACTACCCTGCCATATTACAGCACATGAGAATATCTTGCTCCTATTCAGTTGAACTTAGTCCCTACTGATTAACTTTTCCCTAATCACTTCTCTGCCCCAACTCTCTTTGGCCTCTTGGAACTTCATGCCTTTGAACATGTGCCAGTTCCATTGCGTTCAGACTGTCTTCAGCACCTAGTATATTTTAAAGTGTTTGAGACAGTTTGAATTAATAGTTTTCCTATTAAGGTAAAATTGGTGCTAATAATACACGTCTTATTTAAAACTATATATACTTAGAGGATTTTTTGTTGTTTATTGTTTAGTTTTTTGATACCTTATTATTTTGCTTGGGGAATAATGAAGTGTACTATATTCTCTGTAGTAGAGTTAATCAGTGAAAAGCATAAATGATTTCTAAAATACTCCTTATAACTTTATTTGTCCCACTGTAGTTATACACATTTTAGTTCATTTATTCCGTGTTAACGAAAAGACATTAGGCTTGATTTTTTTTATTATATAGTTGCTCCAAGCTTTATAATTAAGAAAGTAGCTATTTATAGTTATTCATTGTATTGCATTCAAAGGAAAGAAAAAAAAGGAAACACTACAACCAAAAGGAAAGAGAGAAAGAAAAACAGAAAAGAAAAAGAGATAAAGAATTTTTTTTTGTCTAGTCCAGGGCTTTGTGCTATCAGAAAGTTTTGGTAACTGTTTCAGAACTGATTATGTCCTGGTTGTGTACATGCTGATGTCTAGACAGAAAAACATTTGTTTAAATTAGCAAAGGCTTAAAAGTAACTTCCAGCAAAAGCTAGCGTGCTGCCTGATGCCATAGTATAAAGGAGATGTGCACTAATGGTTCACTGACCGGTTTTTCTGTCTGTCCCCCCTTCTCCCCCTCCCCCTTCTTCTGCTGCAGTTGCTGAATGAACTGAGTGTGGTGGAAGCAGAGCTGCTCCTGAAGTCTTCTAGTCTGGCAGGAAGTTACACTACCGGACTGTGTGTCTGCATCGTGGCCGTTCTTAGGCGGTACCATAGTTGCCTGATCCTAAATCCTGATCAGACAGCCCAGGTGTTTGAAGGGTGGGTATATAAGTACCATTGGCTTTTCCCCCCTAATCCTAAAAGGTAGAATTCATAGTGAAATATAGTGCATTTAAAGTATTTTTGTTTTGCTGGTCAGTGGTGGCACACGCCTTTAATCCCAACACTTGGGAGGCAGAGGAAGGCGGATTTCTGAGTTCGAGGCCAGCCTGGTCTACAGAGTGAGTTCCAGGACAGCCAGGGCTACACAGAGAAACCCTGTCTCGAAAAAAACAAAAAAACAACAAAAAAAGTATTTTTGTTTTGACTGTTGGTTCAAAGTTTTGATGCCATTTATTTTGAAATTTTAGATGTCTTATTAAATATTCAATGAAAACATACCTAAAATAGTTTTACCAAAACTATTCCTTCCTCTCCATCTCCCGGTCATGCACAGCTCTCTTCTCATTATGCCTCCCAACAACTTACTGCAAGCAATAAGTCACTGGGTATCTATTTTCAGTGTACATTGGGAAAAAAAAAACAGACACTAAATAATCCGTGCAACACATTTGCACTGCAGAAACTTGGCCATATTCTTTCTGATTAATGAAAGCTATCTGTCTGTGTGTCTAATAGACAAAGACTCATTCTGCTCTCGTTCATGAAGTCAGGCTAAGGAACTGCCCAGTGTAGCTGTCTGCTAGAAACTATGTTTAAAAGGCCATAGAAATGCAGGGAGCTCTGTGGAAGCATTGTGTTGCCTACTCCCCACCTACCCTTTTAGGGCCTTTTATAAAAAAAGACAACTTATTTTTTATTCTCCTGTCTCTTCATTTGTTTTCCTGGTTTGTTCCCTACCCCTCTGTAACCTAACAGATACATTTAATTTATAAACAGTATTTCTCTAGTGGCATCAGTTTTGCAGAGACTTTTCTTTGATTTACATGTATATCTAGTTTAAGAAGTAGAATATTACAAACCTTAAAAGCTTTAAAGTGTGAGGAGATGTGTATTTATGTGAGCACTCACTCTTTTGTACCATTCTATGGGTGAAGAGCTTGGAAGTGATATGCCCACATTCATTACATAGCTAATATATGTTGCAGATTGAAGTTGACTTGTTATTGTTTTATCAACACCATTCTTTTAAAAATTATTCATTCATGCAATTTTAAAATGATAATTCATTCAGTAACTCATTTACTGGTCATGAACTCATACTGAGTTAGAAAAAGTATTTTTGTTTGGTTGTTCTTTGATTGTTAGTTTGAAATTGTTTTAATATTTTGACATTTAGAATATCTAATTAAATATTCATGGAATTATATTTGGCTTAACTATGTTATATTTTTTACGTAATTTATAATGCCCTGGTTTGCTTTTTGTTGCGGTGGTAAACAACTCTGACCAAACTCAACTTTACCAAAGGATTTTTTTTTTCAGTTTATACTGTGTAGTTGTATCATTGAGGCACACCAGGACCGGAGCTCAAGGAAAGACTCTGGATGCAAGAACAACTGGCATGCTTCCTTTGCCTTGCTCAGCCAGCTTTCCTATACACCAGGCCTGCCTGCCTAGAGATAGCACAGGCTACAGGAAACTGGACCCTCATGTGAATCAAGCACATGACCCTCAGGTCATTCTTAAGTGACTCAGGTTTTGTCAGATTGACAGCTGTCTCTAACTGTGACACACAGTAGGGCCAGAATTTTTTTTTGCCAGAATCATAATTTCTCTCCTTAATGTGACTGAGAATATCTGACCACGGTGTAAGGTTTTAGTCCTGACAAGTGAAAACCACTATAAGATGAGTGCAGCTATCAATTTGCACTTGTTTATTTTAGTGACAGGATAATTCTTTATTTTCCATGTTATATTGGGATCTGTTTGCTTCTGCATAACCAGCAGATTGAATCGTTGCTTCCCTCTTAAACTGTGGGACCATTGTTTGTACCTGTTGCCCTCTTTTTTAAAATTCCTTTTTAAAACATTTTTTTTTTAGTTTTTAAAAATTTATTCTTCTCTGATTTAGTACAATTCCCATCGCAGATTCCCCTCCCTCCATTCTTCCCAGTTCTCCCCCTCATCTGGCCCTTTCCCCAGATCCACTCCTTTTCCATTTCCCTTTAGAAAAGAGCAGGCCTCCCAGGGATATAAAATGAACAAGTTATAGTAAGACTAGGCACATCCCTTATATCAAAGCTGGACAAGACAATAGGAGAAAGGGGTCCTATAAGCAGGCAAAAGAGTCAGAGATAACACACACGCCTACTACTAGGGATCCTACAAGAACACCAAGTTACATACCATACCATGTATGCAGGAGACCTAGATCAGACACATACAGATTCCCTGATTGTTGGTTCAGTCTCTGTCAGCCCCCACGAGCACTGCTTAGTTGATTATGTAGGCCATGTTCTTCTTGTATGCTTGATTTTTCTAGCTTCTACTGTTCTTTCTCCCTCCCCCTCTTCTACAAGATTCCCCACATTCTTCCTAATGTTTGACTGTGGGTCTCTGTATCTGCTCCCATTAGGTGATGGATGAATCCTCTCTGATGACAGTTATGCTAGGCTCTGGTCTCTGAGTATAGCAGAATATAATTAGGAATCATGTTACTCACTACTTCTTTTCCAGTTGTGTTTAGTTTTGTCCTAGGTCTCTGGGCTATCCAGCATCTGGTTCCTGGCCATCCAGGCAGTTCAGGTGTGGGCTTCTCATAGAGTGGGTCTCAAGGTGGACCAGTCATTGGTTGCCCACTCCCGAAAGTTCCATGCCACCTTTACCCCAGCACATCTTGTAGGCAGGACAAACTGTAGGTGGAAGATGTGTGGCTGGATTGGTGTCCAAGTCCTGACACTGGATGCCTTGCCTGGTTACAGAAGACAGCCAGTTCAGGCTCCATGTCCCCCATTACTAGGAGTCTTTGCTAGGGTCTCCTTCGTAGATTCCAGGGAGTTTTCATTTCTACCTTGCCCCTCAAATGCCCTCATTGCAGTTATCTTTCCCATTATTCTCTCTTAGTACTCCATCCCCCACACCTGATCCCTCCTGTCCCCATGCCATCTACCCTCAGATCCCTGCAAAATCTGTTCTATTTCCCCTACACAGGGAAATCCATGTGTCCCTCCTTGTTACTTAGCCTCTCTGGGTCTGTGGACTGTATCATGATTATCTTTTACTTTATACCTAATGTCCACTTACAAGTAAGCACATACCTCAGTAGGACAAAATAGCAGCCTACAGAATAGGGAAAGATTTTCACCAACTCCATATCTGACAAAGGGCTTATATCTAAAAAACTCAAGAAACTAAACATCAACAAACTAAATAATCAAATTTAAAAATGGGATACAGATCTAAACAGAATTTTCAACAGAGGAATCCCAAGTGGCTGAGAAACACTTAAAGAAATAATGTTCAACATCCTTAGTCATCAGAGAAATACAAATCAAAGTGACCCAGAGATTCTATCTTACACAGAATTGCTATGGTAAAAAAAAATTCAAGTGAGGGCTCCTCCTGGCGAGGATGTGGAGCAAGGAGAACACTCCTCCATTGCTGGTGGGAGAGCAAACTCGTACAGCCTCTATAGAAATCACTGTGGTGGTTTCTCAGAAAATTGAGAATCTATCTCAAGACCCAGCTCTACCACTTCTGGACATATGCCCAAAAGATGCTCCATCCTACCACAAACACATTTGCTCAACTATGTTCATTGTGGCTTTCTTCATAATAACTAGAAACTGGAAACAACCTAGATGCCCCTTAACCAAAGACTAGATAAAGAAAATATGGTACATTTATACAATAAAGCTGTTAGGGGAAAAAATGACATCATAAAATTGGCAGGAAAATGGATGGAAAAATAATAAATAATCTTCAGTGAGGTAACATAGATCGAGAAAGACATACATCGCATGTTGTCCTTCTTTATAATCACCAAATGGCCCCATCAGGTGACATTCCTTCAGACTACCTGGGATACTTATTTTCCTGGCATTCATCTCTGATGCTGGAGAATGCTTATCCCTCATAGGCCTGAACACTGCAGTACCATCTCTTGATTTCCCTAGTCTTCTGAATAGTGCAGAGTGGTCCACCATGCTCCCCTTTCAGGTCCCTTCACCAAATAGCCTTCTTTGTGCAGTGATGGTAGTGAGACAGAGGATTATTATTAAACTCTTTTCAGGGTCTCAGCCATTTGTGACACTATTGGTGGCATGTTATGTGGCATCCTATGTCAGATACAGGGTGGCAGTGGAGTCAGACACATGTGTGGATGGAACACAGGTGTTGCCTTCTGTGCCATATTGATGGCCATGTTGTATGGACAGAGGACTCCGACTCCGTGGTTTTGAAGGAAGGAAAATGGCTGTGGCGTTGGCACTCTGGAAAGGAAGGCATTGTTATAAAGGATGCCTCTAAAGAGAATGGGTTTTCATCTTCTTACATAAGATAAGCCAAGTTGTCTGTAGTTAGTATGAACAAGAGAAACGAGATTCCAAACCATGGATTCATCAAGTTCAGCAGATTTTCTGCACTGAAGAATTGTTTCTTTCCAAACTACTGAACAATCTTTGCCAACTGATTGAATTTATGAAACTCTGTATTGATTTAAACCTCTCTGCCTTTTTTCTAGTCACAGCAGCTTAGGTGATGGAGCTTTAATTGTTAATTGTAGTGGAGAATTCCTTTCATTACAAATGTTTCTGAGGGTTTTTTTTTTTTTTCTAGTATTCGGTGTAACAAAAATTGATATTTAACAATTTCATATTTTTTATGAACAATCTGGTTTCTTTTTATGTTTGATACATATTTCTAAGTACTAGGTAGACATTAAAGAATTCATTAGTTATTCACATATGATCAAGATATGACTTTTTTATTCCTGTGTCTCTATCCTCAGGTTGTGTGGTGTGGTGAAGCATGTTGTCAACCCCTCGGAATGTTCTTCCCCTGAAAGATGTATCTTGGCCTACCTCTATGACCTCTATGTATCTTGCAGCCACCTCAGAAGTAAATTTGGAGACCTTTTTAGGTGAGCAGGAAAAAGTAAAAAAAAAAAAAACACAACAAAAACAAAACAAACAGCAACAACAAAACCACGATCACATCCTCATTTGTTAATGGTCCCATTGCTGGTTATATTCTGTGTACTGATGTGAGCCAGTCTAAAGTGTTTGATCTGCTCGAGAGTCATTAGACAGATACTAAAATACTTAGTAACAACAAGTAAAGGTATGTGATTACAAAATCTTTTTAGTATGTAGATAACATTTTAGGTGACAAACTGTCCACCACTCCAGAAAGGGTCTCTTACATAGGATTTCACATTCTTTTAGAAGTTTTAGGTAAGCCATATTGAAGTCATGATAAAAATCTGGTCTATGGCTATATTTTAATTTAAAATAGAATTTAAAATTTAGAAGTCTCACAAAAGCCTCCTTGAAGGCAATGCTTTGTGTCCTCTTGATCCCTGTGCTGCCTTTTTAGCAGGCTTTTCCTCCTACTTTGGCTCCCACTTTCTTTCTGCATCACAAAGCTGCAAATCTTTCTCCTTCCTAGTGATTCCTTAAGGCTCTGTACCTTAATTTTATACCACCTCCCAACCTAGTGTTTTAAAATTTATTTCTTCTCTTTTTAAAATCGGTTTATTCTTTCCTCATGCATGGATGAGCTTTTAATGGAAATCTAGCACTTCTCTAAATATCACTTAACCAACATGAATTAAAAGCAGTTATTTACATGGCCTGTTTTTACTCAGCTGAGTTACAGCGTGATAACTCCTGCTGTCCAAGGCATGGCACAGGAGTGTGTGTGCTGATTATGAGACAATACTGTTAAATATGAGGTTGACCTGCTTGTTATTAAGCCTTCAGATGGCAACCACTCTCCTGCCAAGAATTTTACTCCTGTCAATTAGTTGTGTTGCTTGAGGAACATTTTTAAAAGAAGTCCAAAAGTTTATAGTGTTATAAACTTTGTACTTTTATCTTCTCAGAACTCTGACTCAGAGTTCATACTGAATTAATTTTTGCAGAAGTTAGGGCCTCCTGTTAGTACACATTGCTGCTTGTGTAACTATGGTTACAGTTTCTTGAGTAAAAACATTCTGGTTTTTGCCTCTGCTTCCACCTCACTTGGAACAGTCTTTCAGGGTTCTTTGCAAGCTTGTGTCTTCATTTGTTTATCTGCTTTCTTAATTGTCTGTTTAAGTAGAGTCCCCAGTTCCTTTCATCTGTTGCTTAGCATCGTGAGTGCCAGACATTAAGTGCCTGTTGGGGAATCACAGAAGGAAATACCATGGCAGAGGGTATTGGGAATCCAGAAGACATGTCAATGATGGTTTCCTCTGCTCCTCCTTGCTCTGTGTTCAGTTTCCATAGAAATGCCGTGAGCTCTGACTTCCATGTATGGATCACATTTGACCTCTCTTCAATACCCCAGTCACTGTCACTTGCTTGGCATCCCTTGCTTGGACTAGCTTGCAGCGTCTTTCTCATTGACTTCACTGCTTTTACCCAGACTCCCTGTAGATATTCTCAGCACATCTGCTGACGCCACTCTTTCAAAACAAGGATGACTGTGAGGTATCCATGGTTATCATCTATGCAATATAAGACTCACAGCTCTGATCTGGCCTTTGAGATGTGTTCGATTTCATTTCTCTTATGTTCCTTTCCTTAATGTATTCTTTTCTGTCCCCAGAAACACCCTTCTGTTCCTCACACCCGGAGCACTGTGTACTTGCTGCTGCTCTCCCCTTGCTTGTTCTTCCCAAGTGTGGTGCGTGTGCCTTGTTACCCAGCATCTGTGGTGCTGCTCGCTGACAGCCTTGTGTTCAGTGACAATCCATTCTCAGTCAGTCATTCTGCAAACCTCAGTATTGACTGGTTTACATATGTTATACATTCACTTGTGGTTTGGTTCCTCTCTGGGATCCAAATGTTACCATTTGATTTAAAATAGGCCTTTGTAAAATAGTTGAATGAAGTAACAATAGAAATATTCATTTTCTTTTATTGCTGTGTTTTGAATTTTCAGTTTATACTTCTCAGAGACAGATTTTTTTTCTTTTTTTTTTCTTTTTCTTTTTCTTTTTTTTTTTGCAACAGCCCTGGTTTTAATGGTGGACAGCCCCTATGTGGTTCCTATAATGTAGTACCAGGTTGAGTGAAGTGAGTTCATTAAGTGCACAGGAATTATTTTTGTGTGTTTATCAGTGGACTAAGGTGCTCTTAATACCAGGAGTGTAGGTATCACAGATAATGACTGCACAGTCTTCAAAAACAAACAGAAAAGGAATGGGGCTCTCTGGGAGTAATGTATAGTCAGAGGTCTGTTTGGAGGTTAGGACAAACATTTACAAAGAAGCTACATGTGCAGAGAAGTTTAGTACAACAGTAATAAAAAGTTGTTACAGTCTTATCTAAAACACCGTAAAGTTGCGTAGGGAGGAAATTGGGGGAAGCATAGCACTAACCATATCTCCTGCTGCTTGAGTTCCCGAGTGCCACAAAACTCTGCCAGTTTTTCCATTCAAGTTATGAATTGTCATTATCCTGGGAAGCAAAGTGAGTTTCTTTAGCCACAAATGATTGTTCCTGATCATTTTTGACGTATGATGAAGCCCGGGTTTAAAACAAGTTTTCTGACCTCAAGGCATGCGTGGCTTTCATTATTCCCATCAGGTTTTCCTGAGACACACAGTTACAGAAGGAACATGCCTGAATTTTTGGCTCAATTCCCCATGTGTAGGCAGCAGAGTGTGGGAAGAATGAGAGCATATTCTCAATGGCAGCCAGCATCTTATCAAAACACAGAAGCTCCTCTTGAGAAGTATGATAAGGAAGATAAGGAGTGGAGAAAGGAAAGGTGCAGGGACTCAGAGGTGGGAGAAGTTAGGCTGTCCAGCCAGAGAGGCTCTCCAGAGAAGTCTGAATTTGAAAGCAGAGTGGAGTAGATCTCCAAACTTAAGAAGGAAAAGAAGAAAAGCTTCTGCTGTTTAGTAGATCTATGTGTCACCCTAATAACAGAACCTTCATTTGCCTGGATTTTGCTCCAAAAGACTGTACTACATAGTAGAGCTCTTGAGCAGAAAATGGGATGCTGCTTGTGGATTTACTGTCCACAGCAAGAGGGTCTGAGCAGCCGAGCTCATATGGAATCCAAAGCTTGGGATTATACCATATCTCCTCTTGTCTGCAGAGAAACGTTGGAGAATACATTCTAATTCTCTCTCATTTCTAGTATTCCTTGTCTGTTCAGATGTTGCCCACTGAAAACACTCAGTTCTTAAAATGTGTTTTCTTGTTTTGCAGGAAGATTTGAAATACAGGGTACAGCCCCAGCTAGTTGGGAACTCAGAGCTCTCTCCATTTTTCAAGAGAATTTTAGGCATGCTGTAACAGTTTCTTCACACTATAGACTGTAGTATCTGTAGTCCTTGGAGAGCATGAGCTGATCAGATGGCAGAGGTTTGCCTCCATTTGTCCCAGCTGTATCGTGGAGCCCACAGTAACCTTGGCACAATGGCTATTACTTGGCATAGTACACCCAAAGGAATAGAGCTTAGGGTGTACCATCAGAATTAAAACACTAAATTTTTCCTCGTGTGTAATTGGATTCACTTTTATTTTTAGGTTATAATACTTTACAGCTACTCTTAAGAAAGAAACAGTTGTTAGAAGGCTTAGTAAATACATTGATTTTTGTTTCCATCTATAAATTAACAATCTCCTTATTAAGCAGTTATTCTGTCTCAGATATTGTACCAATGCTGGCTTACCAAGATTTTGATATTAATAATAATAGGATGTAGATGGTCTAGGAAAGTCTTAGAGTAGTTGCCATGGAAAATGTCCATAAGTGAAGTGATTTTCTTGCTTGTTTTGTTCTCTCTCTTTTTTTTCCTTTTATAACTGTTTTTTCCTAATCTTAGTAGTGCCTGTTCAAAAGTAAAGCAGACCATCTATAATAATGTAATGCCTGCAAATTCCAACTTACGCTGGGATCCAGACTTTATGATGGATTTTATTGAGAACCCCTCTGCAAGAAGCATCAACTACTCAATGCTGGGCAAGCTCCTCAATGACAATGCTGCCAATCGGTACAGCTTTGTGTGCAACACCCTCATGAATGTGTGCATGGGACACCAGGATGCCGGCCGGTGAGAGCTGCTCTGGGGTTTCTGTAGTAATTTCTTATTCTACACCACTATATCCTAGCTAAATACTTAGCCTGAGAAATCATGGCTTTGGGGTTCTTGGTTTAACTGTGGATATTTTTTATTGGTGATCCATTTTGAAAAGTGTATACAACTTTAAAAACAACACTATCTTTTGATATTAACTGTACTTGGGCCTAGTTACATAATGTCTTTAACTATTTATCCTTGTGGTATTAGTGACGAACTCCAGGATATCATGCACAGAATATCTACAGCCTTGTGTCCTTAACAATTGATTCCTAGATAATGTAAAACTGTAGACAGGGTTTATTTATAGAATCAAAATATGCTAATTTACCTCTTATAATTATATGTTGCTACTTATAGTTATGCCTGATATAAATACAAGGGGTATTTATTATATCCTTAAATCTAAGTGATGCTTAGAGATAATGAAGTATGCATTCTGTAAAGAAGGCATGTGTAATCATTCCTCATTTGTACCCATTTACTTTCTCCTATCTTCTTTTTTTCTAGGATAAATGACATAGCCAATTTCTCCTCTGAGCTAACTGCTTGCTGTACAGTTCTGAGTTCTGAGTGGCTGGGGGTTCTGAAGGCTCTATGTTGTTCCTCAAATCATGTGTGGGGATTTAATGATGTCCTGTGCACTGTGGATGTAAGTTTTTTTTAATTTATCAATTACTAATTTATTAATTTAATCTTTTACTACTTAATTAATTAAACTCTAACACAACAACATATTTTTCTCTTTCCAAAAGTGATGTCATTATGATGAGTCCAATAAATTAAAATAAAACAAATTAGAAGTAACAGAGGGGATTGTGGTGTGTTTTCTGCTGCCTCATCTCCAGCAGCTAGGGTTTTAAATGGGAACATTCTCAGCTGCTTTGTTTTCCCAGAGTGGATTCCTCATCATAGCACATAAGACGTTCCATACATGAAAAGAACCAGCATATATTTAAGTTTTAGTATACAGATTTTGTTGTTTAGCTTATGAAAATCCATGTGTAGAATCAGGATATTAAGTATTCACAGGCTATGCCTGTAGAATGATGGAATGATTGCCCAAATCATGTACCATAACTTCCTGATATGTGTGTGTGTGTGCTATGCGTGTGTGTGTGTGTTTGTGTATACACATATACATATACATGTGTGTATATGTGTGTGTGTGTGTGTGTGTGTATGTGTGTGTGTATATCATGCATGCCTTAAACATCTATGTGGATTCTCTATCCATTTATGCCTTTATCATTTCTTGGGGTGATCTTTGTCAGAGATCTGTATCTGTTATTAATGAAACTTGACAGTTGTAAAGCCGAAGGCTTATTTCCTGTTTCTGCTGCTTCAGTGCTGAATGGACAGGCCAGCCTCCTTATCTCCATTTCATGGACTAAGAGATTATTTATGCAAAATACATTAGTAATAGGCTGCTTTTCCACGGCAGCAAAGACCTACGTTGTTTTTTTTTTCCTGAAGTATATACTTGAGACTTGCCGCACCTCGTACCAATCACTAGGACGCTTACCATTGTGTTTGTTGTGTTCTCTTAGTATTTTCTTTCAAGGAGATCTAGAATGTAGAGATTTCAGTGTGGCTGAATTAATTTTTCTCCCCTTCCTTTCCCTCATCTTTCATTTTTAAATTTAGAAGCCAATTGAAAACTATCAGAGTTCTTTTAAAATTAATTCTCTCACATTAAAAAATGCTTTAGTTGTTACAGGAAAGAAGGTTCAAGTGTCAGTGGGTCATGTTTTTCTGCTCGGGGAGACTTCACCTTCTGCTTCCCGCCTTTCCCATAAATGGTATATTGTATTCCATTGGCAAGCATCAATTATGATATGCCTTTTAGTGGCGTCTCGATTTTGCTATTGCGTTGTCTTCTCTAAGTTGCATGCATGTGCAACTGGCAGGTTAAAGGTCCGCATCTACCTAGAACACTAGGGTATGAGTAAACTCGCTTGGTCTTCTTACAGTAGCAATAGACCTAAGAAGATAATCACAAGTCATTTCCCTCTGATGGTTCATATGGAGATTTGAGATCTTCTGGGTATTGCTGGTATTCTCATACATAGTAGTCTTTGAAACTGCATTAAAGGATGCTGGGTATTAAAACCTGTCAATATTTTTCTTTAAGGTGAGTGACCTTTCATTCCATGACTCATTAGCTACTTTCATTGCTATCCTGATAGCACGACAGTGTTTCTCCCTGGAAGATGTCGTGCAACATGTCGCACTTCCCTCTCTCCTAGCAGCAGGTAAGCTGGTCCTCAGCTGTATGTGATATTGTTTGCTGGTTGGTAGTCACCTGTGACCATTTAAGCACAGAGAAAGGACCATTCTGAAAGATGTGTGCATTATGGGGTGGCATGTTACCTCAAAAAGATGTTATAGCTGTAGTAGCTGTTTTATGAAGAATAATATGGGACTCTGGGACAGGAAACTGCCATTGCTTTGTACAGGGTTTAAGGCAGCATGAAAGTTCTTTGGAACGATATAACTAATGACCTTACTAAACAGAAGGGTTAGTTAATGTATTACAGAAATGTTAGTAGTAGCAAATCAGAAAAGCTTGTCGTGGAGTATGTGAGGAAGTTTGTTTTTAAAACCTCCTCCTCCTCCTCCTCTTTCCAGCTTGTGGAGATGCAGATGCAGAACCCGGGGCAAGAATGACATGCCGCCTCCTGCTTCACCTCTTCCGAGCCCCGCAGGCCTGCTTTTTCCCTCAGGCAACAGGTAAGCTGACCTCGAGAGAAAGCTCTGCTTTGGGGTTTATTTGGCATTTTGGTTCTAACTGTGACCAAGTGAGCTGTCCAGTTTGTAATTTCCTCCCTGATTTTCATGGGCTTGATCTGCACATGACAGAGGAGTGAGATCATACCATTGAAAGGGGGCTGTCAGCACCTTCCATGATGTAATGTGAGGATATATTGGGAAATAAAAATGAGGAATTAATAAACAATAAAAATGCCTGGACTCTTAGGAAATACCATGCTGGTGGGAAGTCTCATCCTCACGTATACCCTGTGTTGATTCTGGGCCATGCCATCTCAGCTTAAGCGGATGACAACTCATTTATTTATTTTTCCTGAGGCAATGGAGGGTATTAGCGCTAAATCATTTCCATATAGAGATGGATGCATCTGTGTGGGAATCCTACTAATCTTTGCACCACATCTCTTTGAGGAACAGAAACGTTGTTTTAATAATAATTAAAGAGAAAGGGTTAAGTAAGAATACTGGCACTGTTTCTTAGTGATTCTATGGAGCATCAATTAATGCAAACTAATGTCAATTAAGTGCCCACAACCAACCAATGAAAGGTCTTCCTGACTGTAAATGATTGCAGAAGATAGTTAACGATGATGATGAAGAGGCTGCTGAAGGTTTGTTGTTGTTTTTATAGGCAAACCTTTCCCCGGAATAAGATCATCTTGTGATAGACACCTCTTAGCTGCAGCTCACAACAGCATAGAAGTGGGAGCTGTTTTTGCTGTCTTAAAGGCAATTATGATGCTTGGTAAGACTATCTTGGCCTTTAGCTTCTTGGCTAATCACCAGAAGTGGAGGCAAAATAATTTATATTCACTATAAATTCTAAGTAATGTTAATGGAAACATAGTTTTCTTGTTTGTCCCTGGAAAAAAAAAATTGGTTGGCTTTCCCTAAGCCCAAGTAATGGGAACTTCAAGTATTCTGTCTCTTAGCTCTGGTGGCCCTGGGAGAACTGTAATGTAAGTAGTGTTTGGTTTTAATTGTGTGCTGCTTCATTCTGATGTAAATCACAGCTTCTGACCCACAGGATTGTTTTGCCTTCACTTACTGACAGAAGTTACACTTAGTATTTTTAATAAAAGCTTTATGTTTCAGCCAGATTATATTCCAGGTGCAGAACCTCAGAAAACCTGCATTTTAATTTCATGTTTCTCCTTCTGTTGTGACTCTGAACAAGTTTGTATTCTCTACTCTGTGGTTCTTATGAGGCAGGTGGCGCTGCACTGATGCTTTTTGGGTGATGATCAGAAGGCGGGGCACAGCTGTATCTTCTAATTTACGATGCCCAAGATTGTTTCTATATTCTTATTTGTACATATTTAACAAGGGTAATAGTGCTGCCTTCTATTCATGGGCAGTGTATCACTTCAGGAGATTTTTATGTACAGCATAAAGGATTTGAATAATTAGGGGAATTCCATTATTGGCTACTTTTATCTTTGGTACCTCATATTGGCCTTTACCAAACAATAGTTGTCTCTCCATGTTATAAAGTAATTCACTTTGATTTAAACAGAATTACTGAATAGACAGGTTTCCGTTTAGGTGAGCCTTAGATAACATAAATCAGAATATAGCCTTACCTTGCTTGACAAATATTATTTGTGGATAGCAAATAATAATAGCAGTGTTCATAAAACAGCCTATTAAAAACCATTTTAAAAGAATATACATGAAAAACAATATATAAATCTTTTCAGTTTTCTCCAAAAAAATTATTTATATCATCCACATTCCAGGGCAAGCCCCATGGCCAGGAGTGATAGGAGTGATTGGCTAACACAGAGTGTACTCTGCTTTTTTTTTTTTTTTTAAAAAAAATTATTTATTTAGTCCTACTGGTTTTGTTTGTTTAGTTTTCAAGAGAAAGAACATGGAGTTGGGTACTCAGGAATATAGGGGAGAGAGCTAGCAACGGGGGGAGAATATGTTTGAAATATATTATGGAAAAATTTTAAAGTGAAAACAACAATACTTTTCTGAAATGTTCATGAATTTTTTAGCAAAATTAAAGGCAATATGCCATGAAGACTCCAGCCTCCATTATGAGCGTAGGGCCTTATAATATTAGACAGCCAATACTAAGTGCTGGTTTCAGTCAAGGTAGGGAGAACCAGCTCACTTTACTGATTAATAATCACTGGGGTCATGAAGACAGGAACTGAATTTCTCTTCACCTATTTCTAAGTCTCATCAGAGAAAATAAGAAATATATTTTTTAATAAACTTATGTTGGAAGAATGAATGCCCAGTCACATATTTCAGTGGTAACCACAAGTTGAGTCTCTTCAAGACAGTGGTCTCTTATTTGTAGAACTGGTCTAATCCCAAGTAAAATTGCCAGTGTTTTCAGATATGCAGATAATGTGAGAGGTTCTTGGTCTGAGAAATTAGAATCAGCATAGTTATATGCCAGTGAAAACGTAGACAGATTCACATAGATTCACTTAGAATATTCCGTTTGTTTTTCTGGCTATACAGTTACAGAAGGTTCTAGCATAGTCACACAGACTTCAGTCCGCCTGATATCCAAAGCAAATGGAGATGTACAAGGGGTCTAAGAAATGTTCTTATTTTTGCTCTTGCCTTATCTACTCTAGTGGTTCTAACCAATTTTCTCCCAATTCTTATTTACCAAAATAGATATTAAGACAGGAAAATAGGACTATTATCATGAACTTTGCTCCTAATTTACGTAGTAATTTAACTTGAAATAGACATAGATATTTACATCATCTAACAGTAAAGAATACACGTGTCTGCTAGTTTTGAAAAGTGCTGTTGAATTAAACAAACTCCCATGGGTAAAGCCACTAGGTTTTATATTTTAAAGTACGTGATGAGTATATGATAAGACATTGGTAAGTTGAGATATATTGCTTATTTTTACTTCTGTTGTTTTTCTGCTTTGTTGATGTGTGGTGGTGGTGTTAATAGTACTGGGGATAGAACCTAAAGTCTCATGCATGATAGACAAGTACTCTGCTGCTGAGTGACAGCTTCAAGCCCTCTGCTTCTAAGATTTTTGAAAGTTGACAATTATTAGGACATTTTGATTACCCTTTCTCCCAATAAAAGTTTGGTTTTTTTTTTTTTTTTTTTTTTTTTTTTTTTTTTTTTTGTTTTCAGCAGAGTCCAAACCTTTTGGGGACAGACCTTGTGTCTAAATTGGTTGTTTGCTTTTTTTGGTTGGTTGTGTTGGTTTTGTTTGCTTGTGTTTTTGCATTGACCTGGGCTTGCTTTTACTCCATAAGGCCTCGCCTAAAGTCAGCTGCTAGTTTTCCTTCAGAAAATCCTCTTGTCAAAGCTTGTTTTGATTGCTACAGGCAGAAGTTTGAAGTCTCAGGGGCTGTCTGGCAATTTCACTACCAAATTATCTCTCACTTGATTGTTTTTTTTTTTTTCCTTTCATGGCTAGAGATTTTTATTTCATCCAAGTATACCCTGCTGTGTGTTTTGGGGAGACAGATACCTTCCTTACCTTCATCTCACACAGTGTGTTAGAGATTGGTCAGGTGAGGTCTAAGCTGGATGCTGTAGAGAGGAAGGTGGGAAACACAGGCTGTGTGCAGAGAGCACTGCTCTCCAGAGCCTCTTTAGTATGCCTTGCCCTTTTCCATCCCCAGGGAATAAATCTCTCTTGTCAAGAAGTTCATAGTAAGGTGGGCTAAGGCAAAACTTTTCTCTTGACCTTTGGATAGAAAATAAGTCATTTTAAGAGAAGAAATGGAAAAGGGACTCCTGAAGGGTGAGTAACCCATTTTCTTCCTTGTCTATGACTCAGATAAACTTGAGCACGGTCATGACTGAAGCTTTGATGAAATCAATGTGTTTTGGTTATTAAATGTCCCTCATAATGGCCTTTTTAAAGCTAGCCAAAGAATATTAAATCATGTAAATCAAAGGAAGGAATGAAGCTTGACCTTGACTCTTCTTTATATCCAATGTTTTTGTTTCCTTTCATGTATTTCTTGATCCACCCCCCTTCTGTTGCTGGATACTGGCTATTCAAAAACAATACCATTCACACTTCTCAAGTCCCCAGAACCTAGCCTAATTTGCTTATTACATATTTGGGGCAATATTTTGAACATCTGTGATTTTGCTTTTGTGATTCTGTTATTTAGGAGATGCCAAGATTGGCAGTAACAATGTCAACACTTTAAAGAATGATGACTTCAGCATGAGGGGTTTACGACGTGACGGGAATGCCGAGGATGCCTGGGCCACCTCACAGAACTCAAAATCTTATGGAAAAAGTATTTCCATAGAAACTGCCAATCTGAGAGAATACGCTAGATATGTACTGAGGACCATCTGCCAGCAGGTACTCATTTGGTACAGATGGCATTTACTTTGACTATGTACCTGTTCTGTGGGAGGCAATGGTCCACTGTTTGTTTATTATTGTATTTAAATGGTCTTTCCCCTCCCCCCCCCCAATCATTTCAAATTTGTTAAAAAGCTGCAGTTGTAAAGACTTCTAGTATATCCTTATACAGATTCACTAATTTTTGGACATTTTGTATTTTTTTTCCTTAACTGTAGGCAAGTAGATGGTAGTATTTGTAGTATCTCTTTTTGGTGCTCTGCTTTACTTCTGAGTACTTATGTCTTCATTTCGTGTCACAACCAAAGTTTAATTAATAAAAATCACAATTTAAACTTTGGTGCAATAATCTTTTTCTCACCAATAGGGGATTTTCTGATTTATTCTAGTGCTGTTAGAATTGTGTAAGGTCTTTGTCTGAGTTTGATTTAATGCAACTAATATGGAGTGTAGAATTATATAACTTCAATAAATAACCTGAGCTCTGAGCAACTGACACAGTGGTAAAGGAGACTTCATCTGAAACAGATTTGGGTTCAAATTGAGCTCTGATACTCACAGTCTCTTGATGCCATTTAATAAAAGAGAAAAATGGTAAAGAAAGATGTTAGAGTCAAAAAGAAGTAACCTTCTAAATATTTGTATACTTTACTTGTTTACCGGAATATATCACTTAAAAATTATGAAAATCATGTATAGCATAAAATTGGTGTCCCTAAATATTAAGTAAAAGCAAACAAGTAAACAAAAACCTGGTTACCCTAGAGTACGTCCTTATTAAAAAAAAAAAAAAAAAATCCCAAAGTTTAACTCTGTCCCACAGATTTAAGTGGTTTTTGCTTTAATCCAAGCCCTCCACTCTTGGAGATGTCAGGTGTTATAATTTTGTTTTGAAATTTTCCCATTAGCTGGTGATGTGGCTTATTTGATAAAGAGTGTTTGCTGAACATGCAGGGAGCTCTGGTAGGCAGGAACACATGGCATTTAATTTAGGCCTGTCATCCCAGCACTGGACAGAAAAGATGGATTAGTGGTTCAAGGTTGTTCTTGGCCATATACTGACTTGGAGGCCATCCTGCAATACCTGAGACCTTGTCTCAAAACAAAGAAAAATAAAACAACAACAACAGAATCAACATACATACATATGTATGTGTGTGTATATGTGTTTGTGTATGTGTGAATGCAAACTTTTGTCCACCCATTTTTCCATTAACTTCATTTCATTAGACTGTCTTTACTAGCCTTATATCATTTTACTCTGAGAAACAAGAATATAATCAGTAGTCAGGTAGAATCAGTGTGTGTCCGTCTAACCACTGGCTTATTTTTAGGAATGGATAGGAGAACATTGCTTAAAAGAACCAGAGCGACTATGTACAGACAAAGAACTGATATTGGACCCCGTGCTTTCAAACATGCAAGCACAGAAACTGTTGCAGCTTATCTGCTACCCTCACGGCATTAAGGAGTGTACAGAGGGGGACAACCTGCAAAGACAACACATCAAGCGCATTCTTCAGGTGAGTGGTCCATTCCAAAGACGCTGGGCAGGCCAGCCATCACAGTGTGATTCTAGAAAGAACTACTTGGTTGCTGTTTTTATTTCTGGCCTTGAACTTAATTCTGACTTTTGTTTCCTTTTGTAATTTTCTTTACAGTGACATTGCCACCACTGGCTAGTCAGTAGACACAGTCAGTAGCAAATGGCAGATATTGGTATTTTAACTCAGTGGTGTATTTACTTGAGACATAATATTCATGATAGCTCCATTTTAAATGTGTTGTTTAAGAGATATATCATTTTGGAATGAGATTGGCTAATTTGTAAATGGACTCTGACAGAAGTCATACTTCTCTGGTTTCTACTTCCTAGCTGGTTGGGGAACGTATTTTGATGCTTAAATCTACTTTGTTGCATATGTTTATTTTTATCTGGCATGTGATTGGAAGTCCTTAATACATGTGAGTTTCCTTGTTGGGTATGAGTATTACTGTAAGGCTATGTTAGCATATGCTCAGTATTCTTAATGTTATAATTCTCTGAATTTTCTCCAGAATCTTGAGCAGTGGACATTGAGACAGTCCTGGCTAGAGCTTCAGCTCATGATCAAACAGTGCTTGAAGGACCCTGTGAGTATATACTGAAAGCACACATGTGAATTGAATAGAAAAGCAGAACACCATTGGCGTTTGAGAATCAAGGAGTATGTAGACAAGTTAGCTTTCTTTTTCCTGACACTAGAGCTCCGGTTCTGTGGCCGAAATGAATAACTTACTGGACAATATTGCAAAGGCAACAATAGAAGTCTTCCAGCAGTCTGCAGACCTAAATAATAATGCCTCCAATCCTGGCATGAGCCTCTTCAACCCAAACACTATTGGAAGTGTTGATCCGAGTAGCACAAGACAGAATGGAATAAAGACATTCTTAAGGTATTACTTTATGGTTTTGTTGGACTACCACTGATATTTCATATGTCATGGTAATCCTGATTATCATAATGCATTTTTATTAAGCTTTAGGAAATGTAAGGGGAATAATAACTTACAAGGACAGCCCCTGCTATTCAGCCAGTTAGGAGGGAAAAGTGGGGTGAGAGACATCTTGGCACATTAGGTATTTTGTTGTAGGTCCGGATGGACTTAAGTTTGATGGATAGTACTGCTGACTTTGGGTCATTCATTACATGTAACACACTATGTATGTGTCTTCAATGACAGTTTTGTACAAATGCAGTAATTTGCATTTGTGGTAGAACTCGGTAGGCTTATGAAATCATAAAGTAATTATTTTCATCATGAAAGACAGATTGGTTTGCATATCATCGTTTTGGTAAAGAGTGTAAATAGGGAGTTCTGAATTCAAAGATCGCTTTTTCCTTATTTTGAACACAATACCATTGCATGTCATCACCATGACTGAAAATTACAGTGCTTATAGAGATAAGGGTGGTTCATGGTCAGAAAGGCAAGATCCACGAGTCACTGAAAACAGTTTACTATGCCAAAATACCTTCCCAGAGCAGCACCTTTTATTCGTTGACAGATGTGGGGATAAAGTATAAGCGAATGTCTGGTCTTTGGCAAAAGGAGAACATGCAGACATGAAAAATCTAGAAGTCTGTGTCTTAGAGACCAGTGGTTTAACTGTTGGGTGTCTGCATGGTCTGTGAGAGCAGAGACAGCTGCTTTCTCAGGTGTAACGCCTGTTTCTGATTTTAGTTCCTCTGAACGCAGGGGTGTGTGGCTGGTGGCCCCCCTCATCGCCAGGCTGCCGACGTCTGTGCAGGGAAGAGTGTTGAAAGCTGCTGGGGAAGAGCTGGAGAAGGGACAGCACCTGGGTTCTTCTTCAAAAAAGGAAAGAGATAGGCAGAAGCAGAAAAGGTATGCTGGCAGATGGCAAGCATCATCAAGGCAGGCATCTGAAGGACCTGAAGGAAGCCTAGGAGCCTACATCACAGTCACATCTCAGCCAGCACCACAGGGGCAGGGCTTATAGGAGAACAGGAAACTCTCTGTTTAGCAAGGGTCTGTTTAGGGCACCAGGTCCCATCCCTGCCTGTGTGTCGAAATCACTGCAAAGCTATTAAAACACACAGGCTTGTTGTTAGTTCTGACCTTCTAGACCTTGAAATAATTTCTGATTTTCTAAATTTAGGAAAATTTTCTAAATTTAGGTCTTGTAGACCGTTGCTTAAAACTAGTCATAACAACTGCCAAAACTATTTCATTTATTTCATGCCCAAGAAAAGGTTTTATGTAATTGCTTTTGAAAATAGATCATCTTGTTGAGGATGAATATTTATACTATACATTTAATGTCCAAGAAGTTTTAAAGAGGAAAGTCATAAGTTCTCCATTCTATAAACTTAAAGATAGAGTTAATAATACTATCACAACTGACTGTTCTTTATTGGCTACCTACGCAGCTCCTGATTCAGGCATTTTGGCCTAGACCTATTCTTTAGGAAAAATTTCTTTTTATTATATCAATCAGTTTGCTCATTGGTTTCTAATAGAAGATATCTTGTTAACTTGAAAATTGTAAATGAAATTTTGCCCCCTTTCCAATGAAGGCCATAGGCTCTGTCAGAGTTTGGCACAAGACGTTTCTAGCAAGTACCTTACATTTTTGGAGGTCTCAGACCTTGTTGTGTTCCCCCCTAACTTTACCAAGACTCTGACATTGGCCTTTGAGAAATACATAGCAAAGAATCACAGGCCTCCATAGTCAATAGTCAAGGCACATAGAGAGACCCACTTCCTAAAGAAGAGTTTTCTCAGAGCAATTTCTCCAGTATGTTTTGCTTGTTCTTTGTTTTGGTTTTCTTGGAATACAGTTATATTCTTTGTCCTATATATTTAAGCATTTCCCTAGTAACATAAAGCAAGTTCATCACATGCACTGTAAGTTTCTGTTGCTTTGGGAATACCTTCCAGAGCCATAGAGTGTTGACATTCACAAGCTTTACCAGTGGTTTTTAATCTTGAGTACAGGAAGGTGTCACCTTCCCAAGTATTCTCTAGTGCTTTAGTAGTAAATAAACAAGAGTGAGTGAGTCTACTGGAAAGACCAGCTGTTGCAGCAGGGGCAAGCCATTCTTTCTAACTAGATCTGTTAATACTTCCTTTGTAGTATGTCTCTTTTGAGTCAGCAACCTTTCCTCTCCTTGGTCCTTACCTGCCTTAAGGGGCAAGATGAGCAACGGGAAGGCCTCCTAACATCTCTGCAGAATCAAGTTAATCAGGTAAAGTACAGAATATTAAGCTAGGCCAGTATCTTTCTGATGGTATTCATTGTTTCCCTCTTACGATTTCATGATAATGCCATAATAACACATTAGATTAATGTTCTCTCAACTGAGATGCTAGGAAACACAATCCACATCCCACAATCATGGTCACCAGAAAGCTAACAGACATATTAATTATGCATTGATAGATATGTAAAGACTATAAAATTAAGTTGTTGCACACTGCTTAGCAGCTAGCTTATTGATCTCTGTTGCGCCTGCCTGGCAGCATGGAATCAATGAAAGATGTTAGACTGGTTTCGTGAGATGGATTATCCTGACACAAAACAAGGTGAACCCCACCCAGTGGCTTTAAATGAGAGTTGATTGGCCCAGTCTTTTCTCTGTCTAGCTTCCAGCCCTTTAACCATAAAGCACTCATGTTTCTTCTCATACCTAGACTACAAATTCCAAGGCTGGACTAACAGAGCCACTCCTGACTGGGCATTTGCTGTCTCTTCCAGTGGGTTTTCCCTTTTGTTCGAGCCTCACAGGGCTGGGCCAGCATTCTGGTTTAGGTGCCTGAGTACTTCCTTCTTTTGTTGCCTGGAAGGATCCCCCATCAGATATTAAGCAGACCTGTTCCTGCCCTTTTCTGCAGGTCTCTGTTCACCTTGCTCCTCAGTAAATCTGCCAGCATTCTCTGTTCCTTCATCCTTACCGTAGTCATATCTTTTAGATTTTTTTCCCTTTGTGTGTGTGTGTGTGTTCATGCATGTGTGTGCGTGTGCTGCTGTTGAACCTAGGACCTTATGCATACTAGATAAGCTTGCTGTCAGTGTTACCGCTTGTCCTTTCTTAGCTTATTACTTTGAGGTAAAAACTTGCCCAGTGTGACGTGCATCACCCTCAGTGAGCCTCAGGTCTTTAGATTTGCATATCAAGCTCTTTACCTGACACACACACACACACACACACTTATGCAATTAGGTAAGACTCTCTTCTCCCAGCTACCCAGGAAATAAATTACAAAATAACTAGGATTTTGTCTGTCTGGAAGAAGAGAAAGATAAAAATTTTAACTTTGTTAATTTGTTAAAGCTCAGTAGTTTTAGCTGTCACTGTAAAGCTTAATTTTAAACATGTAAGAGTCATCATAGCAAAGAACAAAGGGATTTTTTTTTGTTTTTCTTTCACTGTTCCCAATCTTAGATTTTAAGTAACTGGAGGGAAGAGAGATACCAAGACGATACTAAAGCCCGCCAGATGATGCATGAGGCTTTGCAGCTTCGCCTGAATCTGGTAAGGACCTTGGTGAGCATTTCCATCACACGTCTCTCTGTGAAAGTAATACCAGCTTTCAGCAACTTCTGTGGACAGAGTGAAGCCTTCCTCTTTCTGACTCCATACCTACTTCCTTTTCTCTTAAACCTTCTGTTTCCTTAGCTGCCATCCTTCCTGTCTGGGTTGACCTCTAGACGGTAGTGTTTTAAGCACCTATTTGTGTTTTCCACCCCGGAGGCTCCATCTGGCAGATCTCCTTCTCCTTGTGCGGTGCTAATAGAAAGTCCAACAAACCCTTACTTTAGTACGAATGTTGGCTTTCACTGTGTTTTATTTTACAACCATAAAGATCTGTCAACTCTAATTTTTCACAGAGAGACATTCTGTCAACTTGATCAGGAAAAGACAAATCTCACAAGAATATTTTATAGAAATCCAAAAGTTCTCAGCATGTTTTGTATTCCCTTAAATTTTCTCTTGACAAACCCTAAATGTGCCCTAGGTGATTGCTCCTGGCTCTCTGACTTCCCTGTGTAATTTCTCACCTGGCCTTCAGCACTCTGACCTCACAGGAGCTGGCGGACTGTTACAGTACCTGCCCCTCAGCATTCCCTCCCTGTTAAATAGCATTCTGGGGTTATCATAATGGCAGTATTATTATTGTATAATAATAATAATAATAATAATAATAATAATAATAATTAGAATATCACACAATTGCAGGTAATGAGACAGAGTTTTGATGCTATTCAGGTTTAATTTAACTGCAGTTATGTCTAAAACTAAGGACCATGAGAGACTGATAAGAAAAGAAAGCTAATTTTGTGAGTGCCCACATTTAAATATGTTCTTTTTGATAAGTTTTGGATAACTATACTCTGTGGAAAGAACCATAAACAGTGATAACCACATATCTAGGAGACAGTTATAGGATAATCCATAGTATGGCTACCAAGAACAAGTTCTTAACATCTCTTTTGTTTTAACAAATCAACATTTGGGCACATATAGTAATAGGGGTAGTGTCTTCTCCTAGAGACACAAATTCTTGATTGTATTTTGTATGCTAGGTAGGAGGAATGTTTGACACGGTACAGCGGAGCACGCAGGGAACCACTGACTGGGCCCTCCTACTCCTCCAGATAATTACTTCAGGAACTGTTGACATGCACACTAACAAGTATGTTGGGTTTTTGTTTTGTTTTATCTTTTTATTTTATTTTTTATCGTTTTATACCTTTTTTTTTTCTGCATGCATGTGTGGTGCAAACTTTGATACACCGACAGTAAATTCTGCCACTTACTGATTTAGCTGTCATTAAAAATTTATCACTTTCAGTAGAAATGCTTAGATAATTATGTGTATCCTGGTTTTGTTTTTAAGAATAAAACGAGTTTTTCTTTCCTCTCAGTGAATTATTCACAACGGTTCTTGACATGCTGGGTGTTTTAATCAATGGGACATTGGCTTCTGACCTATCAACTGCTTCCCCCGGGGGATCAGAAGAGAACAAACGTGCATACATGAATTTAGTAAAGAAACTGAAAGTAAGCTTGTGATCAGCCCCTGTTCTGAAATCAAGTTGTTTATGGATTATTGTCTGATTTTCTGCTCATTAATTTACATGTGTAGCTGATTCAACAGATTGTGATTATTTGTTATGTTATCCAGGCTGTCAGTCCTTCAAAATTACAAGTACGATATCTGAACGATTTTTTTTTCTGAAAAAGTGTACCCCAATTTAAATGTTTTCATTTTTAAGGAATTTAAAAATACATTATCAGGTATCTAACCAAAACTTCAGTGTCAGATTTCAGTTAAACCTATGCTTGGATTTACACATGCAAGTGGAAAAAATGAATTCTGCATTGAGTTTGTAAACCCACTAACAGTCTTGGACATACACAGCAAAAACATTGTAAATACACAATCTGAAGACTTTACAGTAAAATAGCTAATGGTTACCTTGCAGTGTGACCCTGGATACGGGAAAGTGTCCGTGCGGCAGCTCCTGCTGTGTGACAGCAAATAACACTGGCGTTTTGTCATTTCAGCACTCTGATTTGTCTTATAGAACAAGACTGCCTTTGTGTGCACTCTTATTTTCTACTTGAATAGAAGAAATGAAACATTTCATCAGTCCAATTTGCAGCTGTTCCATAGACTGTGCTAAGGACTAAAGACATACTGGCTCTAAAAAAAAAGGAAATGTGTCACTGGGGAACTTCCTTCTTGTTAGTTTTTGCTTCATTGTAAAGTCAGAATTTTTGCCTCACTTCTCTCTTGCTTTTACAATTTTTTTTCCTTTTTCTTCTAGAAAGAACTAGGAGACAAGAGGTCAGAAAGCATTGACAAAGTTCGACAGTTGCTACCTTTGCCAAAGCAGACTTGCGATGTTATCACGTGTGAACCCATGGGTTCTTTGATTGATACCAAGGGAAACAAAATTGCTGGATTTGACTCTATTGATAAAAAACAGGCAAG
Organism: Arvicanthis niloticus; assembly: GCF_011762505.2. Taxonomy (NCBI): domain Eukaryota; kingdom Metazoa; phylum Chordata; class Mammalia; order Rodentia; family Muridae; genus Arvicanthis; species Arvicanthis niloticus. The sequence goes on from NC_047661.1 coordinate 42,242,832, forward strand.
AGTAAATGTTATTTTCTTCATATATAAATATATCTAGTTATAGAAGCCAAGTGGCATTTCTTAATTTTCAGTGGTATATTTTTTGTCATCAAAACACAATGGCTTTCGGCATCACAAAAAAAAGCTGTTATTTTTGAAGAGCGCCATTTAAAATGCTTATCTGGATTTCTGGATTTAAGGAAGTTTATAGAATCTACCAAAAAAGGTTAAGTAACAGCTTAGCGTAAGAAATAAAAGTAAAATAAAATTATTATTTTACATCAGGATAGGAAACGAAGAAACTATATAAGAAAATGTGTGTTGATAAGAATTTTCATGTGCTGAGTAAGCAGTATTAAGGAAAACTTGTGTTACGACACTGACATATTCTCAGAGAGGCAGTATTAGACAGGCATTTGCTTTCTGTGAGACACTTTAGAAGTTTCTTTAAAATAACAGAAGGGTCAGCCTTTCTTTCAAAGCACACTGAGTAGCCATTGGCACTGCAGCAATGGTGGAGGTACAGAGATGGTGGAGGGAATCCCTGCCCTTAGTGGGAAGTAGATGCACTTTCATATGCAATGGGATGTGCAGGTCATGGTCTAGAGAGGATTAGGAAGCACCGGGAAACTGTTTAAGTCACACAGACAGAGGTAGTCAGAACAGGGCTGGCTGCTACAGTAGTGGACACACTGACCATTCTGACAGACTAAGAGTTACACAGAAAAGTATAGGACAGGTGGGGACAGTTTAAGGAAAGGCAAGAAAGAAGGTGACTGATAAGAGGAAAAGCCATGCCACCAGAATTCAGTTAGCCCAAATGCCATAGCAAGTGTGTCCACGGAGGGAAAAAACCAGATGTCACAGCCAGGATGACTTGGGCTTCTAGCAGAAGGCATCCAGGATCCATTTAGATGTGTGTTCTACTCAGGAAAACAATTTCATCACATTGACAGACAGCACGGGGTGGTGACATTACTGGTAGTGTTAGAAGAAGTCACACTTAAAGAGGAAGACAGACAAGAACAGATATGCTCACATCCAGGGGGGAGGGGGAATGGTACCTTGGCCGATTTTTGAAAAGAAACGTCTTTCAATTGGTATACTTGAGAAGTGACCAAGAAATGTCACCCACTAGTATTACAAATAAAAGCATTCTATTTTTCAGAAACAAAATTGAATTCTTTACCTGGATCCAGTTAAGATACCTTGGAATTGAAAGACTTAATTTGTGTTATACCTGTTTCTGTAGTTAGGTTCTCTCAAAACATATTATTCAGAGAAAGTCATGTACGTGTACATGAAATACATAGTAAATTGAGTTCATATAGGTTGGATTCAAGTGAATATGAGTCCAATCAGCGGCAGACTATATATTGACTTTTAAATCTTGTATAATACTAAAAATAATGGATTCCTAAGATGGTTATAATTTAGTATTATAAAACCAAATTTGCAGGATACTTGAGAAACTATATTTTCTATAACAAACTTGAATGAAAATGTCATTTTATACTAATATTTTAAATTACCTTTAGATACCTCAAAGGAGTATCAGGTGGTACAGAGATCTGGAGAAATGAACTTCCAAAGTTCTGAACCCCAGTTCATACAACTTAAATGAGTATTCCTGTCTACTGAGTTCCCTGAGCCCATTCTAGCCACATGCTTGCAAGCTTGCTCTGTGAGTTGGGAACAGGCCAGGTTGTGTTGTCACAGAACATTCTTTTCCCATAGGGTCTCCAGGTCTCAACAAAGCAGAAAGTGTCCCCATGGGACCTCTTTGAGGGTCAGAAGAACCCAGCTCCTCTGTCCTGGGCCTGGTTCGGCACTGTCCGTGTGGACCGGAAGGTGGTCAAGTATGAGGAGCAGCACCACTTCCTTCTGTACCACACACACACCATGCCCAAGCCCCGAAGCTACTACCTCGAGCCACTTCCCCTACCTCCTGAGGAGGAAGAGGAAGAACCCACATCTCCAGTTTCTCAGGAACCAGAAAGGAAATCAGCTGATCTGTCAGATCAAGGAAAAACTACAGCTGATGAAGAGAAGAAGACAAAGGGAAGGAAGCGGAAGACAAAATCAAGCTCACGCATCGATGTGAGTGGGGGATGTGAGGAAAAGATTGGGTCATGGGCACCTAGGATGGGATTTACCCATGGCCAAACTATACACCTAAGAAACATTACAAAGAATGGTATCAGCTTTCTTATACAGAGTTTCCTAACAAGTTTCTGAACTAATAAATGAATTCTCATGGGTGACAGATACAAAGCTTTTCATTTTTCACTTGCCACATTTTAGGGGTGGGGCTGTGGGATTTGTTTCTATATAGCCCTGGCTGTCTCAGAACTGCTTTGTAGACTAGGCTAGACTTCTCGGAAATCTGCCTGCTTCTGCCTCCCAAGTTTAAAGACTAAAGTTGTGAGCTATCACACCTGGCTCAATCTATACTTTTAATAACTATTTAACTTTAAACTTCAGTAATGAGTAATATTGAGTAAATAAGCCTCATGATTTCCCTGGGTTTGAAACTTTTTAAGTATATGAGTCTATTTTCTTAAAGACTTTATTAATAAGTTTGCCTAAATATCTTATTTTGAATGATTGGTCCTGAGGTTTCGATTTTTGCCATTGTGTGTTTACTCCCCCGAATATTCATTAACCTATTTTCAGATATTATAAAAAGATAAAATAAACCTAGTGTAAAATCATTTCACACTTTTTCTCTTACTTTTTAAATACCTGATACCTATTGGATGACAATTCAGAAATTATTTTATAGTATATGAGATGCATTATTTAAAATATCTTTTTACTTGAAATTACTCGAGTTTACTTGAGAGAAAATTTCAAAACATTTTCTGTAGAATGCAAGGATATTCGTGATTGCCAGTGAGGGTGCACTCAGAGCAGAGTTCACGAGAAGGCCCTCGAGTTCATGTGCAGGTGTCATTACATTCACCTGTGTCAACACTGAATCATGTTTCTTCTTGGATGATAGCTTGGTGATTGATACTTTTAGAGATGACAGCTGTCACTTTCAGATGCCACTTGAGTATCAGTGCCTTCTCTCAATCCTGGGATTCCCTGGCCTGCAAAGCCACATGCCTGAGGGCAGCTTTTCATATACAAAAGCCTTACCTAAATATATTCACAACCCTTCTCCTGAAGTTCCTTCTTCCCAGTCAGATTACGTCCTTTTGTAAAATCAAAGGATACTGGGATTTTCATTGTCCTTCATCCTCTAGGGCCATGCTAGAAAAAGGGTGGATGGTGAGGGAGTTGAGACTTTCTATGTGATCTTTGGGGTCTGTCTCTGCTATGAGGGGGAGAAGGCATGGGCACTTGGGGAATGGCTTTTTTGAGTGCTGCCTTGAAAACTGTGGGTAAGACACTATCTAGGCCCCGTATGATAGCACGGTGGGCTTTCTTTACTCATTTCTTATCCAGACCCATAGTAAGCCCTTAGAAGATGAGGCCTGCAGGAGTTGTCTTCTTTCAGTTACAGGCATTGTTCAGTGTTAGTATTAGATAATTCACGTGGCTATTATTATCGTTATTGTTATTATTATAATTACTTTATTTTTTATGTCTGTTGTAAGGAACATAACTTTTTCTCTTTCTTTCTTTCTTTCTTTCTTTCTTTCTTTCTTTCTTTCTTTCTTTCTTTCTTTCCTTGGTGATGGTGGTGGGAAGATGGTAACATAGATTGAACTTAGGACCTTATATGTGCTAGGTGAATATTATTGAGCTAAACACTTTTTAAAGCAAAGAAAAAAAAATAATTTGAACGAGCATTTTTAAGGAAATGGGTCGCCATTTATATTCTCTCCCCTTTCACCAAAAAAAAAAAAATTAATAATAATAATAAAATAAAATAGCCTTGAGTTCTGGGACGGGATCATCTTGTGGAACTGGGTAGGAAGAACCTCTATTGATTATCCATGTGTGGGTTATTCAAGTTAATTTGTTTTTTAATATTTCTGTTGAAGGAGTATCAACAGACCAACATATACCGAGTGCCTCCTAATTACTCCCCCATGTCCTCCCAAATGATTCATCATCCGCAGCCTGCACTCTGGGGTTACAACCTGGTGAGCCAGCCTCAGCAGCCCGGCTTTTTCCTTCAGAATCAGTCTCTGAATCCAGGTGGGTATGAGGCAGGTAACACTGTGTGACCATTCTGAGCAGCATCTTGAGGGCCTCCTCACTTATAACCTTCATCCTCTACAGGAGGAGAATTTCGATACGCTGGTACCCAGGTCACATTTTCATAACTATTCATAACATTTTCATAACATTGAAAAGCAAGTTTTTTTAAATAAGGGAAAATAGTAAGAAAAAATAGATTTTTAGTTAGTAATTGCAGTATGATAGCTGGAGTTTGTTTTTATATTGAATTTTGTTTTGTGAGTCACTCTTTTTTACTGTGTAGCCTGTCAGGGCAGTAAACCTATCTGTGAGTCTGCCTTTCTCAGCAGGAGACCTAATAGCTCTGGTAAAGCAAGGCCTGATTTTTTTTTTCTTTTTTTTTTTTTTTTGTACATTTGAAACAGATTAACCTGACAGCCAGCTGCACCCTTGCAGCTGGTAGTGGGGGTGGGGGGACTGACTAAATTAGGCTTACTTCTATTAAACTGATGAAGCTTAAAGCATCAGAAATCTGAGAAGGATAAATTTGAGCAGGAATGTAATCTAAATGGCTTCTGTATCAGTTAAAATGGCAGAGACTTAACTGATGGCTGGACAGCCAGTCTGGGCTTGACCGTGGTGATATCTTTGACTTTCTTGGGGGCACAGGTCATCAATATTTGTCTATCACACAGGACAACAATAAGTCTTCAGCTAACAGACCTAGAATATTTGAGAGATTTTCCTGTGGAGGACGAGCCTGGGAAAACTGACCTGCTTTGGGGAAGTTGAGTAGAGCAGTCAGCCAACTGTGTCTCCATCTTGGGCTGGATCCTGGTGGCAAGCAAGGCATTGAGCAGTTCTTTGCCCAGTAGTCATCGTTACCATGATCCAGTTGAAGCTCATAGCTAACCAGTTGAGGCTCAGAAGTGCAAGGTTATAGAAGACTTAAGAAAAGTAAAAGAAAGTAGACTACAGTCTGATTTCCAAGTTTTCTTATTCTGTAAGGAGTGCACTGTCCTTAGTTTAGTACTGTGGATTGTTAGTAGCATTTCATATGTTGCTACAGTCAAGTTACCCAGACATAGTTACTCAGTCACTATTATTTTTAAATGCCCTTTCTATGCCTCTGAATGACTGGTACTCATATGGTTAACTGTGGTCTGAGTTTGAAGGATGCCTCCCAAGCAAGTGGCTATAGAATGCTTTCCTATCATACACACTGCTTTAAAAAAAATAAAGAAGGAAAGAAAGAAACATCTTTTGTGAGACATGTGCTTAGACTTTTTCTCATTTGTATGTATCAAGGAATATAGAAGATTTCTGAGGGAAGGATTGTCGTTTACTTTAAAGCTTCCAATTTTAAGATTTTGTTTTTTCTAATTCATAAAAGCCTTAACAAATCATGGATTCGGAATATTTAGGACTTTTTTTTTTTAGTCTCTTGAGCAACCATGATCAAAGAGATGTTTGTAGAATTTGAAGTTTTCAGGTATTTCAGGTTTTTAAAGTGTTTTCATTTTTTTTTAATTTACAAAATAGGCATTTTCTTTATTTTTAATATATTTTAATTAAAGTAAAATCAGATGATGTTCCCTTCATTTGTGTAACTCCACCGCCTGTCTTTCCTTACTCTGTCTCCCTTGTTCCCTCCCTCTGCTCCCTCCTAGCCCTTGTCACCCCGACTTCTCTACCGATGGCCCCTTTTCTTTGATTATTATTGTTCCACATCCATACAGCACAGATGCACAAACAGAAACACAACATGCCATTTTCACTGTTTCTGTATATGATTTCAGGGCTGACGATTCTATAACAGATAACTAATTAGGGACCTCAATCCTGGGAAAGTGTTCCTGCTTCCTCCCTTCCCCTCTCACCGCCATGCCTTGCCTGTAATTCTTGTGGATCCCACGAGATAGTCCCCCATTCTATATGTTAACATGGTTGTCGACACCATCATTGTTTGGATCTTGTTTAGGCAGCTGTTTCTAGGAGATGCTATCTCAGATCAGATTTCTGCATCCTCTGGCTCTTAGGATCCTTCCTCTCATTCTTCTGTGATGCTCCCCGAGCCTTAGGTACAAGAGTTGCATTGGAGATGTATCTGCTGGGGCTGGGCTTCCAACACTCTGTTAATGTCTTGTATTGTGTCCAGTGATATTTTTCTGTGACTGTCTCTTTTCAGTGTAAGGAAAGGCTTCTTTGAAGAAGGGCAATAATGACACTTGTCTTTGTGTATAAGGAAATGATTTAGAATGTAGCAAGGATGTATACTGGTATAAGTCGCTGGTAATAGGTTCTCTTCTGAGATCCATTGATAGCGGACAGATTTCTTGAGCCAGGTATCATTTCTGTCCTTACATCCAATAGCTGATGATAAGCACTAACGTACGAATGCCACTATTGTACCTTTCTGGTTTTCTTGCCATGGTGGTCACTATTGTGATTCATAGTACTTTCTGGTGCTAAGGAAGTTAGACCACAGGAAGGAGGAAACTTTCACGTTAGATCCAATATGGGTCCTCTGAATTCTGTGTATAAGTCGTCTGCCCTTGTGAGGTAACCAGGGCCAATAGCCACAGCTTATTTGGTTTGAAGTCATTTGGAATACCTTAACCAACAAGTTGAATGGAGATTTTCATACCTGGTATTGGGGTATTTGTTAGAGTCTATGGTTCTTGTGGGAAGCATTGCCAGCCTAACTGACATAATGTAAGTGATGTTATTTCTCCACTAGTGAAAAGAGCCAATTCAAACCATATTAGGTTATATTAAATGTAGGCTTATTGGGAAACTGCTCCTGGGCAGGGTTATTCACTGGCCCCAAGGAAGGAGGTCAGGGAATTCTCCATGGGAAGGGAGAGAAAGGAGAGGAGGAAGAGAAAGAAAGGGAAGAGAGAAGGAGAGACCAAACTATCTGGGTTATATAGGGAGGAGCCTCTGGAGGAAGGAAAACTCAGGCCTTGGGCTGGAAAGTTCATTATTGGGGTAGAGTATGCCAGTTAGGGACTCCAGGATGCTGGGAGACCCTGGAGGCCAGGTCTACGTTAGTATGTGAAATAGGTACCTTAGTCTCTTGTCCCAGGGTATAAAACCAAACATCAAGCTGTGTGTGTGTGTGTGTGTGTGTGTGTGTGTGTGTGTGTGTGTGTGAATGCATATACATACAAGTATATATGATTTTAGGTAAAAATTATAAACTAGCATGATTCCTTGAGACTTTATCAAACAACTTCAGTGCTATTTGACCCTTCTTCAGCTTCCTTCTCCAATTAGAGGGTCTTTTCCATGTTTCCCAATTAGGTCTTTTAATTTTGCCAAGGTAAAGGGTTAAATAATACAGCCTTTAGATGTGTTTATAATACAGAGAGGCTCTATGCCTGACTTACGAACTTTGCAAAATACAGCATAAGGTACTGTTTTCTTCAAGTATTACATTTCTGAGTGGTGTGCATGGCTTATGACCCAAATGACCGATGTTTCGTGCTGACCCATTTTGTTTCAGGCATTGCATTTTATCCACAGAAGTGCAGCCTCCATGCAGCAGTTGAGAAGTATTGTTATTCATGCACACCATTGCCTTTTATCTTAGGGACATTAGGCAACTCTAAACAGAATATCAGTGCTTGGAGCTAGTAGGGCTGTATCTTATCTTCTGTCTTGCTCATAAAGTAAGGAAGGTGAAATTTCAGTGTTGTCGTAAAAGAATGCCTGTTGTTTTAGAAAGCCTTCCTTTTGGTTGCTTTTATAGGTGGCTCCAGATTGGACCCTGCTGGCTCCTTTGTCCCCACCAATACCAAGCAAGCTTTGTCCAACATGCTTCAGAGACGCTCAGGCGCCATGTTGCAGCCACCCTCCCTTCATGCAGTCACGTCTCAGCAGCAGCTGCTACAGATGAAGCTTCTGCAGCAGCAGCAGCAGCAACAGCAGCAGCAGCAGCAGCGGCTTCTCAGGCAGGCCCAGACTCGACCTTTCCAACAGGTTTGTTTAGAACCAGCCTTGGCATCCTCCTTATGTGGTCCCCTCCTCTAGCTAGGAATGAGTTTGGGGTGTGGTGCGTAATTGCTACGTGCATATCTCTGTCCATGTGTGGTCAGAGGGATATGTCCTTTATACAGGTTTATGAATATTCTTCCTCTTTTGTATTTTATTGTTACTTTTGAGAGGAAGCCCAAAGTGCTAAGGGTGCTCAATCATTGAGATATCGGCCTCTTCCTTTGATGTGACCCTCCCAGCCGCCATTCTATATTATAATTACTACAGTGTTTTATATTCATTTTATCACTTCTTATATGCATATCCTCACATGTATTTCTTTGATTTAGTGCCTCTGTCATGATGTTTTTCTCCTTTATTGTATTAAGCATTCATTCAACAAGGTGTCTATCAGACAATAAGTAGCTTATAAACAGTGGTCCATATATGGAATTTGTGTATGTGTGTCAAATGCTGGAGATGGTACCTAGAGCCTCGTACATGATAGGTAAACACTTTACCCTTACAGGATATGCCTAGTGCATGAATATTGAGTGTAGCTTGTGCTTGTTGGCTTAGGTTTGTTTTGTTGGTGTTTTGAGCCAGTATGTAGCTCCAGCTGACCTGGAACTTACTATGTAAGCCAGGCTGGCTTAAGATTCAGAGATCCTCCTGCCTCTGCCTCCTTAGTACTGGGATTAAGAGAGTGCCTTACCATGTGCCCCGCTTTTGGGTTTAAATTTTTGATTGATTTTCTGATTTTTGTGCCCTGCAATTCACTGTTCCCTCTAGACAGTGTTTCTGTGGGAAACACAGTAGCAAGAATGACCCGTGCCTACCTTGACATAGACACACGAAACCTGTAGCTCTGTACAAGTACAGTGGAGGACGACAAGAGTACAGTAGGATGGCAGCTGCTTCTTGCAGTGTCTGAATGTCTTCTCTGTTTTCCAATTTCACTGTTCTGATAATAAAAGCCAACAGAGCACTTACTATGCTGAACCAGCCATGCAGACTTGAAATGTGTTAGTTCTTTAGATCCCACACAACCCCGTAAGGAGTGAGTACCTCTGTGACCTTAAATGTGTCAGCCAGCCTACAGGTGTCCTGCTCGAAGCAGAACAAGAAAACTTTACAATAACCCAGATTCCAGGACTTTTGTCTTAGCCAAGTCCTGCCTTCCCATACCGGCTCCTGTCTAACCAAGCATGTCTCCATTGCCACCTGGTGACAGGAAGATGAGGTGAAGAGATTCCTTATGCACGCTTAAAAGTTGTCTTTTTAAAACTGCTCTGGAAACTGACCTGTGTGAAGATGTTAAGCAGAAGTTAGCATGTGCTTGTTTTTCTCTGACTCTACCAATACTTAAACTCTTTAGAAATGAGGTAAAATGAGCAGAGTCACTCAGTACACACAACTGATGAGAACTTGCGTAAAATGCTTTTAAAAAATTACCAATTTTGCTTAAATAAGCAACACGTTTGGAATCACTTAAACCCTCATTGAGGTTTTAGCTGTTCTTTCTTGGAGAGTAAGCAGACACACTTGCTCTTGTTTCAAATTCTTTTATTAAAAAAATTATATATTTATTTTATGTGCACTGGTGTTTTGACTGCATGTATGTCTGTGTGAGGGTGTCAGATCCCTGGAACAGGAGCTACAGACAGTTGTGAGCTGCCATGTGGGTGCTAGGAATTGAACCAGGATCTTCTGGAAGAGCAGCCAGTGCTCTTAACCACTGAGTCATCTCTCCAGCCCATCCTGCTTCAAATTTGCTTGCTCTTTTATCATAACTTCGAACATCTCTTAATTGTAGCTCACTTTCAAACCATAGTTGCTACTGAAAGTGGTTCTGAGCTCTGGAGGAAAGGTCACTGGCATACAGGTAACCATGGCAACTAAGGAGTTGATGAGACAGCATAGTCAAAGGCATTGCACAGGCCTTCCTCCTAGCACTCAAACAGACCTCAGTGACTTTTGTCTCCTGCAGAGTTATGCAGATTAAATGCACTGGAGCTGATGGACCATCTGTGTTTTCATACTAATTCTTCTAGGCCAGCGCTTTGGTTTTGTTTTGTTTTCTTCTTCATCCCAATTGTTGTATCCTTCGTGGTCCTAAATGTCTTCTTTGGATACTAAGTCAGTTTTATAGCATCAGCCTGTTCCTCACATTCTCCCCAACTAAAAACAGCTTTAAAATTCCTAGTGCTTGCCTAACAGATAAGTCTTTTATATCACTTTTCTTCATGGGTTGGCTACTGGAGGAGGATATGAACTCGCCCAGGCCTTGGCGTAACAGCGTAGGCAAGTGCTTTACCACTAAGCTAAATCTCCAACCCCTCTCAGAAGAAAGAGAAATGCATAGTTATACAGCCATCTTGGTAGGAACCCTTCAGAATAAACAAACAAGGTACACGTGGACTGTTGGAATGGTGCTGAGATGCTCTGTGGGATGGTGAGCTTCTCTGTTCTCTCTTCATAGGTAGTTGTCTTAGATGCTGTTCTATTGCCATAAAGACACACCATGACCACAACAGCTCTCGTAAAGGAAAGCATTGAACTGGGGCTGGCTTACAGGTTCAGAGGTCTAGTGCATTATCAGCCTAGTAGGCAGCATGGTGCTGGGAAAGGAGCCAAGAGTTCTACAGCTGGACCTTCAGGCAGTAGGAAGAGAGCCACTGTGTCTGCCCTGGGCTTCTGAAACCCCAAAGACTTACCCCAGTGACACACTTCCTCAAACAAAGCTGTATCTCTATTTCAGCAATATTTCCTAATCTCCCTCAGGTACCAACACTCCCTAATGACAAGCTATTCAAATATATGAACCTGTGGGCACCATTTCTATTTGAACCACCCACAGTAATATTTGTTATTAATATATCTGGAATGTAGCTAAATATAGTGTTGTGGAGGGGAAAATAATCGCCTTTTGATAATTATTTGAAATCTAGAGCAATGGTAGAATTGTATGAAATATAAGTCATATTGATAACTTGGTACAGTGGTAGGGTTAAATGCCTGACACGAGAGGCTTTTTAAAAGATTTATTTATTTTTTATGTATACAGTGTTCTGCCTGTGTGCATGCCTGCAGGCCAGAAGAGACCACCAGTTCCCTTTATAGATGGTTGTGAGCCACCATGTAGTTGCAGGGAATTGAACTCAGGACCTTTGGAAGAACAGCCAGTTGCTCTAAACTTCTGAGCCATCTCTCCAGCCCACAGTAGGCTTTTTAAAGTACTATTCATTTAATGGTACAATAACAGACGTTGATTCTAACTTGGAAGGAATACTTTCTTGGGTTAAAGGCCCATACACACAGCTACACAAGAGCTAGTAATATTTTTGGTTTGGATCTGGGTCCCCCAACAAGGTTTTTTTCACTACTTGCAGATAACAATATGGAGATATAATGTGACTCCTTTATAATCCTCTCTGGCAAGAAACCTGTTTCCTAGGTGTAGATATATTGAGAACCCTTTTATAGCTAGTCTTGGAATTTTACCAGATACTTCGAGGCTCTACTGTGGCTACGTCTGCTGCCTTGCATATTGGCTTATCTTATAAGGTTAGGCATTGGGCCGAAGAGTCTCTTTTACCATCCCCTTACCTTCATGCATGCATGATGTAAGGAGCCATTCATTCTCAGGCATCTAGAGCCTCCCACTAGGCTTACCCTCAGCAGTGTGATTTCCACCCACACAATCCCGACTTAGCTGTCTGAGTGCTTCTGGAATGACCTCTGTTGTGGCCATTTTGAAACCTAAATGCACAGAAGAAGACATAAGTGTTGAGGTCTGTCAGCACCTCAGGCCTTACAGAGTGTTTGTAGCCTCTTTCTAGCTAACAAAGAGATGATTTATGCAGAATCCTGCCCTTTGCCTGACACAAGGCTACATCATGAATAACTTTCTAGTCCCCCTATAGGCCAGATAGGAGCTTCAGTCAGCCATGCAATTTTCTGTTACAGGCGCTAATCCAATTCAAGAGAAAAGAAGGACCAAGTCTACGATTATCCAGATTAAAAGCAAACTGTATTTGGCTGCACTCTAGATTGACCATCCAGCTGTTTTCTTCTCAGTCAGGGTTTTCAAGAGCAGCCCTCCACTGGCCTCTTGAAGTTCTTATTAGAGGGGTAAGGTGTTCATAGATGGTAGAAGGGTTTCATTGTTAAAAGCATACAATGGAAAGGGCTAAACAAAGGCAAGGATATGCCTCAAGTGAATGGGGGTGGTTTCAAGTAGCCACAAGCCACAAATGCAATGGGAGACATCAGTGAATAGGGATTACAGGCAGTTTATATCAGACCAGGAACTTACTCTTGATTGCAAGTCGGAGCTTTAATTAGCCAAGGACACAGGACAAACAGATTTATCTTTTAGCTAGATTTTAACACTATGCAAACTGTTTTAGCTGTAAACAGAACTCTTACACTGTAAGGTATGTTCTGTTTTGGTCTGACATCAAGCTGTAAGGTATTTATTCAGGCTTTGGTCTCACAGAGAGAACCGTTTATTTCTTTTCGAATGTCTGAAGCTGCTGTCTTGGTATCTAACTACTTGATGAGATGCTGATAGTTGTAACTGAATATCCCTTGCAGTAATAACCCCTGTTGACGTGAGCAAAGGTGGTTTGGCAAAGGAACCTCTTTTCATTCCTCCCCATTTCTGGCTTTATCAAGAAAGTGATTGACCCTTGTTATTGCACACTGCCTCTTTTTAAAGAAGAGATTCAATATTTGCTACACACTAGCTCTGTGCATCAATTTCATCCTAATACCAGGCTAGTGTGATTATGAAACTCATGATTTGACATAGACAGCAATCCAGGTGACTATGGCTGCCTCAAAGATGTTAGATACTATGCTTATCTTACTGTTTTATTAGCCTCATGCTAACACCTTACTTATTGGAGATTCCTAGCCCACAGAAATACCCTTTTCCTTAACAGTGGATGAAAACATGTCAGCTGTGTTTCTGATTTGATTACATTAATTATCTTTAATAAGACTGCCACATTTGCTCTGTGGCAACAGTGGAATGGATTAAATAGGAGCAGTTTTATTTGATTTTCTGATAGTCATTTTACTTTCCTAGAGCAGTACATATTTATTATCTAAATTTTGTCATATAAACCTAGATGGGCTCATTCTAGCCTCCATGTTAGATGTATTACATTTTTTCGCATACCCTATGAGAAACATCTTAAAATATGGAATTTCTATTATAATAATGCAGAGTACTGATTGGATTATTTTCCACTACCTGTTTCTTATATTTAGTATTTCCCTCTAGCAGCAAAAACTTTCTTCTACCACTATGATGTTAATCATTTTAGGAAGGGATTTACCAAAGTAATCTTTAGTTTTGAATCAAGAAAAAAATGTATGTCTCAATATGTGGTGTTAATGCTTTCCTGATTTTCTTCAGTGTATAAAGCCACTTTTGCCCTTGTTTGTAAGAGTGAAGCCAGACCATTTATATTATGAATACAAGGATGTTTGACAAAAGATATTTGGCTTAAATTTATTGAAATGAATTTGGCAGAAAGCAGTTAATCATAGGCTACTGGTGTTAGGAAATATAATACGGCAAGATTTGGTGCGTACGAACTTCACTGGTGGAGGCAGAAGAGTAAGGACCTGGGAAAGGATAGAGGCAGACAAGTGGACATGAAAGCAGACAGATAGACAGATGGAGAGAGAGAGAGAGAGAGAGAGAGAGAGAGAGAGAGAGAGAGAGAGAGAGAGAGAGAGGAAGAAGAAGAAGAAGAAGAAGAAGAAGAAGAAGAAGAAGAAGAAGAAGAAGAAGAAGAAGAAGAAGAAGAAGGAAGAAGAAGAAGAAGGAGGAGGAGGAAGAGGAGGAGGAGGAGGAGTAGAAGGAGGAGGAGAAGGAGGAGGAGGAGGAGGAGGAGGAAAGAAAAGAGAAGAGAGAAGAAGAGAAGAGAAGAGAAGAGAAGAGAAGAGAAGAGAAGAGAAGAGAAGAGAAGAGAAGAGATATTGATTGATTGAGAGACAGTGCACCATGCGGCAGAGAGAGGAGGCAGAGAAGACACCCATGCAGAGATGGCATGCAGAGAGGGGGGACAGAGTCGTGGCTGGGGTGGTTGGCGACATTTTTATCTGGGGCACAAACCTCACAGTGCCAGAGGCAGGATGATGTAAGCGTATGCTAGGTCCCTGAGAGCAGGCCAGTGGAATTCCCTATATACTGAGAACTAATCATCCCTTCTATGAGCACAAAGAGAAGAATGTTGACAGAAAATAGAGAAGCCTGGCCATTGCAAACATTATAAAGAGTTTGTAAGCAAATTTAGTTATAATCATGGAGGTAGGTAGTTGAAGAAAGTAAAGAAGGCAGAATCAGAGTCTCCCAGAATTGGTAAATGCTTGACAAAAGTCAATCTGTGACTTTACACATACACAGCTTACGGAGTTCTGTGGCCATTCAAATTGCATACTAACCCATGACTTGGTGATTGATCTCATAACTTAGCCATAGGTTTTATCATTTTGGAATCTAGTGTCTTTTTTTCTCTCTCTCTCCCATTCTATCTTTGGTTTTATATTTAAAGACTACAGACAAAAGAAAAGAAGTATCCTGTTCTTTCCTCATGGTGATTTATTAAATAACAATGTTCCACCATCATGGCTTTTTCTTATGCTTATTTTGTTGAAGGCTAAACTTTATGAATGTGACTGGAGATCTTGTATTTCCTCTCATCTCCTTCCCTTTCTGTTGAAATAATTATTTTAAAATGGCTGCTGGTCAAGCCGACTATCTAAGCTGTGTCAGCTCTGCCTAGCTCAGCCGCCATGTTCTGCAGCTAGAGGCCACATGTGCGCTGCAGCTAGAAATGGCCAGCCAGAAACACCAGCTCTGCCACCCACAAGATGCCAGTGTGGGAGATGGCTTTGCCAGTCTTCCAAGCTCTCTCCACAAGGTTGGGCTGAGCCCAGATCATCCCACCATCCATGTGGGCCCAGTAGGAATGAGACTTAGATTATCTAAAGGCTTTATATATTTGGTAATGCTCAATAACAGAATGCCCACACAATTAGAGGTGTAACCCAATACCTAACCTAGATATATCAACTACCTTTGACTGCTAGAGACAGGAGCACTTCCATGTTCCCCTTTCTCTCTCATGCTCTCTCTCCTAGCTCCTCCTCTTCCTTCTCCTCTTCCTCTCCTTACTCTTCCCACCTTAGCTCCTCCCAACTTGCAGGGAAGATTCCCCCCTGCACCTTTCTGTTAAGGGGCAATTGCTACCATGAAATGTTTGGTGCTTTTACTGCATAGCTTGACTCCATCAATGTGATTATTGTCCTGGATTACTCTACAGGTCTGACCGAGTATATAAATAATGTCACACGTGTATTTTACTGTCTTATAAGTTATTATTTTTGTTGCTAATTTTTGAGTTGCCTTATATTTTTCCTGATGATACAAAATTTAGGCATTTTTAAATTACTTTGTCATTCATGTTTTCTGTTGGATAACTGTCCAGAACACGTGAACTGATTTTATTTTAAATGTTTTTGGTTTTTTTGTTGTTGTTGTTGTTGTTAAACTTAGTCAAAAGAGTCTTACTGAAGAATTCTTGAAATTTTGTATTTACCTTTAATGTTTTTACTCAGTGTCACTTAGGAATATTTCTGTACAGTCATGAACTCAGGAAGAGGAAGCAACTGAACCAGTACAGAATACGTCAACCCTTCTATGATGTCCTTTGGTAGAAGACATGTGTGTGGAATTTGGGTTTTACTTATTAATATATTGTGTTTCTGCTGAATGGTGACATTGGCATAAAAAGTTGATCTGTGTCAAGATCTAGCCTAGGGGAAAATGAACATAGCTTATT
This sequence comes from Arvicanthis niloticus, assembly GCF_011762505.2. NCBI lineage: Eukaryota > Metazoa > Chordata > Mammalia > Rodentia > Muridae > Arvicanthis > Arvicanthis niloticus. The sequence goes on from NC_047661.1 coordinate 42,258,785, forward strand.
TTTTAATGGGAGAGGGCAAAAGATTGGGCTCGTGTGCAAAGGAACGAAACATTGTTATGAAGCTGGCTGTTGGAACTGAGCAAATGTACTGATTTATGCACTGGTGCCTAAAATGATAAGGATTGATAATTTTTGCTTGGAAATTCCTCTTGTGCATCACTATCTTTAGTAAAGCTAAGCTCTAGTGTTCTTTCTTGTACCTGACTCTAGAACTCAGGAGGCTCGAGAAAGCTTGACTATCTTCGTCACTATTGTCTCTTAGAACACAGGTCTAAAATGATTAAGCAAGGAAATTCACCTGGGAGTTAGTTGCCTATTTCTAAATTAGGTTTTGTCAGTCTGTAAACAATGATGGTATTGTAAATTTATATTTGTTGTTTACTGTAGCTGACTGAAAACATGATCAGCCTAATACTGTACTTCCTGGGCTTGGAACTAATTGATTACATCCAGTAATCTATGACCTGCTGACTGTTTTATTTCCTATCTTTTCTGTTTACTGTTACCCAGATGGTCTGAGTTCTGTTGTTGGGTCTAGTCTGGCCCTGAGTTGTTTACAGTGAATGGGGTTCCTAAATCCTTTAGTCACAGCAAATATCTGGATATTACAACCCCCATTTAACTCTCAGGATATATTGTTTTACCATAAAAGTATCCCCATATGGTTTATCAGTGCCCTAGTCATTTGGCCCAAATTAATGAAAAAAATTTGTCGGGCCCAGGTTTTGACTTCCTAAATATTTTTTTAATGTGACTTTTCATATGGAGTTTGACTACATGAATAACAGGATTTAAAATCTCATCTATATTTTGTGCCATTGTCTTGCTGTCCCTGTTCTGTAGGACTTTTGCGACCCTGCTTCTACCTTTCAGGAAGACTTTGACAGCATAATGGCAACACCTTCTGTCTGTCTTTTTCTTCATTCTTTTACAGCATTACCCTTTGGTTGTCAAAATAAAATGCGGGCTTTACTCCTATAATGGTTAATAACTATAGTCTTCATTTCATCACTACTCAGTTTGTGTTTGCGTGCACCGACCACGCCCAGTTTAATGAGATTTCTTTCTGAGACTTTCCCCCTTTGCTGACCTCATGATCCTTATCATGTATTGGTTTGTGTGCTGTAGTGCTGTAGAAATCCTGAGCACTTGCAGGAGTAGAGACAGTAGGTGTAACTCCACCCCAGTCCTAGTTTTGAATCTTTCTATTCTTGATATCTTGCTTCTCCCTGTGGTGATTTACATATTCATAGAGGAATGTGTGGCTTGATTTGTCAGCTCATGCAAGAGAGTGGACCTTATGGTTATGCAGTAACTGTGTTACCATGTCCACTCAGTACTTGTTCCCATATTCCTAACAAAATGCATCATCTCTGTTTTCTTTCCAGGATGGAAAATATATTTTGTTGTTGTTTTGGTTTGGTTTCTGAGCATAGTTTTTGAGAATACATGTTTGAAGACCTCTTTTGCCTTGCCTGAGCTAGCCAAGAACTGGTGTTCTGAATTAAATTACTATTAGGTTTCTGTATCAGGTAGCCAACCTACAGTAAGTCCATTAAATGTTAGAAGAGAGTCAATACGTGTAAGAGCATAAGTCAACTTGTTTTATGGCATTTTGATAGTGATATTTTATACTGCTGCAATTCCTTTATTTGCATATTCCAACTTTGAAAATATTTGGGTTATTACATGCTTGCTGCGTAGGAAGTTCCTCTAATAGATGTTTTGGTAAAGCAGAGTTTGGAAGTGCTTCTGAACTCTTAATTTTTCTTAAAGTTTTATGCTTATAAGGAATCAAACATGTAAGGATTTTTATTCATTAAAAGCCAGAAGGAAACATTATTATTGTCATGTTGCTAATGTTGTATGAATGAATATAATTGGCGTGGATCATTTGCCAATCATTCAACTCAGTTTTTTTTTGGGGGGGGGGGAAGGTATTGCAATATACAAAATATTTTTTTTAAGTCAAAAGAGTTTCTTTGTTTTTTTTATATTCATCCAAACAAATAGAAAATTTTATCTTTTCTCTTCTCCTGTTTTTGATTACTCCCCTATTTTATGAATTTGATGACTATATTCAAATAGGTATGCCCACCATGTCCAGGCATGTTAATAGACAATGTTGTAGACAAGGTGCATATTTGCGGTTTGTTTACTTTGGAGTGAATTTGGCAGTTTTAGCAGTTAGTGGTGGTATCAGTTAATCTTAGTCAAGTTATATTGCAAGTGAAGGCTTTCTAAAACAGTACATGTGTGTATTTGTCACTAGAGCCTTCTCTGGGTCAATTTTCTGTGGTCAATATAGGTGAGCCTGCTATGATGACCATAGCTTTTGCTTTATATAATACATGGTTACTTTGTAACTTCCAAACGAGTCATAAGTAAAACTGTTTTTGCTATGGAATTCATTACAGTACTGGCTTATGTTATAGCTATTGGTAGCAACAGTAGTAATATTATCAGAAAATGCTTTTTATTATGATAAAATATGTATAACATGACATTTTGCCACTTGAATTATTTAAAAAAATTTCTTTTATTTTTCTTTCATTGAAAATAGGTTTTTTCATACAATGTATTCTGATTATGGCTTCCCTTCCTCTGACTCCTCTAACATTCTTCTACCCCTCCCATCTGAATCCACACCCTTTCTGTTTCATTTTAGGAAACAAACCAGAATAGGACAAAATAACAGACAAAAGATAAAGCACAAGAAACACACATCTTTGTACACACAGGAATCCCCTTAAAACCAAAACCTGGAAGCCATAATATATACACAGTGGACCTCTAAAGTTAAAGAAGAATGCCCCACAAAACATTTGAAACAAAGCCCCTCCAAAGACGTCACTGAGCTCATTTTGTGTTGGCCAACTATTGCTAGGCAGGGCAACACAACAAAACCCTGACCTGAAAAACTAAGCCAAACCAAACCAAACAGGGGTAGTTTTTTTTGTTTGTTTGTTTGTTTTTGTTTTGTTTTGTTTTGTTTGTTTGTTTGTTTGTTTGTTTGTTTTTCCAGTGAGATTCCTTCAGAGAGAACAAGTTTTCATCTGTGAGTTGTTACCTTGGAGATAGGGTCTGGGTAAGGTATGGAGATTTATGTCCACTTCTCTTACCAGCTGGGACCACAATTAGCATGGACCCGTGTAGGTCCTGTGTATGCTGTCTCTATGAGTTCTTATGTGTACAGTCCTGCTGTGTCGAGAAGGCCTGTTTCTCTGGTGCCTTCCATCTTCCCTACCTCTTACAGTCTTTCTATTCCCTCTTCTGTGGGGTTCCTTGAGACCTAAGGGCAAGGACTTGATGGACACATCCAGTTTTGTGAAGAGAAACCAGTATCATTGGCAATGGGCCTGAGTTGTATGGGAGTTCCCTTTAGATAAAAACTCAATTAGGTGTGAACTAGTTCTGGTACTGGGACTTCATTTGGTAATGAGGTGTGTCTAATTGGTTCTCTTCCTCCACAATTATTTGGCAATCTCATATAGATCATGTTCTTATATCTGTGTATTTTATGAAGATTCTACTCTATTAGGTCCCCTTCAAATAGTCCTTTTAGCTCTTTAATATGTCCCTCCCCATATCTCCTTCCTCACCGCCTCTCCCCTCTCCTTATTTGATCCTCCACTTTCCCTCTACCTGACCCTGTTTACCTATAATTATCTTTTTATTCTTTTTCCTAGACAGATCCTTCCCTACACCCTAGTCCCCTACTCTATACTTAAACCTCTGTGGTTCTATGGATTATAGCCTTCTTATTGAAGGCCTGACACCTAACATCCACATATACTTGAGAAAATACCATATTAATCTTTTGGGTTCAGGGTTACCTCATTCTGGATTTTTTTTTCTAGCTATATTCATTTAGTGACAAATTTTTGGATTTCAGAATTTTTTTGTTACGTTTGATTTGGTTTTTGTTTTGCTTTGTGTTTTTTGTCTATTGTCACTTTTTTTTACAGCAAAATAATGTTGCATTCTGTAGATATATGACATTTTTCTTTATTCATTCATCAGTTGGTGGGAATCTAAGCTGAGTTCAATTTCTGTTTATTACAAATATAGGATCGATGAGCATAGTTGAGAAAGTGACTGGGTACTAGGGTGCAGAGTCCTTCAGATCCTTGGTTCTTAGTCCTTTGAACCAAAAGTAGTACAGCTAGATCTTGAGATAGATCTTCTTTGCAGCTTTCTGAAGTAACTGTGCTTCCAATTTCCATAGTAACTGTACAGGTTTCCACTTCCACCAGCAATGAATGAGCGTTCCCCTTATGACATGTCTTCAACACATGGCTGTCATTAGTTTTACTGATCTTAGCCATTTTGACTGCCATAGATGGTTTGATTTGCATTTCCTTGATGACTAAGGATGTTGGACATGTCTTTTTTTAAGTGTTTCTCTGCAATTTGCATTCATCTTTTGATAACTGTATTTAGATTTGTACTCTGCTTCTTAATTGGGTTGATATATATATATATATATATATATATATATATATATATATATCTCAAACACCAACTTTGTGTGCTACAACAATGATGCATAGTTAGCAGCAGTCTGATGGTCACGCAAGGCTGTCTCCTCACTGTTTCCTGAGAAGTTACTCCACACTGTAATTTGTATGCACGTTTCCTTAGCCTTTTTTCTATAAACAAAACATAAGTCCCTCATGTTTCATTACATCTCACTTTCTAGAAACTCCTAAAGAAGCTGTAATGGTTGAACACTCTTCCCATCCTTCATAGGAATCATTCCCTCTCTTACTGCTTTATTTTTAAATTGAAAATAAGTATCTGAGGGAAAAAAGACTCAGTTTGAAACCCATGCCTCCAGCAAGGGGAAGTTTCAGTGAATCGTCTAGACATAACCAAGGCCATGCTTGTTTCTGCCTTAGCAAGCATTTATTATTCAGCAGGGCTCATTGCAAAGGACTCTTAACTCCAGGGTTCTATCTCTAGCCCCAGATAGGAGGTTTTCAGTATTTTTAAATAGATGGTACTGAAAATTGAGGCAATTAGAAAGGACTTGGTAAATTAGTTTGTGCTAAGCTAAAATCCCAGCTTTACTCTGGATTTTTAAACTTTAGTTTTCCTCAACAGGCATTATGGTTCTCTTACTATTTGACAGGTACAGTGCTGGGAATTGATTAAAAATAAATGTTATGAAGCTTATAGTATTTTCTGGAAATAAAACTTACTCATAGTGGCCAAATATGGTGGTTATTGTTATTTGTCAACCTGACACATACTAGAATCACTGGGAGATGAACCTCTGGGCGCTGTGGGGGAATTATCTTGATTATGTTAATTGAGATGGGAAGACCAACTGTAATTGTGGATGGGGCCATTCCCTGGGCTGGGACTCTGAACTATGAGGTTCTGGTCTCTGTGATGGTGGAGAAAGTGTGCTGCACCTACATTCATCACTCTGTTCCCCTAAGTGGATATAATGTGGACCAGATGCTTCAAGAACTGAGAGTTGTCCACCATAGTGGACTTTATCTGGAACTCTGAACCAAACATCAAGCCTGTCTCCCTTAAGTTTCTTTTATCAGGATTTTTTCTTTTATTTTGTCAGGGTAATTGTGGAAACGGAGAAAGATGTTCCACTTTGTTGGCTGTGTTCTCACTGTGTTCATGTGGTCCTGGCCCTCTGGGATTCAGGTGATCCATATTCTAGGCTTAGTTCAGGTTAGTCCAGGTAAAGCAATTCCTACTAGGTTATCATCTTTACTAAGTCTCCATCTGTAACTTCTTAGCTGGCTTTGTAGATCTTGCTGACAAGGAACCGCCAAAGATGTCACTGAGTTGATATTCTGTTGGCCATCTACTAATTTTAGTGGGGAGGTCAGAAGACCCGTGCATTTGATGTATAATACAGGTGGTTTCAGTATCTCATTACAACTACAAAGAGAATTTTTCTTCAAATCTGTTACAGGGTTATTATAACTCACTATAATCCTTAAAGAATAAGCTCCCATGAATGTTTAAGTACTATCATGCTTGGAAATATCTGTTCTTGATGGAGACATTCTGACTTTGGACTCAGATCTCTGAAGTTTAGGTCATGACTTTGTAGCAGCCCAGGCTTGGCATATGCTGAGTTCTTTCTGTGATTGGTATTGGCATTCTCAAACCTAATTAAACACCTATTCCTTTTCTTTGTTAGAAATGTATTTAGTTTTTCCAAGGCACTCTGAAATGATTTCCTGCAACTGTAATCTAGCACTTTTTAATTGTGAGACAATAGTAAAAAAGTTACACATTGAACTTATTTCACCCTACTAAGTAAGTCTTGGGGAAAGGTAGGAACGCTAAGAAACTAGGCTTTTCCCCTCTGTGATTATCACTGCAAGCTTTCATAAAATAACTTCAGTAAGCAGTATATGAAATTCATATATAGCTATCATTTTGATTTATGTTCTAAAGGCCAAAGTATATTAAATCAAGCCTGGTTAAAAAAAAAATATTAACTAGTTCTATTCTACATGTAGTTGGTTAGAATTATATTTGCTATTAACTTAGAAATTTTATTGAATATACCTCATTATAGTCTTAGTAGGTATTAAAATTTCCTCTGAAAACAGTATGCACAGTTTTCAGATCACTATGATAAAGCTTCATTAAGAAGCCATGGGAAGTTTGCATGCGGTGAGAATGTGCCATGTGTTTTTTTTTTTCTCCATATGCACAGATGCTGGGTAGTGTCTGTGACTGAAGAGCCACAGTTAAGAGGCTCTTCAGTACCCAGAGAAGCACGTGTGCCCTCCTAGAGAGTCATTTAAGAAACTTTTTGCTGAGAGGGGTTAGGTGTAAATTCATGTTTGTTACTGGTGGTGACACTCAGAACACAGTCTGAAGCTGTGTTCCTCGAACAGTCTGAAATCTGTAAGTTCTCTATTCAGAAGCTCAACTCCAGCACTTTGAGTTACAAACTTTGTCCTGATTTTGTTTTCCAGGGCCAGCCAGGGGACCAGGCTGCTCTCTTTACTGCACAAGCACGGCCCTCCCCTCAGCTCCCTCAGTATCCAGGGCTGCAACAAGCACAGGTACCCACACTGCTTTGAAGCAAAGGATTCCTTGATGTTTAATGCTATTTATTTGGAGTAGGAGATCAAGGAAACTGCTTCTCAACTAGATCTAGAACTTAGTTATTTCTACTTCCATGATTTCAGAACAGTAATTGTTGAGTAAGTCTCAGGATTGGTCAGGGAATTCTTAGATTAGAAATGTAAGTTAATTCAGACTTCTTTTCTGCTGCTGATACATATTGAAGTACGTGATCCGAGATGGCGGCACACACCTGTAAATTGCACCCAAGAGGCAGGCAGGAGAGGATCAAGGCCAGCCAAGGTTATGTAGTTAAGATTGCATCTCAAAATCAGTCAACCAATCAATTAATTAAAATGTTGAGTAATCTCAGTTATTTATGTTATAATATTTAATGGTATAACTTGTCATAGAAATTTTCATATTCAAAGATAAAGTCCATGAGGAATCATGGTAGAAGAACAAGATCATGGGCCTTTGAGTCAGGTCACATTATAGGTGCTGTATGATATGTATGTTACTCGAGGCCTAGCTTCCTTTTCTGTGAGATCAAGAGGAAAGATATGGGATTCAAGGCAACCTATGGAATTTACATGCTGTCACATACACAGTAAATGCTCAACAAATGGTGCGTTTACCTTAAAAATAATGTAGACCTTGGCCAGGCCCTGGTGCTTCGTACTACTAATTCCAGCACTTGGAAGGCAGAGGCAGGTGGATCTCTATGAGTTCAAGGCCAGCCTGGTCTACAGAAAGAGTTCCAGGACAGCCAAGGCTACACAGAGAAACTCTGTCTGAAATAAAATAAAATAAAATAAAATAAAATAAAATAGTCCTTTATTCTCTCGTCCCCCAAGTTCTTCAGTTGTTTTATTATTTCTGCATCCTTACACCTTTACTCCTTTCTTTTATACAAAAAAGATCTGATGATACTTTGATAAGATTTGTGTTGGGGCTGTCTGTTCATTTCATGTATACAACTGAAAGGAGTGCCCTGCTTGTCTTATGTAGGTCCTGAGTCTAGGTTTCCTGTAGGCTGCTTCTGCATTTTAGTGTGTATTGCTCTTGTCTCCTGAGTCACAGTTCTTACACTGCTTTAATATGTGGTGTTTTGGGGAATCCAGAGAGCAAACAGCATTGAGAGAATTCATTCAGAGAATTGTATCTTGTGATCCAGAAAACTCCATGTTTGTCTTTTACATAAGGTGTCAAGGTTTAAAGAAATAGGTTCTTGTATTAATGGGAAAGTAAGCCCTGTCAGTTGATGTTCACTGTGCATGGCCCCTTGCTTGGCCCACTTTGGAGAGGATACTGATAGTGTTTTGGTTTTGTTGAATGTTGCTGCCATCTAGGCCTGGAATGTGTGGATGCTTCGCTGACTATTTCTATACAGAAAGGTGTCCTTCCTATCCCCCAAATAAACAGTTCAACTTAGAAGGCAAATAAATATTCACTTATTTGGAACTAAGAGACTTCTGTGGAATCCTTATCCAACCAGTCCATTCTGTAAGTTTCTGGTTAGACTTCTTGCCTGCAGGAGTAGCCATCCCTATGTTGAGTCATCCCAGCCTTTGAGAGCAGTGGATTTCAGGTTGGACCTCCTGGGCTTATCTTCACCCCATGTTTCTTAGTAACAGGAATATGGGTGCTAACTGGAGCACTGACGTTTTCCTTTGTGCCTTCCTGCAGACCATGCCCCAGGGCTACACAATGTATGGAACACAGATGCCTTTGCAACAGGCAGCTCAGCAGCAGCCTGGTGGTGTGGTCCTTTCCCCCAGCTACAACTCCAGGGCCTATCCGGCTGCACATTCCAGCCCAGCGCTGATGGAAAGACTCCGACAGCTTCAGCAGCAGCCAAGTGGCTACGTGCAGCAGCAGGCCTCCCCGTACCTGCAGCCCGTAGCCGGCTCTCAGAGGTGATACCTGTTGAAGTAATTGCGATAGTACACCCTCTCAGCCTTGGGGTCGTTATGCTCCCTCCAGGCGTTTGATATCGTAATGGTTTTTGAGCTCCCGTATTTGCATCGTGACGTCTCATTTTTTTGCCAACATGGAGTAGAGGTTCCAAACTCTTTCATTCAAGAACACTGTAGTTTTGACTCACTTCCTCCGTTGCGTGCTATGTAAGATTTTTCAGATGGTGCCAGTGTGTTAGTGCTAGCATTCTTTCTTTTCTGCTTTTTCTCCAAAAGATTTTTTTTTTTATTAAAAGTTTCTAAGAAAACTATCGATCACTGTTAGTAATGCCTTCCTAGAATTTGCTGGCTGGAGCCTGTTTATGCTGTAGAGCTAACTAATTGTACATGGTCCTTCACAATGTTTTGTTATAGCTTAGTTTCTATTTTTCCCCCACCTCACGGCCAACCCTTCTGGTGCTCGTTTTAATCATACCCGTTCCTTTGAGGGTGTGTGTCTGTACTGCTCCTTGTCGTCAGGCTATCCACACATGGCTAAATTTAAATTAATTAAAATTGATTTAACATTCATTTCTGCAGACACATTAGTCACATTCTAAGTGCACACTAGCCAGCTATGGCTAGCATGGCTCGATTTGAGGTTTATGATCTGTGCAGTGACACAGAGACCTGGTGTTTACAGGAACCCCATGCTGGTCTAGCACTTGAAGTTCTGTTGCATTGACCAAGGAGCCTTGAAGTTTTATTTACTTCTAAACTGTGATAACTGTCTTACTAGTCCTAATGGCTAAGGGCCATTTCATTGGATAGCACAGATAAAAATCATGATTGCTTTTCACATTATCCAATCCCATTAGATAATATTGTCCAGAAGAAATAGGTTTGTAAAGTTGTGCACTGTGTAGTGGATAGCCCCTTAGCTCTCATGTGCTGCCATCAATGACTAGCTACATGTCCGCTCAGGATAATAGCTCTCTGAAAATTAGGAAGGTTGCATTTGTGGGAAGTAAGTTAGTTTGTAAAACATGCATTAAGTTTGCCATTTTTTTTATAATAAGTTGCAGCATAGCAAAGTTCAGTAACTTGAGCTTCAGTGCTCAGAAAGTTCTGGTTTCAAATCCCACCTGTGTCATTTTTTTTTTTTTTTCTGGATGACTAGTAATTTCTCTATGTCCATTCCTTCATTTTTAAAGTTAGATGATAAAACTGCTGACTCGTAGGGATAAGCCAAAAATAATGAAACACAATGATTGTTCAGCCCTTCCACTTGCAGTCTTCCCGAAGTAAATAATTAACTTATTTTTACTGGCTGCTAACAACTATATGATTTTTTTGAAAAGCAATTTCTATGTGATTGCTCTGTGGCTCAGAGTGGTATGTTTGCCGTCTTTTTCCCGTTCGCTCACATTTGTTATCTGATCTTCTGGCCTTTTCCCGTTTTAATTGTACACATGATTATTGAACACGAATTGTTGCTTGGTGGCTGTGTGTAAAATGCTGGAGGCGCTGACTGACTTCCGTGGTACGCCTGGTTCCTGAACACAAGTTGCATTATTCTTTGCCAGACTGAACCATCAGGCTCTACAGCAGAGCCCTCTGGTGGGCGGGGGAATTGACGCTGTGCTGACTTCTGCACATCCCAACCTCCCCTCGGTGCCCCTGCCTCAGGACCCAATGAGGCCCAGACAGCAACAAGTTCGACAGCAGCAGAGACTCCTCCAGGTATGGGGCAGGGAGGTGAGGGCAATGCCATCCCTTCCGGTAGTGCAGATACTTGTACAGTGATGCCTTAAGTTCCAAAGAGCCCTACATATTTGACACTAAACAGCTTGGCAAGTACACTGTAGCTCCCTCTAGAGAGAATTTTCTTTTCTCTGTATCTGCCAGGCCATGGGCAGGAGACTGCATTGCACTGAACCATTCCCTTTCCTAAAGCTTCAAGAGGACACATGATGCCTTAGTTTAAATGTGAGCCTCAGCGTAACCCGGTCGCTAATTGACTATGAGTCTACAATTTGCATACAAGATTTAATATCCGTGAGAAAAAAGTTAGACAGGAACAAATGCAGCTTGCAGTCATCTCTTTGATACCTGTAACTTCGTGATTTCTACTATACTTCTTCTCTACTTAAACTGTGGAGATGGAGAAGCAGAGATTACACAATTTGGAGGACTCTGTTGGAATCCAGAAAGCTGTTGTTTGTTCATTTGGTACAAATACTTGAGACTTCTAGTTAAACAGTTCCTCCTTCCAGCACATTAGTGTTTCAGACTGTTTTTTGTTCCAGTATTATTGTGGATGGAGGATATAGCTCATTGGTAAAAAAAAAAAAAAAAAAAAAAAAAAAAACCATTCCCAGAACGCACAAGGCCCTGGGCTAATTCCCAGCACTGGAATGAAGGAAGAGGGGAAAGCAGGCAGGCTGACTATTATGTTAAATCTGTGTTATTTTTCTTCACTGTTAACAAGTGATGTTTTTGTGTTGGATACTTCTTGGGAAGACTGTTAAGAGGACTCTCATTACCAGTCCAAAATGAGGTGCAACTTTATGTACCTACACAGAAACATGGGGAAATGTGGAATCTAGTCAAGCAGGGTATGTACAAGAGAGGAACTATTTGTGCTCTATGAGATGATGGGCAAGAAAGCAGAGATGCAAAAAGAACTTACGAGAGATATGTCTCAATTTTTATGCTGGATGGGGAGAAGGAAAAAATCATTTCCATAAAAGTTTAAACCATAGATATGCCCAAGTGACGAGGTCTGAGTCTAGTGTGATCTACAAAACTGTAGTTGAGAGGATCCAAGGAAACAAGGGGAAGTGAAGACCGCCCTCTGTAGAACAAAGCTTCAGTTTATAAGGTGACCATTAGTGCATCCTCACTTTGGATAGAGTATTTTAAAAGTCATGATACACTATTGACCATACATGGTGACTGATTTGGCTGAGTGTAGCCCTCACCGATAATGCTCATTGTATAGAGCTTGTTGTCAAGGTGGTACAAAAAAAAAATCTACTCTTGAGTTTTGTTGTCAATAAAATGGAAAAGATGAAGGAACTTCTTTCTAACTGTTCATCAGACAAGTCAACAATTCAATAAGACAATCCAAGCACAGCACTAGTTTGATGTTATTTCTAATATGTTTTACTAACAGAACTATTAAAACAGAGAATGATATGTTCTTTGGCCACCTACAAGTTTGGAGATATTTTTCAGGACAGCTATTTGAATGGTTCCTTTTTAAGATTTGTTACTTTTATATCACCAAGGAAACCATGCTTTGTTGTTTTCTTACACTCTCTGCCTTCCCGGGGCATTTTCAAGGTTGCAAACAGATCATTTTCTCACTAGGTAACCTGTATATGTTCCCTGTTAGTCCATACTCTGATACTCTTTCTTAAAAATATATTCCCGGAAGATAAAGAAAGGAAATGTGATCCGCCTGTTTCTCTAAATTACATTTATTCTCTTTTTGTGAATTGCTGTTGGCCCAAAGGAAAATGTCAGCATTTGTCAGAAGTTGAGTTCATCTCTCTGGAAAGAGTTTGCAGAGAACCAAGTGAATGGTAGTTTCCTATTGCAATGCTTCTGGCTCAGCCAACACTGTTCATGTCGACACACATCTGCACCACTGCTGGGATTCCAAATCTGCAAGTATTGCAGATCTGGAAGTACATATTTATTGTTTTCACCTTAAAAGGTCAAGTAATTTGGGGAATAGTATGTAGACAAAGTTGGAAAAATGTGTATCATGAAAATCTAGTCAAGTCACCAGTAACTAAAAGCCGCTGAGAGAAACTATTTTTATGCTTTCTCTCTCTCTCTCTCTCTCTCTCTCTCTCTCTCTCTCTCTCTCTCTCTCTCTCTCTCTCTCTCTCTCTCTCTCTCTGTGTGTGTGTGTTTCTTCTGTGACTTAGAGGTGTTTTCCAGGAGCCATAGATTTGAGTCAATTTAGTGTGGACAGGCTTTCATGTTTCATGCTGGTAATTTATTGCATACTTTCTATGGGCTAGTTTATATCCTATAAAAAAGGTAAAAATGGAGTCCTCGGGGCTCTTCCAAATATCACAGGGAAGATAGTTGATGATTGGTGCTTGTGTTAGTTGGAAGTATGAGATAGGTAGCTTGTCGGTGGACAGGCAGAGCATATGAAAGAGGCCGAAACAGGAAGTGTACAAGTTGTCCCTGGACATTGAGGACTGGCTGCCAAAGGAGAGACCTTGAGTTTGGGGCGGTCTGAGAAGGCTTCCTGGAAGAACGAATTTGTGTCATTAAAACACTTGAAGGAAGAGCAAGGTGTGGCAAGGTAAAGATGGAGGATGCAGGGTTACAGACATTTCTGTCAGTGGCAGGCTGAGGTGATAGTGATCCCTTCAGAGTTCAGTGCAGCCTAAAATCGCCTTCGTTATCATGATAGCATCATCATAACACAACACAAATGTGTTTGGATGTTGCTGCTGTGAATAAACGTATCCCACTGCCTCTTATATAAGAGAATCACGAAAGTTAGTGTGAAGTGCTTAATACTAGGAAAGAATCATCCCTGGGTGTGCCTGCTTATTCCTTACGCTCTATATTGTTGTTTTAGAGCATGCTCCTGCTTGTTAAAATACCTTTCATGGTTGGAGATGTACCTCAGCGGTAGAGTACTTGCCTAGGATACGTGAGGCCCTAGCTTGAACCGCCCTAGAGGGAAAGAATAAAACAGTATGTTGTGTTTTATCGGCAGCAGGCTCGTGCATCTTGTGTTTTCTTTGTCTCTGAGTTGCATCATTTACCATGTCCTTAATTCACTCTTAATTTCATTTTGTTTACCATGGCCCTAGATGTAATAAGCTATCCAATGTACATCCTGCAGCCTAGGTGTGTGGTTGGCTACACCACCTATATCTTTGTAAGTATACTATACAATGTTCAGACAGTGCTAGAATCACCTAATGACATATTTTTTGAGAGTATATCCCAGTCATTTTGCTTAAATGGAATACATAGACTGTGCATTGGTAAGGGCTGTTCAGATGTGTCTCAGCCCCACAATTTTAAGAGGCTACCATAATCTTTTCCTTTCTTTCTAGATGCAGCAGCCCCAGCAGGCCCCCCAGCCCCAGCAGCCCTCACAGCCCCAGAGTCAGGCCCTTGGTCTCCAAGCAATGCAGCCCCAGCAGCCTTTGGTAAGGCCTGGTGTTTTGGAACCAGGATGTGGGTTTCTCCTTTAAAGCAGGTGCATTCTCCATAGCCGTAAAATTTTAAGAGGGAAATTGTCTGGCTATATTTGACCACCTTTCCTAGCATTCTGTCGGGTTTTTTTTCTTATAGGAGTTGGAATGTTTTCATTAAGATTAATAATTAATATAAACTAATAAACTTCAATATACAAATAAAAATGTTGCTTCACTAAATTACACCATTTTCCTTTTTGAAAAAATTGTAAAGCACTCAATGTATGAAAAGACATTTTCTGTAAAGAGTAAAGAATGATTTCATGTAAGGATGATCTTAGACTTTTTTTTTTTATAACTTTCTCAGTTAGTATGAAAGTACTTTGTAAAATGACATGTCAGTAATGAATCCAAGTCTCTTTATCCAGTCAGCATTTTCTGCAAGAATTTCCACGTTGTTCATAATCTACAGTCCACTTCTTTAACGTCTCAAATTGAATTTGGGAACATGTGCATGATATTAATGCTTTGAAAACCTCAGTGATGTGGATGGCGTTCTTTGTGAGTTCTGCCCGAGGCTTGTAGGTGGCCATACTCATTGCCACTGGAAAGCAGCAGTGCCAAGGGTTGTCAGGATCGGAAAACCAACTTCACAATTCTGTAGTGAAGAAAAGGAGTATGGGGGCATGGCCGCTCGTTGGGGAGAATCAGTAGAGTTCCTTGGTTAGAGGCTGGACCCAAGCAGGTCTCCACTGTGGTACCAGCCCAGCAGAGGGTCCCCACTATGGAGTCCCCGGGTATATTTTCCCTCATTCTTTTGTACCCCGTATCTAGCTTTTCCTGTTTTGATTCTTTTTGTTTAAAAAATATTTATGGCAATCTATATCATTGGGATTTTTTTTCCTTAAATAGAGGCAGTATGAAACTTGCTTTTTTGTAAGGAGCATAAAGTTGGCTAGGGCAACTCTTTTAGAGATGCTGTAAGATAGACTTTCAGCTGGAATACTGTTCACATGCCCAGTGTCCCTCCTGGAAGCAAGGTGTAGCCTGCCCGCCTCCCTCCCTCCTTTCTTTTTTCCCTCCCTCCCTACATAATTTCAAACCCATAGAGAAGTTTCAAGAATGATACAAAGAATTTCCCTAACTCCTTCACCTGTGCTCACTAAGTCCCATGCGGCCACATGTGTTTTTGATTCCTCCTCCTCCTCCTTCTCCTTCAGTTCCAGCTTAAGTTTTTCCTGATCTCCACATAGCAGGCAGCTATAGCCATGTGTCAGTTTAATGTTAAATGTTTCCATCTGTTTTTTCCCTAGAGCGAGATGGCTGGGGATGTAGTTCAGTCAGTAAAGTGCTTGCTAGCATGAGTGAGACCCTGGGTTGGATCTCAGCATGGCAAAACAAATAAACCCACAGACATAAAAATCACTGGCTCTGATGGCTGAAGTCAGGACATTGGACACTGATGTAATACTATGATGTATAAATGGTTATTATTATTATTATTTATTATTATTATTATTACTATTATCAAGGCAGTGGTAATTCCGTATCCTTTCTGCCGTGTATTTTCCTGCCTCTGGTCTGTTACTATTTAGCTTCCATGTCTCCTTTACCCACACAGAATTTTGCAACAATTCCAAAATGCCCTGACTTCGTCTTAGTAATGATGGGTTATTTTTTTTTTTTAAATGTTACTGAGCTGATGCACTGCTTAAGCATGACACCAAGCAGTTTGTGTATCAAAGAGCTGCTTCATGTACCTGCATCACAAGAGTATCCATAATTCCTGTGGAAATGGCGTCTGATGGATTTCCATCATAACGTTACTCACAGCTCCTTTTAAAGTAACAATGTAAGGGACTGGTTTCATCCAGTCTGTCCTGTTGCTCTTTAGACTCTCACCCAGCAGTGTTGTCACTGGCTGCCTCTTTCTGTTTCTACTGTAGAAGGAGAAAAATGCTTACTTTCAAATGCTGTGCTATGGTTTTTATTGCCTAGTATTTGACTCACAGGAAGAACATCCCCACTGTTGCTTGTCTGTCTTTAATTCATGTTTCAGATACAAAAGGTGTTTTTTTTTTTTAAGATTTAAGTTTTAATTATTTGTATATCTGTGTGTCTGAGTGTTGGTTTGTGCTTGTGAGTATAGCATATCCAGAGACCAGCGGAGGCATTGACTCCCCTGGAGCTGGAGAGGTAAATGTAGTTGTGAGCTGACTGAAGTAACTTGGGTGCTGGGAGCTGAACTCAGGTCATGTAGAGGAGTAGTGTTTGCTCTTAATGGTGAGCCACCTCTCCTGCTCGGGAAAGCATACCTTAAAAGTGAAACCTACCACTTGACCCTTTGATTTCAAAGTTTGGCATTACTAGGAATAGCTTTAAAGTCTTCTTCCAACTTTACTGAGTATCTATTGTTACATAGAAGTAGTTAGATGAAATTTGCTGATTTAAAAATCATCAAAATCTGGGCTGGATAGATGGCTCAGTGTTAACCACTGCACTGGCTGCTCTTCCACACATCCTGAGTTCAATTCCCAGCAACCACATGGTGGCTCATGACCATCTGTAATGGGATCTGATACCCTCTTCTGGCATGCAAGTATATACAGATACATAAAAATAACTGAAATCTTTTTTTTAAAAAATCATCAAAACCTTTCCCCAGTCTGGAGATGTAGCTCAGTGGCAGGGGGCACTTGCCTAGCCCCAGTACTCTGGGTTTGATCCCCCAAACTATAACACAATGAAAAAATTTCTTTCCATTGAGTAGGTTATTAAATTCGACAAACAAAACTTAATACTAGTCTCTGTGTTTTCTTTGTATACACAACCAGGCATTTTAAAGGTGTTTTGACAGAGAACCAAAAATCTATGCAAATAGGTGGTGTTGAATGTTTGGAACATTTGATGCTGACTGGAAAAATCCTAACTCCTTCCTTATGTAAAACAAAGATTCCCATGCTACAGTACTGTTGTTACCAGCGGTGTTGAGTGTGATCCTAACGGAAGTAACTATCACATAGTTATTTATATCTTTCTAGTGATTTATGATGTACATGAGTCCTTCACTGTTAAATGTAAGGAACCCAAAAATTTGAGAATGGTAACTTGTATGTAGTAATTGCCAATGAGGAAATGCTTGTACAGTAATACCATTTTAGCAAAAATGCAAACCTTTAAATGTAGAACTATAGTTATTATTGAATATATGACAATTAATAGCATATTTTAAGCTTTTTAAACTTTTGATTCAAATGTGTAATTAAATGAAATATTACATGTTATGTTCCTCCCAAATAATAAAATCCCTATATTTCAATTATTTATAGTTATTCATATTTAATCTGCATTGTTTCTTCTAAGGAAAAGTTTAAAGATTAAGTCACACAAATATATAACTGCCATCCTAAACATGTCATTGCTTATGACTTCAGCACTGAGCAGGTGCAAACAACAGGATGGCTGGAGTTCACGGGTCCACCAGCAAAGCCATTAGTGAGCTCTAGGTTCACTGAGAGACTGCCCCATTCAAAACTACAAGGTGGGAAGTAACAGAGGGTGAGAATGTTAACCTCTGCCTTCTACATTAAGCTTATTTTAGAGGTTGGGTCAGGGATTTTCCTCCACCTGTTACTAAATCGTATTTTGTATCATATGTAACAATGATAAATGATGTCTTGGTTACTTTTATGTTGCCGTGAAGAGACGCAATGAACTAGGCAACTTATAAAAGGAAGCATTTTACTGGGGATTCTGAGGGTGAGTCCATGACCATCATGGTGGGGAGTACAGCAGCAGGCAGGCAGGCAGGCAGGCAGGCCTGGTAATAACGCAATGGCTGGGTGGTTATATCTGCAGACCAAAGGCAGAGACTGGGCTTTTAAAATCTCAAAGTGTACCCCTAGTGACACGCCTCCTAATTTATCATAAACACTACACCAACTAGAAACCAAGCATTCCAATGTATGAGCCTATGGAGACAGTTCTCATTCAAACCACCATATTAGAGAAATTAGAGAAATTATAATGAAGGTATAACATTAGCTCTGTTCACAGTTTGTGCTGCATAATTCCTGATGAATGCCAGTACCAAATGCCTCAGACATGTATGTTATTTTGGGTAGGATAAACAAAGAAACTGAATTCTGTTACTAAACTGTATTCATAGGTCTGGGGGATTTTTTGTTTCAGCCTCGCTGCTGTAGTTTAAAGCAGTGACAGAGTTAGGGAGTCATTGCTACACTAGCATTAGGGCATAGCTCATGAAAGGGAGCATGACAGTTTTATACTCAGATTATAGTTCTGTAAATACTTAACTGAGTTATTGTGTATAAAAAAGCCATGCTAATAATTTAATACTGATTTCTAAGGCAATACTGGTGATTATTAGACTGTGTTTCACCCACTAGCTTTACCATACTGCCATCCCAAGGACTGAGGAAGCAATTCAGAGCTTGGAAGTTAACATTTTTTTTCTCATTATGCTCATAAGAAGGTGATTTAAGGAAAATAAAAGTCTTTATTATTTATTAATAGTAAATTTAATAAAAAATATGTAATGAGCTTTTAATTTTATTTTTTTCTCTGTTTGGCAGAAGACTTTTTCAGTTCTCACTGAGAAACATAGTATTGTCTCAATAGAGAGCAGTCTTTCATACATAAGCAGGGACCAGGTGGTATGTGTGTATAAGGCTCAGGATGGGTCAGGAAAGTTTGTGTGTACATCTGAGTGGTCAGTTTCAGAATTAGAAATTATAGGAGCGGTCAATACTAATAGATGTTCACATCATTATAATTCTTTCATAGATATACTTGGTATATTTATATGCTATCTATAAATCTATATCACCTATTTCTATCTATCTATCTATCTATCTATCTATCTATCTATCTATCGTAACCCTAGCCTTTAACAACTGAGGCATCTCTGCACTTCCCACTTTGAGACAGGGTCCTACCCTGTCACTCTGGCTGGCTGTCCGGGAATTCACTATCTAGTTCTGGCAGGCCTCTAACTCACAGAGATGTGCCTGCCTCTGCCTCCCAGGACTGGGATTGAAGGTGTACTCTACTGCACCTGCATATACACATACTTTAAATTATTATGATGATGAAGTCATGTTTTTTCAGTTGCTGAACCTTTCTTCTACTGTTAAAAATTTGGACTGTTACCAGTTTCAAAGATAGTACTGCTAAAGGTATTTTGTATGTATTCTATACCTTTTTTTGTTTGTCTCATAATAGAAAATAAATATAAAGATATTTTCAACTAACTGTGTATGTCAATATCAAGGGGACAATGCCTCAGCAACTTTAAGGGAAAAAAAATTCACATTTCCTTTTTGATTATGTTTATCCAGATTCACTATTTTTTAAATGCCTTGGCTTCTATTCACGATAGATATCTCTCGCAGATCCAAATCTTGTTTTGGGTCTGCTTTCCCGTTCAGTTCCTGTCTTTGGAGAAGAGGGTGGTGAGCTGGCTGCTGAGGGGAGGTGAGCTTGGACTCCTCTGGGGTTGCCATTGAAGCTGCATGAAGGGAGGAGTAAGTTGCCACACTACCCAACTGGCCTGCCACGCCCTGCCTGCTGCTCAGCAGTACCACAGTCAGTTCACAGACCAGCAGTCTGTGAGGCATTGGGGAGCATGCCATGCGAGTACTAAGTATGCTCTCTGCCACCAGAAGACTGAGAATCATTGGAAATGGGTGGATGGCCGTGTTGTACATGGAAAGTAGCATATGGTGGCTAGACCTTTTGAGTTAAAGAGCTTCAGAAGTTTGTACTGATTTGTTAGTTAAGTCCATGAACTTAGGTGGCTTAAAATGGGATTTTTTTCCCTCTGTTTTTGGAAACTGGAAGTGAAAGATTCGGATTCAGCAGTGGTGCTTCCTTCTGCTTGCTGATGGGAGAGCCTGTGCCTCTGCTTGTTTCACTCTGTGCACCGGCTGCCTTTGGTATATGAACTCTGTTTCACCCTTACATGGCGTTCTCACTGTTTGCACTGATGTACCCACGTCTCCCTTCTTATGAGAGTGCCAGTCATGTTGTGTTAGAGTCTATGATAATAAGCTCATTTTGATGTGGCTACCTCTAGAACGGCTCTGTCTCCACGTGATGTTACAATCTGAGGTTCAGGGGTTTAGGACTATAGCTTTTCTATTTTGAGCCATACAGTTGAAGCCCCAGCAGAGATCCAAAGATAGAGAAACATGGGGATGCCATGATGGAAAGCTTCAGCTGTTTGGTCTGTTGCCTTTGACTCTGACTTTGTCAGCCTCCTTCAGTTGATGGCATCATTCGGGACATGGGGGACAGTGACAATCAATGCGCATGGCCAAGTTAATCACTGGAAAAAAGTGTTTTTAACGTCAAAATGGCTTCAGGACAGAAGTTGTCACCTCTTCAAGATGTCCTAGGGAAGCTTTTCTGTGAAACGAGTGTGAAAGAGTAAGAAAAGCTCACGGCCATCAGTTGACTGTGGTGACAACTTAGTGTGCATGCCTGTGTCGTTTGTCTTCTGTGAAGAAAGGACAACTAACAGTAGCCTCTGCCCTTTCTGGGGAAGTTTGTGTGGTGTCGTGAGTGTAGTTCTTGACTTCCAGTCCTTTAAAGGTTCATGTGTTTAAATTACTATTGACTCCATGCAATAGATGTAGCATGAAGCTCCTTCTAACATCCAAGATAATAATATCCATACCGTGTGACAAAGTCTATTCTCTTCATCTTATGCTGCCTTAATCAGGTGACTTAAAATACACTGGTCCTTGGGGAAAGGTTCTGTTATATTCCATTTTGCCTTTCAAAAACCATACATGAGAGCAGCATTAGTTAGTAACTGCTGTGGCTTTTGACCAGCAGCTACAGACAAAAGTGTTATAGCGGTCTTTCTCAAGAAATTCATGTTTTGTTATGAGAAATTGAGATAGTTTTAAGACTGCCCTTAGGATTCAGAAGCCAAATGACAAAACTCTCATCTGTATCATGAGGATATTGGTAGTAAAGGTTCATAGTCCTAATTCCAATACCTCTGAAAATGCGAGATTAAACAACAGGCAAAGCTGGGGAGAAGGGATATTCAGCTCTCTCTATGCAGTCAGTCTAAGGGGGAGGTGTGGATGCTTCTTTGCAGAAATGCAGTATGTATGTATGGAGAGTGGTGCAGCCCTACATGACACGATGAGGGCTAACACACTACACTCCATGTTCCCACACATTAAACATCCAAACATCTGTCCCAAAAGTTTTGGACAGACTTAACATCATTGTTTCCACATCAGAATCAGTTGTGGGAATATGAACCTATAACGCCCACGACAGTGCACAGCACATAGAAAGACTTGTTAAACAGGATTCTAAGCTTTGAAACAGTGAATTAAAAAGAAAACACATACCTTCCTGAATTTTCCACACAAAGGCATGACTGTTGTTTTGTTTCCCCAGAGCTGTATGTGGAGATGGTTGGTGTTGACTTATCATCTTGGTGTGCCATTCATTATACATGTCAGAGTCATCTTGGCAATGCTGTCTAAATTAGAATTTTCTGTTAAATTTGAATTTCAGGCAAGGAGTTAGCAAAAGTGTTACCTCAAATCTTGTGTTCCTTGTACTAAATTCAGTATTTGTCACATGAGTTATTAAATATTAGCAAAATAAATGTTACTCGTTACTTATCTGAAATTCACACTTAGCTATACATTCTGTATTTGTTTTTCCTATATTGCTTACAATCCTGGGTAGCTTTCAGTCATACTGAGGATCTCCAAGAAAGACAGAATCATGTTGCATTCACATTGAGAATGGTCTTATTAAAAACCTCCTCAGAAATGTGAGGCCTGTGTTGCAGATGTGATACAGGTGTAGCACAGACCTCTAAGCCTAGTGGTGTTGGAAGAGGGAAGATGGAAAGAGCCAGGTCACCTGATGGAAGAGCCCAGACTCTCCTGCCTTAGATGCAGAGAGCCACTGTGGAAAAAGCTGGGAAAAATAAAGAAAGCTCCCTTACCATGCTCCTTCCTAACCTGGTTCAGCTCCTACCCTTCTGTCTCTTGGGATGCTCTCTAAGGTGCTATGGCAGCCTGGTTATTGTGTTCCACACAGGTGGGTGGCACAGACTGAGGTGAACAGGAAACAACCAGTTCTTCGCGAACAACTAAGCGATGTTCCTATCAAAGCATCCCAGTTGTTTCTAGGCTGCAACAAGACAGCCAAGGAGTAGAGAAGGAAAAGAAAGAAAGGCAGTCTGACACCTGGAGTTAAGAAGTGACCCAGTGTGACTGGTGATTCTAATCAAAAACAGATTTTTTTCTAGCAGACACTTATCAGTCTCTCCTGCCCCTCGAACACCGGCCGCGGTTTCTTGCGTGAGCTTGGTAAAAGGAACTGGCTCACGAGCTATTGTACTTCTAGTTCCCCTCACACAGTGCTAGGAGAAAACTCCTTAAAATGTGAGAGTTCTTGGTGTCTGGCTCAGCTCACCCTGCCATGGCTGTCAGGTGGAGGTCATGGCCCAGACGTTACACGAGCAACAGGCTCAGCCTCACAGGCTCTATTCTGCCCATGGGGTCTGTTGGCATTGGACAGATCTCCATAGCAGAGAACGTTCATCTTGTCAGAGGTGGCAGTGGTCTTTGAATGAGTAGGCTACTTCTGTAGTGAGGACTTCTTCATGGAAACTCTAAAGATAAATGCCAAGCAAGTACCTGCGTGAAGCACTGTTTGCCAGATGTACTGTAGACAAAACCAAACTTACCCAAATTGAGCATGCGCACGTGCGTTAGCCAGCCCCAAGGTGCAGCCTGTGCCTTGCGGAGCACGAGTGCCTGACTCATCCTTCCCCTTGTTGCAATTGCAGTTCCCCAGGCAAGGCTTGCAGCAGACCCAGCAACAGCAACAGACAGCCGCCCTGGTGCGACAGCTCCAGAAGCAGCTTTCTAGTAAGTACCTGTCTCACACCGAGCGAGCCAGGGGAGCCCTGGAAATCAGCAGCAACCAGCCCGGCATAGTAGAGGCTCTTCAGAAATCACACTGTGTCCTCTAAAACACTTTAAAAGACGGTTTTAATTGAAATAGAATTCCATCACTTTCCTTCCTCCCTTTCTTCTGTCTTACCTCTCAGCTGCCCTCCATTAAGCCCATCCTAGACCTCCACTGTCCACTCCTCCTCTTTTATTTGATTACTTTTGTTACATGCATACATACATGCATACACACGTACATACATGCATACACATGTACATACATGCATAGATGCATATATGCATACTTACACGCATAGATGCATACATACATGCATACATACATGTATACATGCATACATGTGTATATATATGCATATACACATAGATTCATAATGCATGCATACATACATATATACATGCATACATACATACCATGCATACGTACTCTTTTTTCATGTTTGGCTTGGTCCAAGGTATTTTATTTTGTCTTAGTTTGATTAGTTTTAGGCTTACATTTTTCTTCACTTGGAAAAACCACATTTTTTCCCTTAAATTTAATATTTTCCTATCGTTTTATGTGACTTCCCCAAAGCACACCAAACTCTCTTTTCTTGATTTTATTTTATGGTGCTGAGCATAGAACTCAAGGCTTCCTATGTGCCAGACACATGTTCTACCGTTTGACTGCAACTCCAGGTCCAGCTCCTGTTTTTATAGAGCTAGAAATGTTTAAGGGGACATTCATCCCATGGCCTTGACTTAGATCACCCCTATGCCAGTATCTCAGGACAGAGTCATTTTAGAAATGGAAATGAGTATCCTGTGTTGTGAAACACAGTGGCCTGGAGTCATAAGACCTGACTTCTTTGCCAGTGTGGCCATTATTGACTGGGTCACGTTTTTCCCATCTGTGCAGCAGAAGGAGACAAGTTTTCCCTTGGCTTTCAGATTCAGTGTTTCTGAGTTACAGAGTGAAACAGTGGTGTGGCATCTCTTTGTGGCTGAGGAGGCACTTTTTGCATGCCCGCTTTGCATGTTGCTTTCTTGAAAGAGAGAAACGCCCCCTGCTATACTTCTTGGTGTCTCTTCCAGTCATACTTAATATCTTAATTCTTCTTTATTTCATTTTGTTTTTGTTTTTTTTTTTTTCCTTTTTTTTGGTCTGTAACATACAATGTATACTCGTCTGTGTCTTTATGTAACACATCACCATGTTCGATGAACACTTACCTGAGGTTTTTCTTTAATCCCCAAACGTGAAATACATGTGTGTGCTTTCACGTAGCCTGGCTTAACTTTGGCAACGTGAAGGAAGATCAGGTTTTTCCTAGCTGTTGTTTAGAAGTTATACTCTATTAAATAATCTGTGATTAAAACACTGGCACACGATGATATTTTAGAGTTAAAATTCTTGCAGAGAATATAACCTGAAGGCAGAGATTTGCTTTATAGTGTTTATAAATCAGCACTGAGGAGGCCTGCATTGCACGCTTGTCTCAAGAGCATGTCCACTTGCTCTGCTGTCCACAGAGCTGGAGCACAGCTTGTGGGCACCTTCAATCCATCTCTCTAAGCCCAAGGCATTGCGTTGGTCACTGTGAGATTCTCACATAGACTTGGCCCCTCTACGGAATACATTTAGTCACATGACATGGTTATTAACCCCAGGGTCTAGCCAGTTGGTCTGTTCTCCCATTCCTGAGGCTGTTACTAAGAGGCCCACCAGAGTTAGCTGCAGTGCCAATTCACATCGGTAACTTACTCGTTTGCTTTCCTCTTAGGTAACCAGCCACAGCAAGGAGTGACTCCCTGTGCACACCCTTCACACTTTTGAATGAAAAAAGAAGACATGAAGTTTTTGTTTGCACTGAAAACCAGAAAATCAGATTTAGTAGTCATCATAAGAAGTCTCCCTTGGTCTTTGGTTTATTTATGTTTTCCTATATTTTATGCTACTTTTCATGCAGAGGTATTTAAATAAGTAAAGGAGTCGTGGTTTGGTTTTTGTCGTATTTAAAGTAGGTTTTAAAATGTGGATCATGCAGGCCTACTACTCCAGATAGTGTGGTAGCAGACCTTTTGAAACTGGTGCTTTTTTATCTCATATTTACATAAAGAATGAATTATGGTAGGTTTAAATATTTATGTATTCACTAATGATTTTTTTTTTCCCTAACCCGTGGTGGACCAAACTACTGATTTGAAAGATCTTGCAGGTCTCACGGGAGTGGACACACTCGCTTTTCACTCGACCGTGGTGGTGGGGTGAACATTTGTTAGCATCACTTTAATTTGAAATGTTGATCATTTCATAAGCACTTTATGAACTTCGTTCGCATTTATGAAGGACTTTGCTTCGCTTTTGTTGTGGTCTAAAGGTGCTGAAACAGATTGTTGCTTAGTACTTCCACTTCTTCAGGGCTTCTGCAAGAGCCACCCTGAGATCTGTGGGAGCCTCTTAGAAGCAGCTGCCCTCAAATATGTTCCCAGTGGCAAAATCTTTACCCAGATTCTTCAAGAAGGTACAACACATAACCACGGGAGGCCAGAAGAACCACGGTGGAATCAGTTCATTTACTTACTGCCAGTTTTGGTGAAAAAAAAAAAAAAAAAAACTGTCCAGTTTAGGTTCTTCAGAACTTCATGCCAACTTGAGAAAAAAAAAAAATCTCACAGCTGGCCTTAGATTCCACAGTGCTCAGACTTAACATGGTTTCCAGAGAATCTGGCCCCACAGTCCAGAGGGTTCTGGTAGTCATCAAAGGTATACTTGCTGTTAATTTTGTATGGTAAGTATTTACAATTTTGAATTTAATTATTAATGTTGGTGTCAGTCTTGGTTGTGTATTGCTTATACTGTATTTATAAACTGGTGCAAAAAGCACAAGTAAAGTAAATTATACATCAAATTTATTATAAAGAAATAGTAACTATTTTAACTTTGTTCAAGTATGTGGTAATTTGCTCCTATTAGAGTGAAAAAAATACAGTAAATTATTATCAGTTTGTGTAACTTAAGAGTATTCCGTATAATATTTTTTTAGAATTAGATGCATACAATTTTGAATGTGAAGATTGCAGGGCATTTGAAGACATGTAGGGATCTTTCCCTGTTCTTTGTTGGGTTCACTTTCTTTTTGCCGTATGATTTCACATGTAATGTAGTCAAGCATACTGTGAATAGATTGTCTATGAAGAGCAAACCCTGTAGAACTACTTTTTTAAAATGTAGCTAGTACAATTTCAGAGGATTTCTTTCGCAGATCATTATTAGAAATAATTTATATCTTCCTAGGTGAGTTACCCATTGCAAAGTTTGACTCATTCAAATGACCTCAGATCCATGTTTGCTTACTTTGCCATGGTGACATCATGTGAACTGCTTTGTACACTGTGAAATACCCCCCTCCAGCCTGATTGTTTTGTGTTTACTCTGGGCTGGAAAAGACTTTGCCAAACATTAAAGACCATTCTTTCCCCTGAGCTCACATTCTCTCTGTTCTCAGACAGTGCAGTACATTTCAGTGGTCCCGTATGTCTGCTTTACTTTCCTCTCCAGAGTCATTCTTAAAATTCACAAAGCTATTCCCCCCGACACACCCCAAGGTAATATACCAGTTGACTGCATTTGCAAACCCACCAAAGTGTGAATGTTGTGCCTAGTGAATGGGTCATGTCCTGTCCTCTCTGGTCTTTATTCAATGGTTGTCGATGGTTAAAACTCCAGTTTCAGTTTGAACCTTATATTTTTGTAGCTCAGTATTGTAGACAGCAGAATGAGTGTTAGCATTGCATAGCATTTGTATGCACTTTACAGTTTGCAGAAGTTAATTTATTAATCATTTTGCACATTGAAGGCTATGGTTATTTTGTTGTCGTTGTTTTGTTTGTTAAGATGAGGAAGGTAAATCTTGCTAAAGTTCTCCTCTAGTTCTGAGATGCTGTGGGGGATGAGGAAAAACCTAGAGCTATTTTTCCCTGTGCATTCAAAGGAAAGCAACTGGAATTTTAAATTTAGTTATTATATTTACTGCCACTTAATTCTGCATTCTGAGAGGATTTTTTTTTCTTTCACATAGCTAATGCATGTGGTTGGCATTAAAATTGTCCTAAGGAAAAGCTCTATTGCAGAACCTTATCCATTGCCGGGTGGGTTACAGATAAGAAATTAAAGAAACAGATCTTGAAAATTAATGGAATTGGGTCTACTTACCATTTCTGGCTATAAGAACCCCTTAACACGTGTTATATTGTTAGCCGATTCCTTAGAGTGTGGCATTTCTTGTTTTATGTATCTTTTTTCATCCAAAAGTAGAGGGAGATTACTCTACAGTGGGTATCATTTGACCTCTGGCACACATACAGTACAAATATTAACTGTACTCAGCTCATGTCTGAGGTAGGGGCCAAAAGAAAGTAGGCATTATGCAGACCCAGTGAAGTCAAGTCCCAAATGACTGGCACAAGCTAACAAAGTCTTAGTATTCCGAGCTGACTGAATGACTTTTGCTTTTTTATTTACAAGGCGCCTACAATTTATAAATAGATGAAATTTGGACACAAGTCAGAGAAATTATTCTATAAAATCCAAGCCTTTAGAATAAAAGAGGTAAATCATATGGTACCCTCACATATATTTGGTTAAATTAAACATGTAATATTAGTACGGTAAATTATAAAAATAAGATCCAAAATTTAAATACGGTGAAACTTCATTATATAAAAGCAGTCATCTAGACTCTTGGAGAGGGATTCCTCCTTAGAAAATGTTTCTTAAGAATGGCTCTAAACCATGGGTGCCTGAGCTAGGTTTTAAAGTTATAAAGAAGTTTCATTGTACCTGTAAAGCATTCCAGGACAAGAGAGGTGTGGACAGATGTGAAACACACTTTGCACTTCCCAATGTGTGAGCATTAGGCTACCCTTTACATGGAGAAAAGCTAGCCTGCGTGTTTTGTTTTGTTTTTAATGCAGGTATTAAAACAATGCGAACTTTCAGTGTGAACAAATGGTAAACTAAAAATCATAATCAAATCAGTTCTGTGCTTGTTTTCTGAAGGTTTTATCAAAATGTTTATAAACCAGTGACAAAATAGTTGTACATTGAGATTAACACAGAAGGCAAACTTAGTCCTCCACGTTGTCTCCATTCATTCTGTGTGCTTTGTTTGTAACATTGGTAGAAAACAGACACGAGGCAGCTGGCAACTGTTAGCGAGAGAAAGGTCTTTTTACTGAAAATTCAGGTGCATTAGCCATTTGTTAATTTGTAATGGATCATTTTCCCTTAATGTTTGTTGTTATTTGTTGGCAAAATCAAAGTGCCTTAAGTTATAAGAGTTTGCTTTGAAATCCATAGAAACTCGGTATCAGTTCACAGTGCATTTATTTACAAGTCTCATTGCATGTCCATTGTAAATTTAATACTGTAAATGTATTCAGATTCATTTACATGCCTACGGCTGCCTTTGATTAAACTTCTTCCAAAAAATAAACTCTGCAGATGTTGGCTTTTGTTCAATTTTAGTTTCTCCCTCCCTGTCAGAGTACCTGAATGTAAGTTGTTGCATAATCAGTACCAAGTAGGTTCTGTGCCCTGCATTGGTAGACTCCAGAATCTGAGGTTTGGAGATTCTGAATGACCAGCGTACCTTGTGGGGAAAGCATCTCACTTCTGTGGGGTTTTCTTGCTGTTGCCATTGAGAGCAGGGAGTGGCCTGGTGTCTCCCAGGTGATTTTTGGCTTGGGGACTCCCAAGGCCACACAGTGGAGCTGCATTGCTTCTCCTGTCCTCCTGAGCATGCTCCTGGGTGGGTAGTTTATAATTCGGGGAGGGTAGGCCACAATCATTACAGGGACACTAATAACTGCATGACCAACACTGTTTTCAGCCTTACAGATATAATTCCCTCTGTCATGAGCTGTCGTTTCTTTGATGACCAATGTGCCATTTTCATGCAATATGTATTTTCCATTGACTTGAGGTCTGTCAATTACATGGCCACCTGGTGTAGTCCATTTGACATTTGGCTTAGGGATCCCATCAGACACACAATGCAGTGATAACGATTCCCCACTGACACTCTTTACCACCCCTAGTTCATATGTCAGAATGACTGGCTTCTGCCCAATTTCTAACAGGAAGAGTTTCTCGATATAGCCAACCTTATTTCTTGCTGTACAGCGATACTTTCCTGACTTACTCCGAGTTGCTTTGTAAAGGATGAGAGAACCATTGCTTGCCATCACATATGGGGAATTTCGTGGCCTATTCGCAAATTGTGTGCCATCAGGTAAAATCCAGATAATTTCAGGTGGCGGATTCCCATCCACAGAGCAGTTCAGTGCTACAGACTTGCCAGCCTGGGCAACTACTTTTTCGTTGAATGGGTTTCTGAATGTTGGTCTTCTCAGCATTTCCAGTACTTCTAACTGCACCACCAACACACTCTCTCCTCCTTCGTTCCGAACCACACAGGTGAAATCTGCAGAATCAGAAAGCCTGATGTTCCTAATTTCCAAGGTTCCATTTTGATGGACGGTGATTCTGCTTCCGTAGTATGGAGCCTTGACGAAAATATTGTCTGGCATAATCCACGTGATCTGGGGAGACGGGATCCCATCTGCTCTGCAGTCGAAGTGCTTTTTGGAGTGCTGAATGGCTGTGGCTTTAATAACAGTTTTGTTTGAGTACAGACCATTGATTAATGGCGGTTTAGAGACAATATCCAATTTGTATGTCTTAGTGTCATCCCCACTAGGATTCTGAGCTACACATACATACTGCCCAGAGTCAAGTGGTTTCACTTTATGGATGGACAAAGTCCCATTGGCATGAAATGTGTACCTGTCATTGGAGAATGAAATGACATTGTTGGAAGGCAGCAACCAGAATACATTTGGCTTGGGTTCCCCAGTGACCTCGCAGTCAAGGACAGCTGTGTCTCCAGCCTTGATCCTCATGTTGTTCTTGAGACTTTGCCTTATCCGTGGGGTGGCTGTTAACACTGTTAGGTGGACTTTCATCTCATCTTTCCCTAAGGTGTTCTGGGCAGAGCAAATATAATCCCCTTCCTCTGCAATCCCAACTTTGTTGAAATACAAGGTTCCATTGTGGAAAAGGGTGTACCTCTTGGTTCTGTGGCCGCTATCATCAGCTTGTGCTACACTGTTGACCACTGTCCCGTCAGGCAAACTCCAGGACACCTCAGGCACAGGGGAGCCAGAAGCCTTGCAGTCGACTTGGAAGTCTTTCCCATAGAGCACTTGCTTCTTAAAATGCTGCTTGTGTTCAATTTTGGCAGGTGTCAGTCTTAGGCGGACATGCATCAGGACCAGGTCATCTCCCATTTTGTTTCTTGCCACACATAAGTAGTCACCGCCATCTTTTTCTGTCACTGATCCAATAACCAAGGATCCATTTGGGTAGACATGGATTCGGTTGCCCATTCTAAGGAGAGGAAACAAACATGAGAATGCAGTGGCAGCAGTGGCACAAATTATCCTTTTCAGGGACTAAAAGTGGGACTTAGGAGATGGCTCACTCAGGAAGCTGCCTGTTGCACAATTTTAAGATCTGAATTTGGATCTCCAGTGCCCACACAAGAATTAGGCACCGTGGTGCACATCCATATCCCCAGTATGGAGACAGGTGGCTTTCTGGAGCTTGCTAGATAGCCAGTGTAGCTGAAGAGATGAGCTCTAGGTTTAGTGAGAGACCCTCATAAGAGTGAGGTAGAAGGCGATTGTGAAAGACCCCGATGCTTATTTACTTCTGGCCACCACACATGCACACACCAGCATGAACAAGTACATACATTGCACAAACACAGGAGAAGACTAAACATTGTCATCAATTTATACACACTCAAAGAATACCATACAATGTAGAAGTGGCCTTATTTATATGATGTTACTCCCATTCAGCCTTACTAAGACCCAGCTGGCACAGTTGTGCATGTTAAGTTATTTAGTGTGAAATTGTGACACATAGATGAAATGACAATAATTGTCACAATCAAGCTCATCACCATGTCCACCACCTCTCCCTTCCTCCCTCTCTCCCCCCACTCAGCATTAGCTTTATGGACCTAAGTCACTTATTGGTATCTAAGCCATTTGCTTAAAAAAGCTTTGTAACAAAGCATAATTTGCTGAAGACGATACAATTTTCCAAATGGCCTTCAATCAAACCTTCTTTATACAGTTTTTAAAGAAAGCTCATTGGTGAGAGGGATGCTAGAAGTAGCAAGTTCTTAAGACATTTTATATATCAAGCAAATGGATACACATAACATTGTTTGCTAATGAAGAAAAACAACTCATAGGTATGTGCTAAATTAATGCCTGGTGATACTTTTTAAGTGTATTAATGAAGCAACTTTTAAGCTACTTAACTAGAAACAATCTTTCCTCTGCCTACTACAGAGGACAGCAGTCTAGGATGAATTAGAAGCTGAATCACACGCTGCCTGGGCAGCTGTAAAAGGTTTCCACATTGGTTTGGGCACTGTGGACTGCTCTTCATTGCCTGTAATTACCACATGTGGCCACCAGGTGGCAGAGCCTAGCTTTAGTGCTAAGAACGTACTTAAGAACACCAGTGTGTTTCCCTCCTTTGACAACAAGAGGTAAACAGACAAATGAAACTAGTTTATCAATCTACATTGTTATCCTCTCTCCCTCCCTTCCCCCTCCCACTCTCCGTCGTTTGTGTGTGTGTGTGTGTGTACACATATGCATGGGCCATCAGTCCTATCAGTGGGTGTCTTTACCTGCCGAGCCATCTGGTAGACCCCAAAACATCTTATTTTTAAACAGTTATTCTTTTAGACATTTACAGTCTAAAAGACTAAAGTCCTGACTGCAGTTTCCCCCTCCCTCCGATACTCCCAGGCCTTATTGGCCTCCCCTCTCCCACAGATCAACTCCTTCTCTTTCCAGAGAGAGAGAGAGGGGAGGGAAGGAGGGGGACAGGGAACATATCTCCTAGAGATATCCACTGAGCATGGCCTAACAAGATATAATAAGACTAGGTACAAATCCTTACATCACAGCTGGACATGGCAACCCAGAAGGCAAAGGAACCCAAATGTAGGTAAGAGAGTCAACCTCACTCCCACTTTTAGGAGTCCTATGAGAACACGAAGCTATACAGCCATAAAGTATATACAGAGGACCTAGCCCAGACCCATACAGAGTCTGCGTTAGTTGCCTCAGTTTCTGTGAGCCCTGCTTCTTTGACTCGGTGGGCCATGATCTCCTGGCATCATTGATGCCTGTGGCTCCTACAATCCTTCCTCCTCCTCCTTCTGGGAGGTTCATCTGGCTCTGCCTAGGGTTTGGCCCCCATCAGTTGTGGAACATCAGCCCCCAAACTTCCTAGTGAACACATTTTAAAAGTTTGCAATGTGGACTGAAGAGATTAAGAGCATTCAGGACAGGACAGCAGCAAGCACCTTCATAGCCATCTAGCCTTCCCAGGACTTCTCAGAGATTCACTGATACCCATGTGAGCAGTCATTTTCAGATGCAGAGTGCAGCAGTCATTTTCAGATGCAGAGTGCTACATAGAGAATAATGAGATGAAGTAAGGGCATGCTTTTTGTCTATCTCAAGTGTGGAAGGAATTTCCTTGGAAAGAAGCCAAGGTAAAATTATGATAACGTATACACAAATGAAGAAAATAATTACTTCAGACAGATTTTTTTCCAAGTATTTCTCCTACCCTGTAGAGGAAATCTTCAGATTGAACCTTATTGAAGTCATAGGAAAGCCTGTCTGGTGCCGTACTGTCACCTGTTAGAAATATCTCCTAATGTGTTCTAAAACCTTTTATTCTCAAATTTGTCTGCATGACTAAAAATTCAACTTGTATAGTCTGCAGTACTTGGAGCTCATCCTTCAAGACTAGAATGTCTGAGAAGTGATGTGGGGTTGGCCTAGGCATTGGGCTTCTGGCATGATGGTTATGTGTAGCAGACATAAAGCCCTAAATGTTGGTGTTCTTGACGGTCCCTGCCTTAAACTGTGTTAGCATTGTATGGGACCAGATTTACAGACATTACTTGGTTCCTCTTAACAGAGATTCAGATTCAATAGAGCTGGTCAGACACATTGACCTCAGTGCTTAGAAAAAATTCTCAGGTTGCTTATGAGCCATTAAGTTTGAGACCCAGAATCAAATTTTAGTGTGCATCACAATTACCTTAGGGGCTTCTAAGAACACAGACTCCTTATCAAAACAACCCTGCTTCTGATTCAAATTCTTGGCTAATGTTAATGATATTAGTAGAAAGGTAACCTTAAAAAATGATTGAAAGTGACAGGCCTCAAATCTGATCTAACCATGTTACAATATGTAACATTCCCCTATTGACCAACACTTGAAAAACAGTGGCATAAGAAAAGGCTTATCTGCTTAGGAGAGGGCTGGGAACTTCCAAGTAGCCTTGATGTGAAAAACTTCAAAAAGAGACAAAACATCAGTTTAACAAGATTGTCTTTCCTTCAGCTGTCAACTTGACAAGGCCAAAAATTAACCGAGAGTCTCAATTGATGGATTTTTACACACTACATTGGCCTGTGTGTGTCTGTGGAAGGTTGTGTTGACTGGTAACGAGGATACCAGCCCTCCCTAGTTGACACCATCCCTAAGCATTTGGGCCTGACCTGTGTAAGAAATCTAGCAGAACATGATCCAGTGAGTGAGCCAGCAAGCAGCATGTCCCCATGTTCCTGCTTCAAGTTCCAGCCTTGAGTTTTCCTTGAGTTCCAACCCTGAGTTCTCTCAATGTTCTCTATAATCTGGGAGCTGAAATAAGCCCTCTCTTCCCCTGAATTGTTTTTGGTCATAGTGTTTGTCACAGCAACAAGAAAAAAACAGGACAAAAATGATATAACAGGTATAAATATATACACTTGATACTTGATATGGCACCACCTGGATGTAATATATATATATATATATTTAAATATATATTTATATATATATATTTAAATATATATTTTTATATATGTATATATACATATTAGATATTATAATCTATAATATTATTAAATATAAAGAATTAAGTTCAATGCAATGATAGCAGAAATGTCAATATTTGATTTTTATATTGGACATAAAAACTAAGAACCATTTGAGTTTGACCACACTATAGAGAAAACCGATCTAACACACATTTTTGGAACACGTCATTTAACCAGTGTAACACATACTCGTCTCATCAGCACATGGAATCTTCTCTAGGTCACCTCATATGTCAAGTCTCAATAAATTTTAAAAATTGAAATTATGTTGTATTTCTTTTAAGACAAATGAAATTCAACAAGAATGAAAAGGCGTGCAGGTAAATGGGAATGAGATAACATGCTACTAAGTGAACAGAGGGTAATCGAAAGCTTAAAAGAGAATTTTAAGAACATTAAAATTGCAGCAGACTATCAAAACCTGTATGATTCAGCAAAATCAGTATTGAGAAACATTTATAGCAAGATGTGCAATTTAAAAAAAAAAAAGGTTTCAAGCACAGGATTTTCAAGGACTTAGGGTAGGTAACAAAACAAAACCCAAATTAAAGGAAAAGTAACAGAGGGGAAAAAAAAAAAACCCCAAATTACAAAAGGGCAATGAAATCTGCGGGTTAAAAAAGGGATAAATACTGTATCAAAACCTTTACATAGATTAATTTAAAAAAGGGGACAGTCACATAAATCAAAATGGAAACATTACAACTACTTACAATAGTTAATATTGTAACTTGACAGGATCTAGAATCACTCAAGACATAAGTCTCTAGGCAAACCTATGAGGAATCAGCTTGGTTGTCTAGGTTAGGATCTGAGCATGACTGGAGAGATTTTGTTGATTAATTGAAAAGACACACCTAAATGTAGACAGTGTCTTCCAGCAGCAGCAGCAGCAACATAAGTCATCACAGCCGTATTATCAAAACTACAGTTAAATACCATCTTCCCCCCCCCAATTAGATTGACTATTACCAAAAAAAAAAAAATGAATAAAGAAAATTTTAAAATATGCTGACAGATGTGAAATGAAAGGAATCATCCACTGTTGGTTTGGAGTATAAATTAGTACAGGCTGTGGAAGGCACTATGGAGATCCCTTGAAAGGCTAAAAATAGGTATAATCTAGTGATGTCACTTTTGGTTTTATATGCAAAGAAAATGAAGTCAGCACACAAAAGAGATATCTGCCTGTTTCTGTTTATGTGTCATTTATTCTTGCTAAAGTGAAAAACAAACCAGCCTAAGTGTCCATTAACAAGAAAATAGACAAAGGAAACATGATGTAGTATCACAATGGAATATTATTCAAATATAGTGAGAATGAGCCAGGTGGTGGTGGTGCATGCCTTTAATCCCAGCACTTGGCAAACCAAGATAGTTGGATCTCTGAGTTCAAGGCCAGCCTGGTCTGCAGAGCTAGGTCAAGGACAGCTAAGGCTACACAAAGAAATGAAACCCCTGTCTTAAACAAAGAAACAAACCCAAACAAACAAAAATAATGAGAATGAAATATGATCATTTTGTAGCAAAATGGATAGAAATAGAGGGTGTTAGGTCGAATAGCCAGATACAAGTCGATAAGTATCGATAAGTATATACGGAAACAACTAAACCCATTCTAAAGTAGTGGTGTCATTACTAGAGGCTGAAAGTGTGGCAGGGGGAAAGATAGTTGGGGACAGAAGCATAGATTCATAGGATTTGTATGTTCTGTGTGCATGTATGGAAGTGTTACAGTAAATCCTGTTTCTTTGGAAAATCATTATATATTAACAAAGCGTTTTAAACTATGGTATACCCATATGATATAATGCTGTGTATAAAAAATGGAATAAATTATTGATAGAAAAAGAAGGTCCAAAGCAAGAGTGTTGAAGCCCTTTGACCTACTTGCTCTGTTTCTTGTTGGTGAGCTCATCTACTGTGCTGCAACTGCTTTTGCTGACATCAGAAGTCAGCTTCCTTGGTCTGACAAATTGAAGTGAAGACCAAGCCTTCAGTGCCAGACAAGGGTTACTGACACTTAGCTTCAGGGACAGTGCAGCTACTGGCTCTTAGCATTTCCAAAGTGAAGACAGCCATTGTTGAACTCCCCAGACCTGGTGGTATAAGCCAATCGTATTTCTGTTCAGTGTATATTTATTCTACTCATTCTGTTCCTCTAGAGAACCCTGATGCTACAGAAACACAAAAGATTATTTTAAAACTACTCTGAAAAAGTATATGGCAAAATGACAAGAATTTTCAAAGTACTGAGCAAGTTTCTGGAAGCATATGGCCTACTAAAACTGATCAAAAAATAGAAACAGTAATGATACGTTGCAGCAGTAATGAAAAGTCTTCCAGCTAATAAAAATTCTAGTATCTTACAGCTGTACCTATGGTTTATATGAATATATAAAGAGTTACCTCTATTTCTTCTGAAAGTATACATAGGATGCCAGGAACTCTGGCAATATATTTTTAAAGGTGCAACATTTTTGTCATTCTAAACCAAAACAAAACAATATAAAAATCCACACCCATGGTGAACACAAATGCAAATTTTCTCAATGAAATTCAAGTAAATTTAATTCAGCATTTCAATATGTTCATAGAACATGATCAGTTAGAGTTAATCCCAGGAATGCTGGGATGGTTTAACATTTGCAAATCAATAAGCTTAATACAACACGATTAAAGACAAAGTCATATAATTATCTTTACAGATGCAAGAAAAGCTCTTGGTAAGGCTCAGTGTCCTTTTATAATAAATCAACAAGTCGATACTGAGGGAACATATCTCAAAACATTAAACCCTGTATATGAAAAATCTAACATAAATATCACACCGGACCAGAAAAGACAAAAAGTGTGTCTTAGGTTGAAACAAAACTGTTTCTATTTTCACTGTTCTTACTCAAGGCCAAAAGAATTGTTAACTTGTTCTTTCAATGAAAACCCCATCAAAATTCCAATCGCTTTCTTCCAAGAGGTCAATAAAGCAATTCTATAATTCATACAGAGCTGCAAAGAGTCAGAGTAGCTGCAGCAATTCTGTGTGTGTGTGTGTGTGAGAGACAGAGAGACAGAGAGACAGAGAGACAGAGAGACAGAGAGACAGAGAGACACACACACAGAGAGAGAGAGAGAGAGAGAGAGAGAGAGAGAGAGAGAACACTAGTATTTAGAAAACACTATAAAGCTGATAAGGGAAGTAGTGAAGATACTGAATGTCAAGATGGGAACATATACAGGGGAGAAAATACATGTAAGCATGTGGATTCTAAAGACCACACTCTCTAGCTCAGCATTTTAAAACTTTACATCTTAGTGAATTACAGTTTAACATTTAAGGTAATTTTGATTCCTGAAAAACCTGAAAATTAGTATTGACATTTGAATCAAAAATTACAAATTTGTTCATTATATTCTGTACCAACTTACTGTAACAGTAGGAAAAAGTACTTCAATTTCCAAGTGTCCTTGTAAATTCATATATACTATTTTTAATTTGTATTGCATGTATATTTTAATAAATAAATGTTAATGAAAAAGTACTCAGCTTCATCTCTTTCTAGCATTATATAAAACCATTACACAAAGTCATGGAGAGCACCATTTATAATTCACACGCTATAATTTTTGCTTTTCAAAAACAGGATTTAAGATATAGTGAGCAGTATACAGTGAATATCAATTTTTATAAAGAATACAGTAAAAAAGGTTTATATCTGGTAACATCAAGTTTATGGAATTTTGGATATATTTTACTTGGGGGAGGTCTTAATGTGCCTTTCATAAAGTGTATTGTAAGTTTAAGAATGGATTATGACATGATTAAAGTGTGTAGCATCAGGTCCTGAATTAAACATAGCATCTTCTTCCAACAGCCTCAACATTGTGAGTTCTCTTTTAGATGCAGAAATTGTGAATAATTTTACACAGTTTTCATTTTTAAAGTAGCTACAAGAAAAGGAACAACTTCCACCAGTATGGAAGCTAATAAGCTTCTCCCATAGCTCTCAGCTGTCCAAGCCAAGAATCTGGATCAGAGTGAAGCACATACGAGTGATTTTGTATTCAGTGATGTCAGATGGAATGCCTTTCTTTAGATAGAGTCACCTTCCTGTGCATCCTGGATTATCTTTGACGATGCTGCCAGCTTTGCTGCATCTCTTTTCCATTTTAAAAGTTGTATAGCTAAGTTAACAAAGGAAATAATTCTAAAACCCTTACCTGTGCCACTGGTCGATGACAGCTTTGGATGGTAACCTCCAGATTATTGTGGGTTTTGGATCTCCAGTAGCTGAGCAGTTCAGTAGTAATTTCTCACCCAAATTCACCTCTGTCCATTTCTGAGAGGCGGTTTCTATCTTGGGGACTGTCTCTCGCTCTTCCACTGTAAGTATCACTACCCTTCTCTCCGAGCCTGAGGAGCTGGTGGCAATGCATTCGTAAGTGCCCCTGACGGAAGGATTGATGTTTCTTATATGCAGAGTCCCATCTGGATACAAGAAAAACTTGGAACGAGTTAACTGCAGTGGTTTTAGTTCCGTCCCATCATAGAGGACCCAATGAACACTGGGCTGGGGAGTTCCTTTTGCAGTGCAGGGCAGTTTCAAACTTTCACCTAAAACCCCAATGATGGCTTGCCTCTTTTGCTCTATAATAACAGGGGGAGCTGTGATGACTTGTATCTTAACCAACAGTGAATCCTGGCCAGATGGGTTGCTGGCTACACACTTATAGAAACCGCGATCATAAACACTCAGATTATGGATGATCAATGTTCCATCAGGTGTTACCCGGATCTTTCTGCTTCCCTTGGGTGTTTCTGAGACCACTGTTTGGTTGGCAAGTATCCAGGAAATTGTAGGTCTTGGCATACCTTCTACTCTGCACTTCAGTTCCACAGTACTTCCAGAATGAACTGTGATCTCCTTGACATGTCTCTCCAGAATCCTAGTAGGGTAGGAGACCACGGACAAAGTGACATGAAGGTGGTCTGTGCCTAGTGGATTAGACGCAGAGCACAGGTACTGTCCACGGTCCTGAATACTGACCCTCCGGATGGACAAGGTGCCATTGGGATATACATGGAACCGGCTTTTCTGTGTCCCTTGGGATATTTCAAGTCCTGGTAAGATGAAAAAAAATATATAGATGAGTTCATCATCATTGTTGACTGACAAAAAAAATACATTTGAACTAATAAGCATAGTCTTCAGATGGCTAAAGCTTTTTTTCAATTTTTTATTCACATAAATTTAAATTTAAAAGCCAGATAGTTCAACATGACATTTATGTAATATATATATATATATATATATATATATATATATATATATATATATATATGTGTGTGTGTGTGTGTGTGTGTGTGTGTGTGTGTGTGTATGTATATATATATATTTATATATACACACATACATATATATGATCAACTTTCAAAGTATTTTTAGCTTTAACATTTTTGTTCATTTATTTTAATGTTTTTATTTTTGATATTATAGCATGATTAGGTCATTTCACCCTTTCCCTCTCCTCCCTCCAATTCCTCTATGTAACCCCTCTTGTCTCTTTCAATTTTTTGGCCTCTTTTTCTTTAATTTTTGTTGTATGTATGTGTATGTGTATATATATATATACATATATATGTGTATATATATGTGGGTATATACTATAGTATGTATAAACATATAAATATGATCTTCTCAGCCTATACAATGTTACCTGTATGTATATGGTTTTAGTGCAGAACATTTAATATCAGATAAATAATTGGTACTAAATGTTGTTTTAAAATGTTGTTTTAAAATGTTGTTTTAAAATCGCATCTAATTTTATATCCTAGGCTGGCATTAAATTCATCCCCATTCCTGGCAATTTAGGCATGTACCATCCTATCTAGCCGTAACAACTACTCTTTTAAACTTACATTATCAATACATTTCATTGATTTGTGTGTGTATGTATGGGTACATGCATGCCACTGCCAGTGGGTAGAGATAAGAAAACAATCTGAGGGAGTTGGTTCTCTCTTTCTACCATGTCTGTTCCAGAGATTAAACTCAAGCCACAAAGCTTGGTAATAGGTGCCCTTTACACATGGGTCTGTCTAGTTGCCCCTCCCCCAAACTATCTTTAACACATTATATACATATATAGCTTCTAGTAGGGGTGGGAGAGATGGCTCAGCAGTTAAGAACACTTTTTTTTCTCTGCTTTTGCAGAGAACCTAGGTTCAGTTCCCAGTGCCCAGTGCTGGCTCGTAGTCACTGGAATTCCAATTCCAGGAAGTAAGATTTCCTGTTCTGACCTGTGTTCACCCCAGCACATGTGTGCATAATACACACATGCTGGCCAAACATGCATACACATAAAATAAATGTAAAGTTTAAAACTTTCTAGTAGGGGCTGGAGACGTAGTTCAAGCTCCAGGGAATCTGGCACCTCTGTGCAGGCACACACCCAGTTAAAATGTAAAATTAAAAAAAAAAAAAATCCTTCTAATGAGCAATATGCAAATGTCAAATGAAGATATCAATAGCTTTTATATTTTGGAGAAATTTATAACTAGTGTTGGTTCTTTGATTACAACCCTAAAAGATCCAAGCATGCCCTTATTTTATTTTTAAGGAGTTGCTGATGGTTCCAAATACCTGACGAGACTTTGGTCCAGTGGATGGTGGGTAGTGGATCTCCAACAGCCTCACAAGGAAGAAAGGCATCTGAGTTAGTTGGAACAGTAAAGCTTGCAGCCTTTCCTCCAAGTATTCTTGGTTTCTTCAATGTAGTCTTCGGTAGAGAGTTGTAGGGAAGGT
The DNA here is from genome assembly GCF_011762505.2 of Arvicanthis niloticus. Classification (NCBI taxonomy): domain Eukaryota; kingdom Metazoa; phylum Chordata; class Mammalia; order Rodentia; family Muridae; genus Arvicanthis; species Arvicanthis niloticus. The sequence goes on from NC_047661.1 coordinate 42,299,719, forward strand.
GCTTGGAAGTTGGGTTTTGAGCAGGTTTCTTATCACCGGCGTTCTTTCCTGCATGCTCCTGTGCATTCCACTGTGAGGCATGAGTGCTGGCCTCTGGAAAGCTGAGGTGGGGTGACATGCTTATTGCTGGTCTTTTGCCCTTTTCAATGGTTTCTGAATGTGATTTGAGCTGAAGTTTGTTTTCTGGCCACGGAGAAGGCTTCCATTTAGAATTCTGTGGTTTATCTACTCTTGGTGCTGGCATAGGAGTGGAGGGTAACAGATTAGAGGAGGGAATGTCAGGGGTTCTAGTTATGATCTCAGGATTGGGGCTAGCCTCTGCTGAGGGTCGCTGCAGGTCTGTATTGTGCCTTGAAGATTCATATATGGGGACCATTCTATTTGATGTCATCTTGAGAACCGATGTGACCTCACTGTCTGTAACCACACCCTTAGTAAAAGCAGGAGGGGAAGGAGTGGGTACTGGGGGCGGCCCACTGCTGAGGAGGAGTGGTATGGCTGAGGCTCTTCTCGTTGTAGTAGTCTCCTGTGATTTGCTCAACAAAGTTGTTTCTGAAGCTGTTGTATTTCCCAAAGTCTGGGTGCACTCCTGGGACAGTTCAGTTATGCCGAGGAGAGAAGTTGCTGAGTGATAAGCAACTGTACTTACAACTTTACCAGCGTCTTGTAGTGAGGAATGACTGAAAGCCAAGGGAGTATCAGCTGTTGTTGGAGCTGAGTATGTGCTATAGCCAGAAATCTGCCTGGGGGTGGTGTTTGAGTTTTTCCTGTTCTTCTGAGGCCCCTTTATTTGATCTTTTGCTTCTTCGGCTCTTGCTTGTTGAGTTTCAGAGATAATGACAGATGCAATAGCAGCAGGAGTTGTCACTGTGGGGATTTCCACTGACAGGAAGAATGTATTAGATTTCTTGCTTATGGTGCTAGGAAGCACTGGGGAGGAGTTGGTGAAGGGCTGCTCCTTCCCTGTTGAGAGACTTCTGGTACCTTGTATTTCAGTGCCATTGTGCTGAATGGCAGCCATTGTTGCAGGCGGAGCTGGCATCAGACTTGCCAAGAGAGTTGTAGAATGTGAGGGGGAACCATGATCTGTGGGTAAAAGAGGAGCTATTTTGGGAAGCTTAGTGGCTGTGTTCTTTTGTGAACCAAATTGATACAGATTCTTGGACATCCCCTCCTTGTTATGGTTATTTACAAAGGTCTGATGCCAGGGAACTTTCCTTTTTGAGAATTTTGTGCTTGTTGCTTTTGTTGGTGTTGAGGATTTGCTGAGGTGACTGGAAAGTGGTGGTGTTACCACTGAATCTTTTCCAGCTTGCATGATCCTAGGCATGCTCAAGGGACCACTATTGTCTATAAGCGTTTTTTCCAGGGATACAGATGTTGGAGTAGAAGTCATACTTGCTTCAGTGGGAATCAAGTGGGTACTTTCACCTCTGAAATATTTTGTAGTGGTTGTTATTGTCTCAATATCTACATTTTGTTTGTCCTTAAATTGCAATGATAGTTTCTTGAACACAGTGGTAGATTCTTCTGCTATGACCCCAACATTGTTAGCTTTGGGGAGGGATGAACCTGGAACTGAGAGTGCTGTGGTGGCTACTGTGAGCCTCTCTGTAGAAGAACAGGTTCTGCACATCCTAGGGTACTCTGTGGCTGAAACATGACTCATATTTCTGTTAGCAGGTCCCTTGAATGCTGTCCTGTGTCTATGCCGACGAAGAACTGGGGTTCTATGTGGGCTTATAACTCGCCCTCTGCTCCAAATTGTCCTCTCTCTTCCCGAGTGCCTGGACAAGGGGAAGTTACCTGTATTGTTGTTTCTAGGAATTCTAAATAAAGAAGGGGCAGTGGTGTGTGTATATGAAGGGTGCTTGGAGAAGCTAGGATCTTTAGTACCATGAGAAAAGGTGTCACTACTGCTAGCTCTGCTGGCTCCTGTTATAGGTATCTGAGGTCCATAGCTTTCTGTTGGATTTGTTGACTGCAAGGCTGTATTGGCCTTGCTGGTGAAGCTACTGAGAATGTTGGTATAGCCATAGGTAGCCACGGTTCCCCCTGCTACGGGGTGTGTACTTTGGGGAGATGTTCTCCCTACCTCAGCAGAATCTTGAATTTCAGTGACGGATGGAAAGATGATGATTGGGTTTTGGTTTGTTGTATCTTCTACTTTGCTTGTTACAGGTGGGTTCATTCTCTTTGACACAGCGGTACTGTCAATAACATTAAATAACTTGAAATCAGGAAGGTGCTCAGATTGCAGTGTTTGTGGATTCACAGTTGAGGAGATTTCCGTGCCAGAAGCTATACTTGTTACAAAGCCATGATTCACTGGTCTAGAGTCAGCAGTTGGTGACCTTTCAGAAACACCTGAAGCCTTAGTTTTCAGAACCATGAATTCTTCATCTGGAGGAATCATGCCGGAGGCATCTCTTTCCTCGCCAGAGAGTTCCACAGGTGGAACAACCAGTGGCACTGGCCGTACTGTGGCATTTTCTTGCTTCCTTGGCACAGAATTCTTTTTTGCTTTTTCTAAAAGTGCTGCCCAGTGTTGGGGGTCAATTCTCCGAGCAGAGAGAGGGCGCTGCCTCCTATGCTCTCTGAATCTCCGGAGTGTGGAATCCCCACGCCGCCGATGTAGTAAGTCTCTATGCTTGTTCTTCTTACGTATACCAGAGACTTGTTTTCCAGCCTCTGTCCCTGTCAAAGCTGATGCAGGGAGTTTCAAAGATGGTGGCTGCTTAAGGAAAACAGTGGAATTGGGTTCTCCAAGTCCAGATCCATCTAGTTCCCTCTCATGCTCAACTGTCCTTTGGCCTTTCATTTGGACTGAAACTTGAAAAATGGAAAAATCAGCCCCTGATGGGTTGGCTGCTACACAGCGGTAATGACCTTGATCTTTTGGTGTAACCTGTAACATCCTTAAGGTCCCATTGTTAAGAATTTGCCTGTCTCTTGATGACTGAGAGAACACAGTGTTCCCTGGAAGAATCCAGCTAATAGAAGCATCTGGAATACCAGTGGAAGGACATGGAAGATCGATCGTCTCACCTGTAACCACTGTGTGCTGAACGCCATTTCCATGCTTGCTTTCTACATAGGGCTCTACCACAGTTATCCTGTATGTGAGAATATCTGCATCCTCATCATTGGTGCTGATACAATGGTAAAGACCTGTATCAAAGCTATCAGCCATCTGGAGTTCCAACTTCCCATTTTTGTCTACTAGGATTCGCCCATCCTCACTGACATAAGGGGCTCTCACTTTACTCCCATCAGCTAGAAGCCATTCCAAGTGAGGTGAAGGGTCACCTTTGCCTGGACAGTCCAGGGCAATAGTGCCGCCAGCCAAAACAGTATGTTCCAATTTGGTATTGTTCATCATCAGAATCATGGTCCATTTGAGTTTCACCAGTCTCATCTCTGCCTTTGGTAAAGTGATTTGAGCATCAGTGGAAAATTGGAGCTGTAATGTGTTAAGTGTGGTGGTGTTTCTGTTCAGCTGCAAGTAAATTTTTTCTTGTTGGAACCAAAAAGGATCTGCTCTGAAATCAGCCTCTATGTTGGTAAAAATGTCTTCAGGCCTAAGAGCCATCTGTTTGTATTTGGATGACAGCAGTGGAATCTCAGTCTGCTGGGGTTTCCTTTCTAGTATTAGAGGAGAGTCACTGTACAAAGCTAGAAGTTGCCACACTGGCTGGATGTGAATATAATCTACATTGCACATAAGATTTGTTGAAAATGACATATTTAGCATAATGTGATCATTTTCTTCAGTGAATGCAATTGGCAATGTCCTAGATGGCTTTTGGATACTACAGACCACATTGGCCTTATTTCCAGACAGGTCTGTCATGTTCAAAGACAAGGAGCCAAAAGGTTTTATGAAATCTTGAGGTGAAATGGCAGCAGATCCATTGTCTTCCTGAAGAGCCAGACTCTTTGACTTTAGTGATGGATCGATGGTTGGCTTTGTACATAGGAAAGCTCCAGCTGGTACCACAGCAATGGGGCTGCCTTTAGAGACCCTGGGGTTCATGCAAAGGGGACATTGCTGAGGACTGGAGGGGCTTCTGTCCTTCTTGCATTTTATTATACCTAGGAAAAAAATCATAACTTAATTATTTTCAAAAGTTGTGGTCTCTTTATAAATTAGAACATGAACACTTTAAAGAAGTATTTTCACTAGGACAGCAATTTTGAAAATTTAATATTTAATGACCGAGTTACTACATTTTATGCTTCTGAAATGATTTCTAAAAATACATTGCCCACACACATCATGCACAGGTGTGGGGGTTTTATCTGCCTTATTTACAACTGCATTTATTATTCCCAGAAAGTTCCTCATGCCAAGGTCTTAGGACAGTTGTAGACCTTCCTCTAACATAATTTAAAAGGTAAGCCTGCTTAGAAATCTCTAAGACCTGGGATACCAGTAAAAAAATCCAAGCATTTTTTTCCATTATCCAATAGAGCAGCTTATGTTCTAGCTTAGTAGAAAGAGGGATGGAAAAATGCAGACAGAAACAGGAGATAAAGATGTAGATAGAGCCAGCCAATAAGATGTAAGCATTGATAGTACGTGGAATGTAGTTGAGGAGGACAGCCAAAGCTTATTTATCGATGTCCTGTTAGATGAGGGGTTCTCAGTAGTGGAGAACCACGTTTAGTTGGGGAGGGGAGAGACTGTGTCCAGTAATGTCAGAGTTTGCAAATCATATACTACTAGTCACAAAGGTGCCCTGTTTGAGCACTGAGATGACATATACTTGGGCATTTTAAATAGTGCTCTGATGAACCTATTTTTTAAAAGCTGGTTATTCAATGCTAAACCATAGGTATAGAATTTTTCTCTGAACCAAAAACTACAGTCACATAGTCTGAGACTTCTGTGCTGTCCCATATTACATACTGGTTCCTATACCATTTGCCGAACATAGTAGTCAAGAGAAACACCAGATGTCTTAGATGTAATTCATGAGAACAGTATAACACAGGTGTGATTTCCTTGTAAAGGCCCAAGTGAGACACTCTAAACCCTTTAGGTGTGTTGAAACACACCTCTCATCTGAAGTCAACCATGGTCTGAAAATATGAACTGGAAAGTTCTCCAAACAAATCTAAGTTTGAAATTGCATGCAGTGCTGAGTAGACTGATGAAATCTCAGGTTGTCTCACTTGGTCCCACCCCAGCACAGGACACAATCATTCTTTCCAGTGAATGTACACAGAATTTGCTCCATGCCTAATAGCATCTAAATAGCAACCTCAAGCATCTCATAAACTCATCATATCATACTGTTTATGCTCAAGCAATCCCTCTTTTATTAATCATACCCTCAGAAACAAGAGTGCTGATGCAGGCAATTAGGTATGCTGGATAGAAGCTATGGGCATGGTTCCTTTCTAAAGAAACTTCTTGATTTAAGAAAAGAAAAAAACCCAACAACATGTTGCAAACACCTTCTGGAATTACAGGATTTATGGTGAGAATGTAGCTGTGAAATTAGGAAGAATGAAAAACTTGTGTTAATTTTGATAACGTACTTTAAACTTCAAAAGTTAGGGCCATGGTGTTCAGAGATAAACAGTATTGTTTGCTACTACTTATGGTTTTCTGCATCCACTGTAAGTCCTAGAAAGTATCCTTCACGGATGAGGAAACACTACTATACTTTTGTGTGCCACATAATATCACAGTCATTATTCAAAAAATTTGTTAAAAATAAAATCGTGCAGTGGAGGTTGGCCGAAAGAATGAAAAGCTTTGAACAACCACAAGGAACTTCTTCCAATGCCATCTGTCACTTACTGACAAGCTGTGTACGTTACCTGCTTGTCATTGCCCTGAGTCTGACCTCGTGAAGCAGAGAACATAGCCAACTTCTGGTCTAGTTAACCCTCATCATAGAATTATGCTCAAATCTTGGGGTGCTGATGGATGCTTGTGACTGGACCAGAGCTTTCAGATCTCATGCTTGCTCAGATGCAAATCCCACTGAGTCACTTCATCTGCCTCACACCAGTTTCCAGTCTCAAACAAGTGCTTTCCATCTCCCAGCCTGTCATTCTATGCCAAGCCAATGATGCGAGCTGTCTGTCTACCATGCCTAGTGCCATTGCCGATTACACACTTCTCAAGGGCTCAGCCTGATCGGCACTTATATCCAATTGGCCTGCCTACTTTACCTCTCCTGGTGCCCTCTGCTTTCCTTTTGCAACCTTCAGCGCTCACCATTGGAATATCTTGTTTGGATGCTTGCCTTCCCACAGGACAGTAAGCTCTGTTGGCTAATCTGTATGTCAGATCCCTGGCCAGGGGATGCCTAAGAAAGATGCAGCTCAGGAATGAAGGAAAGAAAGGAGGAGTGGGCAAAGATAAAAGGATGAAGGATAGAAGAAATATCAGGAAGGTAGGCAGCTGGCCAGACTTCAATCCTGTCACACGTATTTATTAACTTTGCTACTGGAGATGGTTTTATGAATACTACACTACGATTTGGCATTGTGAAGGTGTTATATACATAGATATACATAAGAGCTGAGCAGTAAGACTCAAGTTTTATATCTGAATGCATGCCGGGAAAAAATGGCAAAAGCCTATATTTATACAAAAGCAACACCTAAGAATCTAAGCATGAAAGACACAAGTACATATGGTAAATAACATTGGACTACAGCAAGCGTCAGAGAAACAGCCATATTATGCCTGTGAGAGGCTTTCCAATTGCTTAGGGTGTATGAAAAAATTTTAAGAATAAGAGTGAGTTGATTGATAACTCTTGTGAAATTATTAGTAAGCCAATACAAGCACAAGAGAACCTGTCATTTAGACATGACTGAAAGAATTTAGCCCTAACGGGTTCATCTGTATTTGATGTGTGTGTGTGCGTGCACACACACACATGCATAACTATATGGCAAATATGTACATTGTATATTGGCATATGATACATATACATACATTTTAATATATTTTCATATTCACATGTTTGAGATATATTAGAATCATGAACAACTAATGGATAGATGGTGAACTTATTTCTTTTTACCACCTAAACGGCTATATAATAACAGTTTAACAAAAAAATATTAAGTACATACTGTGTCCCAGATATACTGCAGAGGTTAGGGATAGATAAATCAGACATAGCAGAAGGCAGCGGGCATTTCATTCTATACATTAATTCTGTAAGTCTGGTATAATGTTCACTCAGGAAAGGAAGCACAGACAGCCTACAGGAGCGGTGAGGTCATGATTCTCATGCGGATGCACAGATGAGCGGTGTGAGTCCCTTGTGGTGGAAATGCTGAGCAGAGCTGCCATCCCAGAGCACATAAAGCACAGTAGGAAGGGAAGAGCTATAGGCAGAGGCAACAGCAGGTTCCGAGCTGAAACAGATGTAGTGTGTCAGGATCTGGAACACAGACTGCCTGCCTGATACGGGGAGGGGCCGAGTGGTTTAAGAGAGGCTGAGGACAGGCCTGGGCCATACTAGAGGACCTGACAGTTGGGCCAAGAACCATGGTCTTGATTCTGTAAGCCACAGATGAGCAAAGTTTTCACACAGAATGCCACGTAGTAAAGTTTCTCAGCCTCCCAGCTTCCCATTATCCCACTGTGGCACAAACTCAGCTGTGGACGGATACAGAGTCCATTGTCACTCATCATTCTGGGGACTTCGTATCCTGCATCTACATTATCTAGGACTTCCCGTTACAGATAAAGCTCTCCCAGCTGACTCCTCTTTCTAATTAGTACTAAGAAATAAACAAGACAGATACCTGAGTTTCCCTGTATCCACTCAGACAACCACTTTAAATGGCAGTCACAGGTCCATGGGTTTCCATGCAAATAGAGGCTTTCTAGGTTTAGCATATAGGAGAGCATTTCTTTTGGGAGGGAGGTCAGGAAGTTATCAGACAAGTACAGGTACTTAATGAAAGAGGTTTTAAATATCTGGAGATAGCTTAACGAGACAAATGTGTCTGGATGGAGCTTTGTGAGCCGGTTTCCTTCTAAATGTACCAAGCGGAGCAAGGTGAGTCCATAAAAAGCCGCAGGATTGATAAACTCAATGTCGTTGTGATCCATGTGCAACCGGGTCAAGCTCCGGAGTCCATAAAAAGTATCCTTCTGAATTACTTGAACTTTGTTATAGCTCATTTTTAAGACCTGTAAATAAAGACACGGACATGTTTGTTTTCTTAAAGGAACGTTTACAAAGAGAGAAAAGTTTATAAATGTAGAAATATGTTGAGATTAATTCTATGGAATGTGCATAACTTAATGACAACTCAATTCAAACAAGTTAGATGCCAATTAAATGTGACAATATTAGAGAAATCAGAACACACACACAAGCAGTTGTAAATATTAAGAACGTATCGCTAAAGGGACATAGAGATGTCATGGTTACTTTAAAAGTCTCTTTAGTCTTTAATTCTATATAAGCATAACCATCATGACCCGGATTGAATTCAGAACAGCTAAGTGGACTAAGGTGTACAGGGTGCAGTGAGACAGGATCTGTCACAAGGATAACTCTTGAGGCTGGGTGATAAGTGCACAGGAATGGTTTTATTGTTTATTGTTATTAGATTACAAAGTAATGTGGTGCACTGTGCAGTCTTTGTGCATGTGTTCACATTTTTCTCACTTGCTTCCCTCTCACGTCCTATGTGCCTTCACCCATAGCTGCTTCCCTTCCTTCTCCCAGATTGCTTTACTAATTTGATTACACTCCTCTGCCTACTTTTCTTTCTGTATGGTGAAAAGCATTAGGAATAATAATAATGATGATGATGATGATGATGATGATAATAATAATAATAATAATAATAATAATAATAATAAAGACTTAAAAGCCATTTAAATACATTTAAAATTTATGAGTCTGTCGATGGACTTCAATTTCCCCCACTTTAATATCTTTATTGAATTACAATTCACATGCAAAAAATTTTTGTTTTTAAATTTTAGTGGTTTTAGTTAGCAAACAAAACAAAGAGTTTTATTATGGTGTCTCCACACACACTGATCATACACTTTGCCTCCCATTAGTTTCTAGTGTCTCCCTCTCACTCCTGTTGGTTGTGATCCTTCCCTTAACTATCCCTGCTTGTATGTCAATATATTAACATATCTGGATTCCACCCATGAGAGAAGCCATGGTATGTGACTTTCCTTTCTATCATCTCATTTCATTTCCTCCTGCTTCTTCGTTAGGCCCCTTCTCAGAGCACAGCATGCTGGTTTTTAGAATATACACAGGGATTTAACTACATCTACTGCAACCATTTCATCTTACAAAATAGTCTTTTTCCCAAATGAAGACCAATCCACATCAATAAATTTTTAATTTTTCCCTTACTCTAAGCAATACCTTACTTTCAGTTTTCTAAGGATTCAAGAATTTTAAACATTTCATATAAATGTAACCATACAATATGTGGCGTTTTGTGCCTGGCTTCCATCACGTACGTAGCCAAATGTTTTCAAGATGTTAGCACACGTCACCCCTTCATTCTTTTCCGTTTCTACGTTGTATGCATGTTATGCGGTTTAATCCACTCCCCCGCTGGCACACATCTGGCCTGCTGTCTTTTTTCAGTAATATGAATTTAATTGATTCCAAATCGAAAGCCAAAAAAATTAAAAATTTTTCATGATGCTTTAGTATTCATCAAATCCCTTTCTGATTAGTTTCTAATCCTTTTTAATTAGTTCAAAACATACTATTTTTTTTTAAAAAAAGAAAAGAACAGGAAATGCTAATAAAAAATAACTTTGTACATATTTTTCTGATTTGACCTAAATTGTAATCTCTTCCAAAGAGGCTTTTCTGGATTGCCAACATCCCTAATAAATAAAAGCCAAACTGAGAACCTAGGACAGCATTTCCCTACATATACCTGGGAGTAAAACCTCAAACCCAGTGTTTCTCAGTCAGAAAAAAAACCTGGCTAAGACAATAACATAGGTAGAAAATTTCATGCGGGATACAGGAACAATTCCTTCTGAAGATATATGTCCCAAATGCTGTCTGATCTACCCAGATCAACACTATCACATTCAGACACTGCATGCTTTGCACCCTACGTTAAAATATCAGACATAACTCTGGTTTGATCTTTAAAGTCTCAGTAAACAGTGGGTATTATTGCTTTGATTGCTCTTCTGTGCTGCATGGAAATCATGATGAGTATTATGGGACACATGTACTTTATTGTGCTTATCATGAACAGCAGCATTCTTTACTTAGAGTTGAATAGTTACCATGTAGCGTAAGTCAGCTTCTCAAAACCGTCAAGGTTATAAGCAGAGAAAGGGCTCCCTGTGCAATCTCTTTAGTTCTCGTCTTTCTTATTGCTAGCCTTGTCTAATCCTTTATTTTCCCACTTAGGTGTGTGGTAACTCTTACAACATTTTCTTCATTTGTGGGAATATTTGTAATTTCAGTTTGAAGATGGTAGAGGATAAAAAAGTAAAGAAAACTGTAAATTTGTAATGCTTTAGAAAATGCTACCATGTTAAAGACTGTCCTTTATATGAAGGGGTCCCATTCTACTTCCAGACAAACAGGTAGAAATGGCCTTTTATGGATAAATTTTAAAGGTTTAATAATCCCTGAAAATTGATTTATTTTTCATTCCTTCTCCCCCTTTCCTTTCTTTCCCTCCCTCATCTCTTTTTTCCTTTCCCTTTCCTTTTTTCCCCCATCTCTTCCTTTTTTCCTTCCCTCCCTCCCTCCCTCCCTCCCTCCCTCCCTCCCTCCCTCCCTCCCTCCCTCCTTCCCTCCTTCCTTCCTTCCATTTTCTTTCCTTCTCTCTGATTCCCTCTGCATGCATGAGTAGGGACCAGATGTTGGATCTCTTCCTTGATGCTTTCCACATTAGTTTTTTAGTCACATTTTCTCACCGAATATGGAGTTCACTAATTGGATAGAGTGCCTGGCCACTGAGTCTCTGGGATTCTGATACAGGTGCTTCCCTGGGACTGGAATCGCATGTTGTGCTTTATATGTGGCTACTGGGGATCTAAGCTTAGGTCCTTGTATTTGTGCCCAGCATTTTCTTAATATTCAAATCTTCACACAAAATTGCATTACAATTGAAATCCTTCCTTGATGTCTGCTCCTAGTTTATAAAATGATTATAGAATGTATCCCAGGGGGATATGCAGCTTTGGGGTATACCCCACAGTTTCCCCTCTCTTCTAACCCTCTATCACCCTCTACCCCTCTCACCTGTAAGGACTGCAAGCCTGAGAAGGTCTTGTCGTTGATTCTGTGAATGCCATTACTATGCAGCATGAGTAACTCCAGTTTGCTCAGGCCAGAAAAGTCATTTTCTGTCAGTCTAGTGAGGCTGTTATACCTGAAAAAAAAAATCATTTTAGGCTTCAGATGAATCTGTCAATTCAAGTTCAAATGTCAAAGCAGAAACAAACAGAAATTTCTTTTTTTGTAACTGTGTTCCCAAGAGATTTTTTCAAATACTTGAAATGTTTAACTTGAAATATTAAAATGGGAAGTCCACTTCCCACCTAAGCCCTTGCAGCTTCATTATCACCCTCCCTCTTCTCAAAATTTTACACATGTCCAACCGTTCACTGAAGCCTACCATTTTCTCTTTGAGATCACTAAGACCATTCTCTATGGCACCATTGCCTCCCACTGGCAGGAGGAAATAACTAGTGGCTAAGAAGCCTGGGCACTGGAGTGCACATGGGTGTGATTCTGAGCTCAGGCCCAGATTACACTCTGGGTATAATCTGGAAACTTCCTGTGCTCCATTTTCCTGAGCTATAAAGTATAGGTAATAGAATTTAGTCCAATGGTGTTAAGAACACCAGCGTCTTAGTGAGGGTTATGATTGCTGTGATGAGACACCATGACCAACAGCAAGTTGGAGACAAAAGGATTTATTTGACTTATACTTCCACATCATTGTTCATGATTGTAGGCAGCTAGGGCAGGAACTCAAACAGGGCAGGAACCTGGAGGCAGGAGCGGATGCAGAGACGACGGAGGGATGCTGCTCACTGGCTTGCTCCTTATGATTTGCTCAGCCTGATCTTTTTTTTTTTTTTTTTTTTTTTTTTATAGAGCCCAGTATCACCAGCCAAGAAATGGTACCACCTACAATAGATTAGGTCCTGCCCTATCAATCACTGATTAAGAAAATGCTCCACAGGCTTGCCTATAATCTGATCTTATTCAGGCATTTTCTCAACTGAAGCTCAGCCTAAGGCCCCTCTCTCGTAGGGGGAACACAATGCCAGTCTTTATGGTTGTGGTTGGTGATCGTTTCCAAGGCACTGGGTATGCTGTTACAATCCTTGTTGCATTGCCTTCCCCATACCACCTCCTCCCAATGTGAATAATAGTGCTTGGTATTAGTACTGTAGGTGCTCACTAATGTCACATAGGTGATTGTATATCCCATTACTTATGCATTTATACGTATGAACAATTTTTCATAAACCTTCAAAACATTGCTTGGTATCATAACAATGATTGCTAACAGAAACCCTGTCTTTTCCAGTAAATATCTATTCAGAAGAAAGCTGCCCCACAATTACGAGGCTCCCAAACAACTAAGAGGGACTTCAAGTTCTAGTAAAAGACTACTGGGAAAAAATGTTTATTGTCTCCACAACATAAGGTTCTTATGAACCCATTTTAGAAGAAAACTGTTAAAAGTAATCATAGGTGTTTGGGGGACAAAGTACCAGGAAGATCAGTGGTCCCTCTCTGAGAAGGGGATCAGGCAAGGTCCACACACCCTAAATTTATTCGTTCCACATTGGCTGGGATGCCGTCTGGGATGGAGGTCAGGTACCGAAATGTACAGTGCACCTCTGTGGGCACATAGCAGGCACAGCGACGAGGACAGGCCTTGCTCCCAGGGGTGACCACCAGGCAGATGACAGTGAGGGAGCTCAACAAGCAGCTGACTTCCCTGCCTCTCATCTGCATCCTGAAAAGACACCACACCAGAGTTATATGGACAGTTCAAGCAAAGACCTAGGCACATCATACATAGCAACTCTGGGAATAATTGGGGATACTTTCTTTAAGAGTCATAATTGGTTAATTTAATTCACACCTTTTTGTGGCAAAATGAATCTTTTTAAAGTATTTAAGTAGTATTTAAGTATTTATACAATTATTCTCCTCCCCCAGCTTCTTCCAGATCCTCCCCAGCTTCCTATCCACTGAGCTTCATGTTCTTTCTCTTTGTCAAAACTAACAAATGAAAACAACAACAACATCAACAAAAAACAGTAAGAAAAAATGAAAAATAGCACACACAAAAAAAAAAAATCCATGGAGTCGATTGTGTATTGTCAACTACTATTGTGCAGGAGGCCTGCCCTGCAATGTGGTTGTTGTGCACAGGGTCACTCCACTGGAGAAAACTGGTATTCCCTCTCCCAGCAGACAGCAATTGCAAAGGGCTTTTTGGTTAGTGGTTAGTGGAACTTTGTGTCTAGGTCCCCTTTTCTGTGCTGGGACTCCCCGCAGGTTTGAACTTGAGCCTCCTGTCACAGTCTGTGGTTCAGTAAGCATACAAATTAGTGCGTTTCATCATGGCGCCTATGTTATTATGCTTTGATCTTATTAACTCCTCTCCTTCTTATGCTTTCCGTCATATACCCCTCCCATAGTTTGTTTCTGCTTTCTTATCACATGCATTCCTATATACACATGTACAGGTTAGAATAGCATGTAATTAAATAAAATTCTAAACACATATGTACACGTACAATTGTAATTCTAGGGTCTGCTTGTAAGAGAAGGACATGGTATTTCCTTTTGAGTCTATCTTATTTTGATAAGCCCCATTAATTTCCAGTTGCATCCATTTCCTGCAAATGTCATGATTTCACTTCTTTATGACCACGTGGAATTCTGTTGTACACATTTCCACATTTTCTTTATTCGTTCATATTTTGACGACTATGTAAGTTGGTTCCACATTCTTGTCTGTCATGAATAATGTAGCAATAAATGCTGCACAGACTTCTTTCTGTTACATACCCTGGACTGGTAGTTCTAGTTTCAAGATGATTTTTTTTTTTTTTTTGAAATTCCATAAGAACTGCAAAAAATTCACACATACCCCCAATTATCCAATAAATGACTAAATGGACTAGTGAACTGGAAGAAAGACATGAACGATTGTTCAGGGCATTCAAATTGACATTTCTTTGAGATTCTATCTCATTCCATTCAGAATGCACATCATCAAAAAGATAAATGCTAGTGAAATCTGGAGAGAGAAGAATCCTTATCCCCTGGGGTGTAAACTGGCATAGGCACCACAGAAAATGGACTCTTTATAGACCAGTGTGAGCCAACCTCCCATTGGACTTTATCACTAAATAGGTTTATTATTGTGAACATGTCTTTATATCTTCTCATTTCCTAATGAAAGGCAGGATTCCCTACTGTTAGAGACCATAATAATGATATTGGGACAATTAAGGCTCTTGTTTCCACAGGAGCCTTCTAGATTTTTTATACATTTTTATGCTTTTAGAAACATAAAAATAGCATATGTGCAATTTAGAAGACTCTGCAACAGTAAATAGATAAAAAAGTTAAATAGATACACATATATATGTATGTATGTATTGTTCACATATGCATTTGTGTACGTACTTTATATGATCAATTTTTGTAACATTGTATTATTTAATATATGTTTTATTTATTTGAGTTAACCTTCCAAAACACTTTTTACAGCTGTAATAACCCACTAAAAAAAAGAGGTTAAATTTCTTTCTAACATGTTTTTAAGTCCTTGCCAAAAAAGACACATTGGCCTTTTCAGAGCCAACTAATGACCAAGAGGACAGTAAACTGACCAGCTGGGAGGGCCGAGTCTCTGGCCAGCACAATAGCAGCTACTCTGACTTTGCAGGCATAACACTGTCTGCTCTTTTTCTGCTTGGAAACACCCCTCTGCACGGATGGGGAGCATGGCCAAGGAAGTATTCTGCTTCGCTTGTTAGAAAATTTCTTTAACCCTCACTTGGCGACAGCTCAGTGATCCTTCCCAACCTGGAACTGTTAAGAATGCATTTAACCCTAATCAAGGCTTATTAATGGTTACTTCTATGCCTATGCCGTCACTCTTAGATCACAGAATAATTTTGAATACTCTCTGCATGATGGAAAAAAAAAAAAAAAAAGCAGGTGAGCTCGCTTGCTGTCATCAAACGAACAAAGACTGGGAAACAGACGTGACTGTTTGCACCCTAAGAGTCACGAGAGAACAGAGCCTTAAATAAATATCACATGAATTCCCGTACATTTAAGCCTCAAACTGTATTTAACAAAAGAGTTGGCAATACCTGGGCTCTTCTGTCTTGGTCTTGAATCCTCTTGTAACATAAGCAGAGACTGGAAATCTTCCGAGGAGTCTTCACCCGAGTGAAGGAAAGTTCTTTGCTTCCAAAGGGAGCAAAAGGCTTAGTCTTTTCTAACTTATAACTGGGGGACTGACGCTTCAGAGACCTGGAGGCCCTTCTGTTTTTTTAATGCTATCATCCATTTCTAAAGTGCGGCTGCTGCTGCTGGCGATTCTGTAATGCTCTTCCTCCTCCCTCAATAGTATAGGTTAGTTAGTGCTCCTTAAAGTCACCTAAACTTACAAGTACTAATCAATCACTTCTTCTTTCCGAAGTCCCAGGGTTTCTCCTCAAATTGCTTGGTTTGCACAAACGCCTCATCAGTGTCTATGAAAGGGTCCCAGGCTACACATAATCCTTCCCGCGCCTTTTGCCTGGCCTCAGTCACTGAAGTGATCCTCTGATCGCTGCTTTTGTCCCCACTCCCCTCCAGCACTTTCCTTTCCCTGGATCCTTCTGCCCATCCCACCCTCTGTCTCGCCCTGAACCCCAGCTCCCGCATCTAACCAGACTCTCTGAGTCCCGTCACTATCCATGCAGGACTAGCAGCAGCTCACCTCTGCCTTGGGCCAATGGAATTGCACCGCCTTTGGGGTCTGCTCAGCCTCCAGGGGTCTTCGCTCCGGAGGAGGGCGGAGCAGGTGACGTAGCAATAGCCTCTGCTTCTGGGAATGGGCGGGCCATCTACCCGGGACCACCAGCGCCAACCCAGGCTTGCCTGCGCGTTTGCTCCGCCCTGGTTGGGAAGCCCTGGGCTTTTCCTGCCTGGTGGCTGGATCTGTGTCTCGAACTGGCTCTGGGGCTGCAAGTTCTTTCTTTTCGTGACCTCTTCCATCTTCTAACAGGGAAAGGGGGGAACCTAGACATAAAAGTAGGGAGGTACTATTAGGGGGAGAAAAAACGTTGAGCTTGGGTAGGTGAGTGAGTGGATGCCCAGGAGAAGATAAAGGTGTGTGTGCTGGGGGCGGGGCGAAGGGGGCTGGTAGTGGTAGGAAATATGCTGACAGCGTGTGATATACTTGAATAAAAATGACATGAATCCCTACAGTCTACACAATGAATATATGCCAATAATGATAACAACAGCAATAACATTCGAAGACGTTTTAATCATCGTTGTTTGTTCTGGGTTTGTGGCTCCCCTTACTTCAGCTTGCAAGTTGAGACAGCAGTGAAGGGAGGTGTCTGAGGTTCGAATGTACTCTTCCGCCCCAGGGGAGGCACCTATCGTCTTCCTCTTTATTGGGTATATATGTTTGAAGTGTACAATATGAAATTATAAGCTACATGAAGATGAAACAAACGTATCTATCACTTTATTCTCTCTGTAAATGTGTTAGTAAGATACACTCTTTTCCTGAGTATTTTAAATTATTAAATACGGTCCTCATATTATACATTAAATCTCAGGATTGTTTCACTCTGTAATTGTTGCTTTGTGTCCTCTAATCTACAAGTATCCTTCCATTCCCAATTGCATAACCCACCTTTGTCTATATTCTGTATATTTGACTATTTAGGGAACAAAACCCAATAATGAGAACATACGATACTTTTTCAGCATGTGACTTAGTTCATTTGCCATATTTTTTACGTTTTTTCCCTCATTGTGTTGAGGGTCATGACATCCTTTTGTAAGGTTGGATATTATTCTGATACACACAACAGATATACACAGGGGGAAGAGGGAGGGAGGGAGAAAGAGAGAAGGGGGAGGGAGGGAGAGACCCTGGGTTTTTTTTTTTGTTTGTTTGTTTGTTTGTTTTTTGAAACGATGGGTCTTGCTACATTGTTGAAGTTAGTAATGAGTTCATGGGCTTGTTGGATCCTCCTCTCAGCCTCCTCAGGCCCCACTGCCAGGGTGAGAAACCTATCTTCTGAAAGATAGTATCAGAGAACTAGATAGAAATTCTGCTGTAGATTTCCTTCTCCTTTTCCCACCCCTACCCACACCATCCAGGGTCAATGCGGCCTTCAGAGGTGCCCCCAGACAATTTGAAGGCATTTGATAGCTCCTGTTCTTCTAGCGGGCTTCCACTATTTGAGGAATGTGACTAACATAACTGTTTCATCTCTGAAGTTGCAGCTCACATGAGCCTTTGATGAGAATTTCAGATGAATGTTTTGGGGCAGATATTCTGAAGATGTGGTCTTAGAATAAGTAACAAGTTCTGAAGCTCCACCTCTCAGGCCCACCATACGGAACATTCTAGGGCAGGGGACTAGGGATCTTTGTGTTAACAAATTTTCTAAAGTTTTTAACTGATGAATTATGAAAATAATTTATAACAACAGATGATGTTTATGGAAGATATACTTTGTAACAAATAACATAAGCTTTTAAAAAAGTCAGTTTATTTCTGTTTTATAATAGCATCCATGAGCATACAAGGAACACCTTCATACTGCTCTCACTTTATGTATGTGTGAAGAAAAATCACTCATCTCAGGCAATGCATCTTGTAAGTACAAATGCTACAGTTGATTCAAACCCAAGCAAATGGGCTCCACAGAATGAATGAGCTGCCAAAGCTGAGGCTGCCTTGCTTGGGTAAAGATCAGTAATGTTCCATATCCAAGTGATTTCTAGTTAGTAACAGGTAAGTCAACTATCAAGGTAGAATTAAAGAGTCAGCAAGTCAGGGTTAGAATTAACCCTGGAGACATGTGTGGCATGAGCAAGGTCCTTAGCACTGCAGAGACAGCCATATTCTTAAGAGTTCACACGTGATGTTCAAATGTGGACACTTGCCTTGGAAATATGGCATCTACTATGTTCTTGGCAGCCGCAGTTGGTCATTCTTCCAAACCTACTTCTAGACTAACATCATAGCTCTGTGTTCGCTAGGTTATTTCTAACCAAGGTCGGGCTTCCAGACCTCAACTCCAGCAAACCACAGAGAGACGATTGCAGTGTGTTAAAGTACTTATTTTCCCAGGCTCATTACTCAGGATTATTTTATTTCTAGTTGGTTCAAATATTCCTTTCCCACCTCTTATATAGCCTATAAGAACTATTAGAAAGCCAAAGCATATTTTATATCTATTCTAGTTCAGTTTCTCCTATTTAATTATGTCAATAAATTACATTTACATTAGATTATATATATATATATGTATATGTATATACATATATATATCAAAGGCTTTTTAGAAGAGTTAATTAGACATATTCTGATAAAATAGGCATTAAAACTATGCCTATTTTGGGGTTAAATTGCTTAGGATGTCAGAACACATACGGAATTACTTTAAAAATTGAAAGGCCATGCTCTTAAGCCTTGTACTTCCCAGCCTCCACAAGCTTGTTGACATTTCTACCATAATATTAAGAGTCTATAGCATGTCAAAGGTTAATAGCATCATCATTCTCTTTTGGTCACATACTTAACAACACAATCTGTGTTTTAAGATTATTAACAACTCAGTCTCATGTCTCAATGCAGCTTAATGGTTACACTCAGTATGTGAAGTCCAAGGACAGTAACTGTGTTGTGTAGGAAGGTGGTGAAGTTGAGTGTCTGATTTGCCAAAGTCTCAGGGCTGCACAGGGGCAACTGGAATTAATATGAATTCTCAAACCTCAGTTTCCTGGACTGTGGTCTTTTACCAATATGTCAGGATATTTTATCACCTTGACTACTTCTTCCAATGGTTCACTTAATACTTTTCTTCCAATAATCCACCATTAAAAGGAGATGCTTAAATCACAACCGAAACAGCATTGGCAAATTCCCAGCTCAATATTATACATACAAAAAGTATGTGTCTTCTTCTGCTTTTAAATCACTCCATAGAATTTGTTTTGCTTGTCATCTGTCTGACACTGACATTATTTACAATCCTTTATGGTATTTGATGTGCCAATTATACCATCTTATAGTTTAATCCCTCGATAAAAGTATTTTATCCCAAGCCCAAGCAGTTAAAAAAAAATACAAGAAACAAAACCTCTTGACAATCATGACAATGTATGGATCTAAAGACATGCATTCATGAAAACAGATAAACAGATGCCCAGATTCTTACATGTCTTCTAATTAGGCACAATCATTACTATGTCTAAGTTGTAATTTTCATATTAATTGGAATGAATAATCAATATACACGTGAAAATGAGACAGAAAGAATAACTAGTGTGAGTCCTGTTCAGATACAATTGACTCACAACCAACACAACTGTCAAACCACAGGCCTTTAGTCACCTATATGTCAATATAATAATAGCATTATAGGTGTTCTAGTTAGGTTTTTCTGTTGTAATTAAATGCTAAATAAACTTGTGAAAGACACAATAAAAAAAGGTTCCAAGGACCACTTGTGGTCACAATAAAGTTACAGTTGTTTCCTACATCTGTCATTAGTAGCAGTAGTTTTAATTAATAGTCACAGAATGATATGGGGAAAATGCAATGCTTTCAGAGTAGGCCTCAGCAGCCACATTTTTTAAAATTAATTTTATTTTTTTACTTATTCACTTTGCAACTCGCTCACTGCCCTCTCCCAGTCACTCCTGCTCCAAAATCTTCCCCCTCTTCTTCTCCTAGCAGTTAAGGGCCTCCCTGGATATCCCCCTCACTCCCACCTCGGCACTTCAAGTCTCTGCAAGGCTAGAAGCTAGGCACTTCCTCTTCCACTGAGGCCAGACAAGGCAGCTCAGTCAGAACATATCCTGCATACAGGCAACAGCTTTTGGGATAGGCCCTGGTCCAGTTGTTCAGGACCCGTATGAAGGCCAAGCCACACATCTCTTGTATATGAGTTGGAAGGCCTAGGTACAGCCCCTGTATGTTCTTTGGTTGGTGGGTCAGACTCTGAGAGCCCCAAGGATTCAGGTTAGGTGACTATGTTGGTCTTTCTGTGGTGTTCCTATCTCCTTCAGGGGCCCACAATCCTTCCTTCTTTTCTTCCATAATAGTCCCCCAAGTTCCCTCAACTGTTTGTCTGTGGGTGTCTGTATCTGTCTGCGTCAGCTCAGCAGCCATTCTTGCAATAGGCCATATAGTGAGCATGTAAGGAAGGCTTGGTGGGTCATATGATCACTGTCACAAGTAAGCAACTCTGCATTTACAGGAAACATAGACAGTAGGCAAAGACAAGTGAGTAAGCAAGAATATATTCTAATACAACTGTTTCTAGCCACTTAAAATCGAACTTCTTTTTTTAATGTGTTACACATTAAAATAATATTTCACATATATTATTACACAATAATATTACACATTAAAATAATTATTCTTTTGATTTTATACTTAATTAAAAATTAGAAACCCTTCTTATCTAATTCATCATAAGAATTTGTAGTGAACTGGCTATCACAGTAGCTTGCCTTCCCCTGCCTTAGCGACAACATTGCCCTGTGTCTTTAGTCATAGTGACAAATCTGGGGTCTAGCATATTGTCTTAAATTTAGATATTGATAGATTGCATTACATATGAAAAGGAGTTAGTGAGCTTTCCTTCACCTCAAAGTTGAGGTCTAAACAGCCAAATGTACTTTAAAAACGTCATGTTCAAGACTCAAAAGTCACATTCTGGATGAATCATGAGCATTTCATAATTTGCAATTTCTTTGTGCAGTGTTCCAAGAGAATCCTGCCAAGGAGAAGCCCATCCCCCAGCAAAAGCTCCACGCTGACATTCTGTCATAAGAATGATTAAAATGCTGCTGTCCACATAAAAAAGAACTATATAGCCTTGTCATTCTCTGTTTAGCACAGAAACATTTAGTTCTGGCCATTGTAAGATGATTCAATCCAATTTCAGTGCTCTGGAAGTATAAATCATTTTGCATCAAAAAAAAATGCAGATCCTAAATGATAAACATGTGGTTGAATGAGACCCAACCTTATGGATATGAAAACATGACTTGGGAAGGATGAAGTCACTGAGACTGATCAAGATAAGAACAGATAAAAGTTATTCATTTCAAATTAAATTGATGAATGTTAGGGAACATTATCCAAAATCAGAATAGAAGCATAGGACTTATTAACTATTTTGAGTAGGTATTTGTTTCTTTGAAATCTCCCAACACTTAAATTCCCAAGCATATGACATTTGATGTTTCTCTTGCCATATTTTTCAGCTTAGCCTGATGTATGAACATCATGACTGCAAATCCTAACCACTGAGATCTTCCAAATCAAGTAGACTCAGTCAAAGAAACCCCAGGCTTGGGGGCTGAAATAATCGAAAACTCTGGTGTTGGAAGAATCACATAAATCAACTTTTTCTACCATATACTAATTACAGGAAGTAGAAAGGTGGGAATCCATAGGCATGCTGTACAAACACACAGCTCTTACCTCAAAGTTGATAAGAGTTCATTTATTTTGGGGACATATATGAGTGAAAATGACTCAGGAACACAGATTCAGGTCACCCCAAATTCCATGTTCCAACATAGCTGCACTTTTATGAAACTTTTATAGTCACAGAACAAAGAAGATTATAAATCACCACTTTTCAAATACTTGGGTGTCCCTCAGGTAGATGGAATGCTTAGCATGGAGCAGAGTGAGTACAAAATTATACATTATTTCAAAGCTTATTATGATTATAAAATGTGCACCATATGTCTTGGTTACAGGTGGCGTGAAACATTGAAATGCAAGGTACACGTGGCATTTCTTAGAAAAGTCGTTCCAGGATTCATGCCCTTCATGGCTTAGGATTTCCTAATGGGGCAACAAGGAATGAAGAAACAATGAACACTAATACAGGGAAAACTAGGATCAGATGGGCTCTGACCTCTGATGGAGACACATCAGCAGCAGTTCAGAAACTCAGCTTATTTACTGTATCAGCAAACCAGGAAGAGATGGGTTAACTAATCTCAGTCATTTCATAAATGTTCATTCATGCGGGGTGTATACCTGCTCTCCATACCCACACCTATCTATTTCTGTTTCATTAATAATGAGCTTGAACCTCGAGGTGGTCACCGTCAGTCAGCTGGCAGTGGTTAGAAGAATGCCGTTAATCTATATCACTTTGGTTTCAGTGAGTCTTTGAAAAAAGACAGCAAAGGCAGGGTGGTACTGAAAAGAGGAGACAAATTAATGGGATGCTTACTCCTTATTGGAATTGAAAGAGATTGCAGCAATCATAACAACATCAAGAACAACAAAAGCAGCTTTTTAGGTTAAATTTTTCAGACCCAGTATTCTTGAGAATGCAATAGACTGCACTGATCAAGATTCTTACGTCTCTCCATATTGGCCAGCAGTTTGGGCACTGAAGTTATTAACAATATCTATGTTGTCTCTTGTAGCTCACCCCAGATGTTGAGTTAATTGACATATTGTTGGAATTCAGGGGAGGGTCTCTCTTTGTTTTCTGATTACCATCTCATAGCATAGCTTTACCAGTTTCACTGGAATCTAGGAGAAAGCACAGATCCAGAGTCTCAGCCCCAAGTAATGCGTGGATCAGGACTGACTTTGATACCTTTCTAGTGTGATGAAGAGACACCATGACTAAGGCAACCTATAAATGAAAGAGAGCATTTGACTTGAGGGCTTGTGGTTTCAGAAGGCATTAGAATCCATGACCATGATGGTAGGGAGCAGAGAGAGAGAGAGAGAGAGAGAGAGAGAGAGAGAGAGAGAGAGAGACAGAGAGAGAGACAGAGAGAGAGAGACAGAGAGAGAGAGACAGAGAGAGAGAGACAGAGAGAGACCAGAAGACACAGAGTCAGTGAGAAAAGATGACACAGAGAGACACACAGAAAAAAAAGAAGACCCAGAGGAGTGGGGAGAGGAAAGAAGGGAGTAGTAGGAAAGAGGTAGGATGGAGGAGAGAGAGGACAGAAGAGAGGAGAGGACAGGACAGGAGAGGACAGGAGAGGACAGGAGAAATCTTACTGGGAATGGTGTGTGGTTTTGAAACCTTTTTAAAGCCCATTCCCAGGGTCATACCTCCTTCAACAGGTATACCTATCAATTCTTACAGCAGAGTTCTGCCAACTGGATCAAGTATTCAAACATATGGACCAGCCATTTACATTCAAACCATCAAGGACCCAGACACTGGTTGGATCTTTGAGGGAGTTTATGTAAACAATGGGTTTCAGTAAAGCTTCTTATTTCTTATAATGTTTTTCTATAGGTGTTAGGAAGGCAAGTTGAGAGGAACAATGTTAAAATTTAAAGTGTAAGCTGCTTTAGCAAGTTGCTTCTGTGTGCTTACCCCATAACTGCCCCTTTTTGTTTATATATTTGATTTTTGAGTAATGAATGGGTTCGTTTGATTATTTCTTGCTCTTGGGAATTGTGGGGGATGTTTTTATTTTTATAGAACCAATACTTTGATTCATTGATTTCTTATATTATTAATTTTTGTTTTCTTTTCATTAATTTCTACTTTGCTTTTTATTATTTCTTCCCTTCTACTACTTTAGGTTCATTTTGTTCTTGTATTTCTAGACTATTAAGGTGCTTCATTGTTATTACTTACTTTTCATGATTTTTAAAATATTTATTTATTACCTATTCATTCATTCATTTATTTAGTGTGTGAGTGTTTTCTTTGAATGTATGCCTGGTATTTTTGGAGAGCAGAAGAGGGAGCTGGATCCTCCTGGGCTTGAAGTTCCTGATGATTGTGAATCAGCATTTGGTGACTTGAACTGACCCAGAACCATCTGGAAGAGCAATCAAGCCTTCTTTTTGAGGTATGCAGCTCTTTAAATTTCTCTGTTAGGCCTGTCAAATGTGCATCCAGTTTTCAGGAGTATATTGCTCAATCTTTAAGCACTTGTGCGTTTTCTGAAGTTAATTTTGGTACTGAGTTCAACCTTTATTTTAGAATTTTTTTCACGGGTAACTAACAATATGCTCTGTAGGGCTGGGAGGCTCTTCTGAGGATTCTGTAGTGTTGGTAGAGAGTAGTTGTTGAGTTAATTTGATGTAAGATGTTTAGCACCAATATTTCATTGTTGTTTTTAAAAAATCTGGATGATATATTTATTGGTGAAATTAGGGTCTTGAAGTCACTTACTGTTACTGTATTGGGGGTTGGGAGATTTTTTTTTTCTTAATGTCGACTAGTAGCTGTTTTGTGAAGTTGGGTGCACTTTAATTTGGTGCATCTATGTTTAGAATTGTAGTGTCCTTATTAGCAGATTGTTCTGATTGTCATACTTACGTGACACTATTTCTCTTTTGATTAGTTTGTTTTGAAGCCTGTTTTATCAGTCATGAGAACAGTAATGTCTGATTGCTTCCTGAACCCATTTTCTTGAAACATATTTTCCCAATATTTCATTCTAAGGAAGTACCTATCTTTGAGAGTTAGGTTTATCTCTTGTAGATATTAAAACAAACAAAAATAATAAAATAAAAAATAAAAGTAAAAAAAGGGGGGTAGGAATCCTGCTTTCTGATCCAGTTAGCTAGTATTGACTTTTTGATTAGGAGAGTTGAGACTATTAATATTCAGAGTTACTATTTGTCTTAGTTCAGGTTTTATTGCTGTCAAGAGACACCATGACCAAGGCACCTCTTATAAAGGAGAACATTTAATCAGAACTGGCTTAGTTTAGAGCTTTAGTGCATTATACTCATGGCAGGAAGCATGATGGCATACAGGATGCCATGGTGCAGGAGAAGTAACTGAGAGCTCTACATCTGGATCTGCAGGTCTCAGAAAGACACAGTGAGACACTAGGCCTGACTTGAACTTCTGAAACCCCAAAGCCTCCTCACCTAGTGATGACACACTTCCTCCAACAAAGCCACACTTACTCCAACAAGGTCACTTCTAATAGAGAAGACATCCGAGAATCAATGGGGATGACTTTAGCTGTGAGTCACAGCATTGGGGATATGGAACCTGAAGAGGCCACTTTAGGTAGCCAGGCTGGAACACCAGTAGAGCAATAGTAGAACACCAACCCACCCATAAAACTTTGGACCCCTTATCCTGTCTACAAGAAATTCAGGGACAGGAGATGGAGCAGAGACTGAGGGAATGGTTAACCAATAACTGGCCCAAATTGAGACTTATTCCAGGGCCAAGAACCAATTCCTTACACTAGTAACTTATACTTGTAGACAGGAGACTCACATAACTGTCCTCAAGAGGCTTCACTTAGCAGCTGGCTGAAAAAGTTGCAGAGACCCACAGCCAAACACTATACAGAACTTTGGAAATCTTATGGAAGACTTGGGGGAAGGATTAAGCAGAAAAGTTTATTTCTAATTTTCTTATATCTGTTGAGAACTGTTTTGTGTCTGAGTATGTGGTCAATTTTGGAGAAAATTCCATGCGGTGTTGACAAGAAGGTATCTTCCTTTGTGTTTTGGTGAAATGTTCTGTAAATATTCATTAAGTCCATTTGGTTCATAACATTTGTTAGTTCCACTATTTTTTGTTTAGTTTTTGTCTCAGTGACCTATCTGTTGGTGACAGTGAAGTGTTAAAGTCTTCCACTATCAGTATTTGAGAGTCAATATGTGGTACAAAGTGTAGTAGTGTTTTACAAACTTGGGTGCCCTTTTGCTTGGGGTAACGATAATAAGAATTGAAATGTCATCTTAGTAGATTTTTTCCCTTGATGTGTATGTAGTGTTCTTCCCTGTTTCTTTGAATTAGTTTTGCTCTGAAGTCTATTTTGTTAGCTATTAAAGTAGTTATGCCAGCTTGCTGTTTAGTCCTATTTGATTGAATATTTTTCCAACCCTTCAACCTGGTAAAGTATATCCTCAATGTTGAGGTGTGTCTCTTGGATGCCACAGAAGGATGGATCCTGTTTTCACATCCATTATGTTAGTCTGTCTTTTGCTTGGTGAATTGAGACCATTGATATTGAGAAATACCAATAGCCAATGATTATTGACTCATGTTATTTTGATGGTGGTGGTTATGAAGGTGGTGGTATGTGTGCATGTGTGTGTTTCCCTTCTTTGATTTTGCTGGTATGAGATTATTTATCTCCTGTGTTTTCATGGGTGTATTTAACTTCATTTCAAACCAAAACTAATTAAAAGAGACAGAGAAGGAAACTACATACTCATCAAGGAAAAAAACCTACAAACCTACCAGGATGACATTTAAATTCTTAATATCTATGCCCCAAGCACAACTTAATAAAAGAAATACTTCTACAGCTTCAGTCATATATAATCCTTAGGTTGGAGTTTCTCTTCTAGCACCTTTTGTAGGGCTGGATTTGTAGATAAATATTGTTTAAATTCGACTTTATCATGGGACATCTGGTTTTCTCCATGTGTGGTGATTGAAAAGTTTACAGGGTCTGTAGTAGTCTTGTCATCTGTGGTCTCTTTGAGTCTGTAGTATATCTTTAGGCCCGTCTCCATTGAGAATTCAGGTAATTCTAATAGGTCTACCATTATACGCTTTTTCTTTTGTTGCCCTTGAAGTTTTAAATATTCTTTCCTTGTTCTATATGTTTAGTGTTTTGATTATTATATACCAAGGAAACTTTCTTTTCTAGTTCAATCTATTTGGTGCCCTAAAAGGTTTTTGTACCTGTATAGGCATAGGCTTCTCTTTCTTTAGTTTAGGACATCTTTCTTCTGTGATTTTGTTGAAAATATTTTCTGGTGCCTTGAGCTGGATTCCTCTCCCTCCTCTATTTCTTGTAGTTTTAGGTTTGATTTTTTTCACGGTGTCTCAGATTTCCTGGATGTTTTGTGTCAGGAATTTTTTTTTTTAGATTAAAATTTTCTTTGACTAGTATACCTCTCTTCCATCTCCTGTATTCTGTTGGTAAAGCTTTTCCCTATAGTTCCTGTTCTAATTTTTATTTTTTTTACTTCCAGAGTTCCTAAAGTTTGTGTTTCATTGTTGATTCCATTTTTAGGTCTTGAACAGTTTGATTTATTTCCTTCAAATGTATTGTTTGAGGGGTTTTGAAGGGATTTCTTTAGGGGATTTAATCATTTGTTCTAAATATTTGTTTGTTTGTTTTTTCTAGATTTTTAAAAAAGGGATTTATTCATTTCCTCTTTGAAGACCTCTATCATCTTCAAATAGTTACTTTTAAGTTCATAAAGTTGCTTTCAGTCCTGTGTCTAAGCTGTGTTATTAAAGTTCTGCTGCTTTAGTGGGATCATATTGTCCTGGAATTATTGATTGGGTTTTTACTTCTGTGTATCTGGGTTTGAGATGATTATAGGTCTAGGTGCTGATTTCTGGATCTGTCTTTGTTGGGTGAGTATTTTGTTCCTTGGTTTCTGTTTCCTTTATGGGTATTTAGAGAGTGTGGTAGTTGTGTATAGCCTGCTTGGCTAGTGTGTTCACAGGGAATGCCTGTTGTTGTTTGAGGCTAGGATACTGGGATGAGTTGGAGAAGGAAGGTTGGAGGAAAGTTCGTTCTGATTGCTTGGAGATGTGGTCAGAGAGGAAATGGAGACTACAGCAGGTGTCCTGCTATAGATGAGACTGGGGGATTGAATCTCAGGAACAGTTGGAAAGGCGCAGGTCTTCCTTTAGCCTACTTGTTGTCCAGATAGGAGCAGTCCTTGGGTTAGTAGGAGGTGCCTTCTGCGGTTGAGGTCTGGGACAAAGCAATAGGATGGGAAGAAGGTTAGAAGAGGTAGATCTGTGGGATACACATGAGATGGGTGCAGGAGGTCAGGGCAGGCTGCCAAAGGTGCTCTGCTCCAGAGCTGGCAGTAAGACTGGAGGATTGGATCTTGGAGAGCAGAGGGAAATGAGGTCTGCTGCAGCCTACCTGGTTTTCTGGCTGGTGTGGCTTGTGGTTTAACAGGGATGCCTACTGGAGTTGGAGGCTTTTCCCTCTTCTGCTTAGCTGGTATGTTTCCAATGAATACCTGCTGGTGTTGGAAGTTGGGATAATGGGATGTGTCAGGGGAAAGAAGGTTAGGAGAGAAGGTTTTTTTTTTCCAATCTATTGTGGATGAGGTCAGAGAGGAATGGAGACCACAGCAGATTTCTTGCTACAGAGCTGGAGATGAGACAGGGGGCTGGGCTGTTGGATCTCCGGAGCAGCAGGAGAGTTGTGGTTCTTCCTTTAGCTTATTTGTTACCCTGGGAGAAGCTATCCTTGGGTTAGGAGGAGGTGTCTTTTGGGGTTAACATCTAGGACAAAGCAACAACTGTGGGAAGGAAGGTTAGAAGAAGAAGATCTGTGAGATCCATAGGAAATGAGACAAGCAAGATTGCCATGAATGCTCTGCTACAGAGATGGGAATGAGACTGGGGAATTGGATCTGGGGAACTAGAAAGGGAAGAGAAGGTCTATGGGCAGCCTATCTGGTTTTCTCTCTTTACTGCTTATATACTCTTATAGAAGGAGGAGCCTAATTAATCTCATCAATTTCAGGGACCTCCTGAAGCTATGTTGAATTATTTACTTCCTGCCTTAATGGAGCTTCCCTGCAAAATAGAGTGTTTCAACTACCCCTGGAATATCCTGTTGTTTCTCCTTTTTGCAAATATAGTGTGGTAAAATAACTTGTTGTTTTACTTTTCTTTTATAGCTTCTGTCTTAACATTTTATCCCTCCATGATGAAAGGCTTTAACCTCAAAAGAAACTGCTACACAACTATGATATATGGCTTTGAAGAATGTTCCTGGGCTTGGCTTTAAGGTTTCAGAAGACTGGTGCCTTTTCTAATGTACCCTCTGCCTTTTTCTTGTGAGACATGAACCCTTGCCTGCTGTTCCACCTGCCTGCCACCATGCCTTTGCTTCTCCATAATGGATTCTGATCCTGTGATATTGTTAGCCTAGTTAAATGCTTTCTTTTATAAGTTGCCTTTATTATGGTATCTTACCATTAATGAAAAAGTAACAAAGACATACAAAAAAAAAAAAAACAGTTCAGAGGCTACTAAAACCAATTTTTAAAGTAGTACAAGATATAGGTCAACAGGCTTTCTTCATGATGTATACCAGTGGGAATTAAATGAATACTTCATATATAAAGTATTTGCACTTCTGTGATTTACATTAGCTGGGATATGAAAATGGCTGATTTGCTGATACATGAACAGATGAAGATGATGTTGTATGTGAAATGAAATAATGCTCATTATATGAAACATTATATCCAACCATTTGCCACAACATGGAATAATCTGAAGGACATTAATTCTAATGAAACAAGCCAAAATTATAATGGAAGAGGATACCAACTTGCATATATATAGAATCCTTCCTATATGTAAAAGAACAAATACAAAGAATAAAACCATTGTCCAGAGAGTGGGTAGAGGAGATGACAATGAAAGGGCATATAGTTCTAGAAATAAAGTAAGACTGTTCTAGAGATCCAATATACAGCATAAGGGCTCTAGGTAACATTGTGTTATATTAGACTTTTTTTTTTTAAGAACTAGAGTGTTAGCCCCTTTTGTTAAAATATATTTCACTTCTGGCAGGACATATACAGTAATTTCTTCTATTATAGTACCATTCTATTACACATGTCATATAATCTGATCTTGTAACTCCTAATAGCATAAAAAATATTTAAGCTAGGGTTGGGTGGTCATTTATGTTGCCTTTTCAAGCCACTTAAATTGTGGGGATAATTTGCTGTCAGTAAAAATTACTGTATAACCCAGGGGAGTGCTAGAAAGAAGAGAAGCAGACATTACATTGTGTTTCTGGCCCAAGGTATGACTGTTTATAAACATGCATGAAAATGAGAAAGCTAGTGCATCATTTCCATAAAGTAGCTTTGGATTCCTATACAGAACTCAACTTCTCCGCTGTGTCTTCTGGAAAGACCCAAAATATTGTTTAGTTCATACAACTGCCAGTTTGATTTTATTTAATAAAATATGGCATTTTAGAATTGAAGAAAAAAGGAAGAGGAAATAATAATTCATTAACATCTTCCGGCATCAGCCAGATTTTTCTGTTGAGTTACAAAGAAAGGGGCAGTGTGTCTGTACAGAGCTCAAGATACCTTGAATTAGGATGTTTTAAAATGTTTATTAAAATGCTTATGGGGAACAAATAATATAAAGGCTATTTTAACATCCAAAGCAAATGTTTTGAAAGTTTTTTTTATCCTTGCATCATCTGGTAGTTATTGCTTTATTGTTTATGGAAAATCTGGGTTATATTTATGAGCAAATAATATAAATGTAAGTGATTCAAGGTTATAATTATTCTATATATTTTTCTTTATTTAATAATTGGAATTGACTCTAAGTCTATCTGATTATATCACAAAACCTAACATTGAAGTTATTAAAGTTCATATTTTGCTGATGATACTGCTTACACATATCTTTCATTACCCCTCTCTTGCTCATGGATGGTAACAATCTACACTTCTTCTCAATAGCACATTGCCATGATGTGCTGGCAAAGAGGAACTAGTGTGGGATTGTCAAACAATCATGTTTTCTTTAAGCCAATGCCATAAAATTAAAACCACATTTCAGGATAAGATATTCCATATGTTTCTAGCAGCCTTCTGGGAAAGGCCTTGGTACTTTTTGTAACTCAACACTGGGGTTTGTGAGAGACAGAAACAATCAGTTGAGAATCTAGTCAGTGAGCATAACTGAAAATGAACATTCTCTTGGTTCTGGCTTGACTGTTTATACCATTATATGGAATACACACACCTATGAAGAATTTTTTTTTTGGTAAAATGGAAAGGACATTCATATTTCCAAACATATTTAAAAACTTATATTAATGGCCTCATGATGTTTCTTTTTAAGTATTTTTAATATAATAGATTTTGATCATATTATATATTATCTTTAAGTATTTTCAGTACAATATGTTTGGATCATATTCTTCCCCTTCTCACAACCCCTCCAAGATCCCCTCCCCCACCAATTTTTAAAGGCAATACTTTTCCTCTGGGTATCACAAGCATAATCTATGTCATCCCATAGTTGGTTCCTGTGGAATTTAGAAATTGTAATTGAAATTAGAAAACTTTTGGGGCTGTTTAAGGTTCCAAATTGTAACTCTATTCTTGTATAATACAGAGAGTAATCTGTAACATGAAGAGAATGCAGATATGGTTACAGAAAACGTAAACAGGAGACATTAGAACCAAATTTGTTATGGCTGTGAATATAATCTAACATAAACACCCCAAAACGCTTATGCCTTACTTTACAACACATGTCAAACTTAGAAATGGTAGCATTTGAATATGATGTCCCTTCTACACTGTCCATGGAAACATTAAAGAGAGAAATTATTGAGACTCACAAATGATATGCAAATCCAACTTTCATTGTTTCCCCACTAAACCTCCCCCAGAGCTGGTAATAATCCCTGCAAATGAAGGTCTTGACCCCAGCTTCTGAGAAGCTCTCCTTTGCTCTCATCATTAGAATTACTCCAAGGACTAAAAGGGTTAAAAGACATCTAGCCAAAGGCTAGAAGTGGAACACAAGTCTAAGACCTATATTGTCAATAATTCAGAGTCTTATCCACCAAATAATAGAAGGATGTATTTTCCTAAAGCTCATGCACCATACTTAGACATAGGTATATGTGGTCAAATCTTCAGTTTTACTTCCTGACACATTTACACTGGGTTAATTGGGCTAAGTAGGCCTGCCAAAATTTCATCTTCTACTTCTAATAGTAAAGTTAAGTTGTTGGAAATTTTGTGGATTACTGCTTATCTGGGTAATACTGACCTGTCATTAAAGTTCAGTCTGATGTACACAGCAGTGTTCACATGATGCCATAGTAGATAGTTGGAAGGAATTGATTAAATGCTTATGAAATTCTCAAAGAACTAATAAAAAAATGTTAAATGTCTCCACTACTAAATGAGATGACATATTTCTCTTCATGGCTTCTATGCATAATTTAAATACGTTAGTGTCATCTGAATGTCATATAGCTCTTATTTTTTAATACACTTTATTTTTAATACAGTATATTTTGATCATATATTCAAACATATTTTAACTTTTGGTAGCAAAGGAGCAAAAAGTAGACATCCATTTCTGATGCTGAATTGAAGAGATCATGGCAAGCCAAATGGCTTGAATTCATTACTATCTTACTTTCATGTACTTTCAGAATGTTGGCTTATACCTCAACAAATTGATTATTTCTCTTCTAACAGTTCTGTTACACTCTAAAAGGCTAATGCTGGTTCAGGAATGGACTACTAAAGTGAACCCATTGGCTTGGGAGGGTTTTTTTTCCCTTCGGAGGATTTTATTTGGAGCTATTTGGAGCTCAAGTTCCTTAAAGTTCTTTCTAAGATTTCCTAATATGCAAAAAGAACCACAGGATACATTTTCATTTAAAGTAGCACTGAGGGCAATTTAGCTCTCTACACATTTTTATACAAATCTGCAGATAATTATTTAGACATTTGTTCAGTGGGAGAAAGCACAAGAAATACTCTCTTGACTGTAAATTTCAATTTAATCTTGTTAAGAAAGTCTGGCAAAAATATATCTAAAACAATTCCTTCATTTTTCTGGACTCAAAAATGCTTGCCATGGCTGCTGTAGATCTTTTGCTAAGAGGTAATATGAACAGGGTTTTGAGTGAAAGCCTAATTTAGAATAATTAAATGATGTCAGTTTGGTACTTGAAGGGAAATGGCTGCATTGTCATATGAAATAGAAAACATGTGGTATTACACAGTGAATTTTCCCAAGGATGCAAGGGGCTGATTTCACTTCCCCCACCCACCTACTTTTCAATGGAGAGCAATTGGGAATTACAGCAGAATTCTGCTCAGAGTGCAGATTGCTAAGTTTCTCAAGATCAAGGCATGTGACTTTAACATCTGTGGAATTCTGTAAACTGGTGTTTATGGTTGATACTTAACTGGTCAGTAATCTTCAGTCCATTGTCATAGAGATAGGATGCTATTTATGGGTTCTTTTGCATGCTGACAGATGTTCTATGTCTGCCTTTTCCACGCAAGTAGTTCTGCTCATGCAGGAGTTTCAAGAGATCCATCTGATTCAACAATGCAGCTTTTGAGGACTGAAATTTTATTTTAAAAATGTATCAAAAACAAAGGAAAACAAAAAAATGAGACATTAACTGTATAGGCAAAAAAGTATCTAAGAAATGAATGAATGTTTTTACTGACATATTTTATAAAACAATAAATATAATCACCTCATAATTTTAGGTGAGACCCTTAGCATCCTTGGATTTGAGTTAGAGAAAAGTTGATTTTTGTTTTCACTTTGCATGAAAGAAATTTATAATGTAAATAAGATGTGGTGGGAGAATTAGACTATGATTTTTGGAAAGGAAATGAATGCAGTATGAATAGTACCAATCACTCATTCATTTATTTGTCTGTTGAAACAGACACAACTATTTATGAATAGAGCCATGATAGTTGGGATTGCCTTTCTAGAAATAAAGCTAGCTACATTAAAATAGAAAAATAATCCAGATTCCTAGTTAATTTTTTTCTTTTTTTTGTATCCTGAAGATTTATTTATTTTTTTATTTTTCTTTTTTTATTGAATATTTTATTTATTTACAGTACAGGTATCATTTCTTTCCTCATTTTCCCTCCCTAGAGCCCCCTATTTTACTCCCCCTCTTCCTTTATGCTTTTATACCATTTTGATTACATACATATAAGGTCAATTCTAGGTTGAGGGTCCAGCAATACAATAGATGCAAATAGTTGAGGAACAAGCAATAAACACAATACAATAAACACAAATAGTCAAAGAAAAAGCAAGGCATTAAACCCAGTTACATGAACACTCCCGTGATCACTGTTTTTAAAGGCTTATCAGGATGACCAAAGTATCTGAGCCTACTTCCCTATCCTAGCCCAAGGTCATTTTCATGTCTGAAGCCTACTTCCTTGTTCTAGTCTAAAATTTAGAATCCTGTTTGAAATTATTTCTTTGTTCTGGCCTAATATTTAGATTCCTGCCTGAGATTACTTCTTTGTTGTAGCCACGATTTAGATTTCTACCTGAAATTACTTATTTGCTCTACTCTAATGTCAGATTCCTGTTTGAAGCCTACTTCCTTGTTCTTGGCCAATGTCATATTCCTGTCAAGCAGCCTCTTTCCTTGTCCTTGGCCCATGTCAGCTTCTTGCCAAGCAACCCCAAAGGCTTTCCTATAACCCGCACGTGCACGCTCTCGCCCGCGAAAGACGACACGCGCGTCAGGATCCTTCCACAACCATATTTATTTCATCAATGAGGAGAGAAGGGACGGGGGTAGGCGGGGGTCTGTGGTGCCAGCTTATATAACCCTTAGCTTGTCGTGTTTATACCCGATTGGCTGTTAGCCAGTTTGCTCGTATCCTGCCCTGGTTTGGGCCGTGAGTTTGGCGTCTCTAACCGTAGCGCTTTATCGTATGGAACTAGCTGCCTGAGAGGAAGTGGGCTGTATCCTGAGCAAGCTCAGCAGCTTGAAGTTTTCCTCTCTGCACTTCCCTAGCTGCCAGTTCGCGCGCTCCATCCCCCTCAAATGGAGCCTGAGCTCCGGCGCGGCTCATAACATCTCCCCCTTTCTGTTTTATTGATTGGGTAGGGTGAATCAGTTGTAACTGAGTGCAACTGTACAGTGAGGGAAAACAGAGGCCTGATCCCCTGTGCAAGTGGGGATATTGTAATGGGTTTATTTCCCATACCCATCCCAATGCCTTTTTTCGGGGAAAGGAGACCTCCTCTCCATGGTGCCCAGCGGCCGTCTGTGTGCATGGAGGGGGCTATGGCATCAAACCTTTATGCAATCAGGCATGTTTTCAGGAAATCTATCCATGTCCGTGGAACATTCCTTGTCGAGTGCCCACTCGACAACCTCAACTGATAATAAGGCACTCTTTAAGGCTCATGTTAGAAGCCCAATAAAGGCCAGGAACACCTATCCCAGTGCAATGAGGCGAAGCCTCGATGGGGTGCAAAGGCTGTTCGTGGCTAAACAGAGAAGACAACTATTCACCACTACTTGGAGATATGGATTCAGTTTTTCCTCAGCATAGATAACCACACTGCTGGACTAGCTCCCTGCTCCATAGCCATAAGCGCTTGGGTAATGAGAGCCTTGTCACGTTTTTGTTGAGCTTTAAGCTTACAGACCAACCAAAGCATGAACACTAATCCACAGCACAGGGCTGCACCAAACAGGCCCACTCCCACCCACTCTTTAAAGAAAGAAAAAGCTGAAGAGATCCAGGAGTAAAGTCCTTCAGTCATCGACAGGTCAATTCTTGTTGCGTTGATGGTCACAATCGCTGCTCTCAATAACTCCATGGTTTCCTCAAATCCTTCAGACCAGTTTCCTGTAAGATATAAAGACAATTTTCTAGACAAATTGGCAGCTCGAGTAAAATTTTGATACTGTACGCTAGTAATGCAAAGCGCTCCAAGTTTTCTTTCACATCCCAATTGGGCCAATTGAAAGAGGATGTCTAATCTCTCTTCCACCAAATCAAGGCGTTGGTTAACAACCATCAGCCCGCCTTTTAACTGGGCTGTAGCAGATGCATGGGTATTCATAGCCTCTGTAGCTGATATCTGGTTGAGTGTTGTACTTGTTTGTACAGATGAGGCCATGGCAATTCCAGCAGCAGTCGCAGCAGCGGCTGCAAGAGATATAGCCGTTACAATGGCTGCAGTAATTCCAAAGTCTCTTTTCTGTCGGAATAGAGACAAGGTAGAGGGGGTCTCCACTGGAACTGGAATCCATCGTGGAACTCTAGCAACCATGGCTCTGGACGCCCATCGGGCATCCCTGCACAGAGACATTTCACAAGTCTCATTGGTGCAGTCTATAAATGAATTATTTGAAAGAATAAACAAGAAAGGAGGATAAACACAGACAGGGGTAGGTAAAAAATCTGTCTGCTTAATCAGAGTTTTATTCACTCCAGTGATCAACTGAGTTACATCTGTTACTTGTGGAGCCCGATCACCTTCCTGTTTAACCATGGTTCCATTAATAATTCCCGTGAAATATGTCCTTCCAGCCGCCCCGCCTTGAAGAAATACTAGGGAGTTAAGAGTAGTACAGCTACCATTAATTCCACAGAGTAGCCATTTGTGAAAAGGATTCATACTATGGCCCTGTAAGAAGGGGCCTTCTCTCATTACCGTATTAGCTTTGGGGTCCAACATCATGTTGGGTGAGAAAGAGAAAGTCTTATTGGCATCTGCCCATCGTGTTATACGGGACTGACATTCAGACCAGGGCAGAATTCCTCCCTCATCTTCTACGCTACAAAGAGGGGAGACTTTGGGTTGATGGGGGTACTCCCCGTCTGAGAAGTTAGGTGGTAAAAATGTCCCATTTAGCCAAATAGCTGATTGCCAAAAGGGTTGTGAGAACTCAGTATGTTTATTGTTTTTCTTAATTGTCGTTTTTGCCCATTTTCTCTGGTCATAAAACCATCCCAAAGCCCTCCTCGAGAGAGGTATACAGTCTCCATTCTCAGATGTTTGAAAACAAAGAGAGCCTCGTTCTGGCAAGGAGCGAGTCTCGCCTAATGGGGCCCTTGTAGGGTCATATGGCATATAGGGCAGATCTAGAGTCTTATTTGTTGTGAAGAATTTAGGAAAAACTGCTGCACTATGTCTGACCGGCATAGGTTTTGGAAAAGCAGATAGAATAGCCCAACGATATTCTCCCCATATACTAGGAACCCAATTCTGGAGAATCATCGTGAGGACTGGAATTAACTTCCAAGGAATCCATCGGTTCATTTCTAGGTGTTAGGATCTTTCTTGTCAATCTCTCAGGTAACCAGAACGGGTTATCTTCTTCCTGTGGAAAAACACAAATAGCTCCCCTGGATCTTATTAATATAGGATCCGGGCCTTTCCATTGACCAGTCAAGACATCTTTCCATTTGACCATTTCTTTTGGCCTGTCAGGCTCTAAGCAATGACGGTCAGCCGCCGTATGGCCTTGACTGTCCACATTTAGAAAATTAAGAGTGAACAGTGCTATAGAGACTGTTACTCGTGGCACTGAGGGTAGAGCTTCCTCGACTCCCCCTCTTTGTCTTATTAAATAAGACTTGAGAGTGCGATGAGCCCGTTCTACAATGCCTTGTCCTTGAGGGTTATAAGGGAGACCCTTCAGATGAGTCACTCCCATTTGGCGACAGAATTGTCCAAATTTTTGAGAAGTGTAAGCTGGTCCATTGTCAGTTTTAAGGACCTTAGGCTTTCCCCAAGCACTCCATGCTTCGAGACAATGCTGAATAACATGGGCTGCCTTTTCTCCGGCTAATGGAGAAGCAAACATCACTCCAGAACAAGTATCAATAGAAACATGTAAATATTGCAATTTGCCAAAGGATGGGATGTGAGTAACATCCATTTGCCAGATCTGTAGTGGCCTGATTCCTCGAGGGTTGATTCCAACATGAGGCACAGGTAAGAATTGACAGCAATTTTGACATTGAGTTACTATATCTCTAGCCTCTTTTCTAGTTATGTTAAATCGACGACGTAACGTCTCAGCTGTCACATGGAATCTTTTATGAAAGTCTTTAGCCAAGTCTAATTTTGGCGAAAGGGCAATTGTAATCAACTTTGTGGCTCGATCTGCCAGGTCATTTCCACGGGACATGGGTCCCGGTAGGCCTGAGTGAGCCCTAATATGTGTAATAAAAATAGGGAATCTTCTATTAACTAAGGTAAACTGAATCTTTTGAAAAACTTTTACGAGTTTACTGGATGTCTTAATTATTCCAGCCAATTCTAAAACTTTTACTGCATTTACCACATAACAGGAATCTGAAACAATATTTAAGGGACCTGGAAAAATTTCCAGAACCTCTAACACCACTAAACATTCCACAATTTGAGGTGAAGTTTCATGGTATTGTTCGGATGTAACTTTGTTATTAACCACATAGGCACCTACTCCTGTTTTTGACCCATCTGTATAGACCACCATTCCATCTAGGAGTGGTTCCTGAGATATAATGCGTGGAAATACAATAGCTTGAGTTAAGGCAAATTGTAAAATGGGATGTTTGGGATAGTGATTATCTATCTGACCATTAAAGGAAGTGACCAACACTGCCCAAACATCAGAGGTAGCAGTTAATATTTGGACTTGATGGGCAGTATAAGGCACTATTAAAACCCTAGGTTCCCTTCCAAAATGGGTAATGGCTGCTTTTAGTCCACGAAGGGCAAGCTGAGCAACTGCATCTGGATACCATTCAATAATCTTTGCAGGAGAGGCATTGGGATGAACCCATAACAAGGGCCCATCCTGCCATAACACAGCAGTTGGTAAGTGTCTAGTTTTAAAAACACATAAGTCAAAGGCTTTGGTTTCATCTATGCGTTTTAGCTGGGCATCTTGTAAGGCACTTTCTACCACTTGTAGAGCACGGCTTGCAGCCGGTGTTAAATCTCTTGGTGAGGAAATATGAGCATCCCCTTCTAAAATATCAAACAAAGGTTTTAATTCAGCAGAGGGAATTTTAAAGAATGGTCTCAACCAATTTATATCACCCAATAATTTTTGAAAATCATTCAAAGTGTGTAAATGGTCTCTGCGAATCTCTAATTTCTGAGGAACTATTTTTTCTGGGTAAATAACTGTCCCCAGAAAAGAGCCAATTTCTGAAATTTGAACTTTCTCAGTAGCAATATGCAGGCCCCATTGTTCCAGGGTTTTTAGTAATAAAGGGTATGAGGTCTGCAAAATATCTAATTCCTTATGACACATGAGAATGTCATCCATGTAATGAGCCAGTAACAAAGAGGGAAATTGCTTCCTAATTGGCTCAAGGGCCATTTGTACATATAGCTGACATATAGTGGGGCTATTGGCCATGCCTTGAGGCAAAACTTTCCACTGATATCTTTTGTCTGGTTCAAAGTGATTAACAGCAGGTAAGGTAAATACAAATCTTTGTCTATCTTGTGGGCATAAAGGAATGGAGAAAAAACAATCTTTAATGTCTATAATAATAATCCTCCATTGCTTAGGTAAAGCAGAAAGTAAAGGTAGGCCTCGTTGTACAGAGCCAAATAGCCGCATCTGTGCATTTATGGCCCTTAAATCATGGAGAAGTCTCCATTTACCTGACTTCTTTTTTATGACAAAAATAGGTGTATTCCAAGGAGAGGTAGAAGGCTCTAAATGACCAAGCTGTACTTGTTCTTTAATTAACCTTGTAGCAGCTTCTAATTTCTCAGAGGATAGGGGTCATTGAGGAACCCATATGGTCTCCTCCGTAAGCCAGGGTATGGGCATAGAACCCTCAATGGCAACTAGGGAAAACCCAAACCTTGTCTTCCTGTACTACTCTCTTGTGAGATTGGGCTTAACCTTCCTTGTTCTTTTCTGCCAAGGCCTTTTCCTTCCTTATATCCCATCTTTTTCATAATATCGATGGCTTGTTGAGAATACTCATTAGTTAATGTTAATCCTAGGTCTTGTAAGATGTCTCTTCCCCAGAGATTAACAGGGAGAGGAAGCACATAAGGTATAAAGCTTCCTGTTTGACCTTCTGGTGCCTGCCAAGTCAATGAGCGTCAACTGACTGCAGGGCTGGCTTCATATCCCAACCCTTGTAAGGAGTGGGATGATTGTGTAACAGGCCATGCCTTAGGCCACCAGTTGGAGGCAATAATAATTCTGTCAGCTCCTGTGTCCAGAATTCCGATAAAGTTCTTTCCCTCTATCATTAATTGTAAGGTGGGTCTAGTTTTAAGGTCAACTACCAAGTGAGCAAAGTCAGCTCCTGAAGAACCAAGTCCCTTGGCATCTCTAGACACCCCAGTGGACGGGAAACAATTATGTAAATTTGGAAAAACAACCAATTGAGCAATCCTATCTCCAGGAGAGATAGAAAATATACCTTGTGGACAAGAACAGAGAACTTGAAGTTCCCCAGTATAATCTTGGTCTATCACACCAGGATGAACCACAAGCCCTTTCAAGGTAAGAGAGGAGCAACCTAGAATGAGGCCAACACTTCCCTCAGGCAGGGGGCCTTTAAAATCAACTGTAATAAGTTGTACACCCATATGAGGCATTAATAAGAATCGGGAGGTGGAGCAGAGGTCCAATCCTGGGGAGCCTCTTGTAGCTCTGTGGCTAGAAGTGTCCTCTGGTTGCTGATATGTGTCCCATATTTTTTGGGGCCCTGGGATCTGGGGCCCTGAAATCCGTTTTTTGGAATACTTTGATCTCTTCCCACTGGTGGGGAATCATGTTGAATAAGCTTTCCCTGAATATCTCTAACTGAGCGACACTCATTAGCCCAATGATAACCTTTTCTGCATTTTGTACAAAGCCCTGGAGTTCTTTTTTGTGTGGAAGCACGACATTCTCGTTTCAAATGACCTGGTTTGCCACAGTTATAGCAGACTTTACGGCTGCCAGGACTAGAGCGGTTTTGGCTTTGTAAGATAGCCGCTGCAAGGCCAGCATTAGTAAGAGGGCCTCCAAGTCCTCGGCAAACCTTTATCCAGTCTGTTAACCCTTTGTTTCTTCTAGGGGTAATGACTGCCTTGCATTCTGGTGAGGCATTTTCATACACCAGTTGTTCTATCAATGGTTTGACTCGCTCTGGGTCTCCAAAAATTTTGCCTGCTGTTTCTGTCATCCTAGCCACAAAGTCTGAGAATGGCTCTTGGGGGTCTTGTAATATTTTTGTTAGGTGTCCCCCGGCCTCACCTTTCTTGGAGAGGGCCTTCCATGCTTTAATAACAGCAGCTGAAATTTGGCCCTATGCTCCCCAATCGTAATTTGTTTGATCATTAACATACTGTCCTTGTCCTGTTAACAATTCAAACGTCCACTCTCTTTGATTGCCTTCTGTATTGGCATTGGCCCTTGCCTGTACTTGAGAAGCATCATGCCATAAGGCTTTCCATTCCATGTACTGTCCCATATTAGGGAGAGCAGCTTTTACTGTACTTTGCCAATCATTCGGAGTCATAGCCATAGTGGCAAGTCTCTCAAGCTGCATTACTGTAAAATTAGCATCAACTCCGTATCTGTTAACTGATTCAGCAAGTTCCTTAATGGGACCATATTCTACCGGTGCATAGACTCGACCTCCTTCCGCAACCTCAAACACCGGAAAGGCCTGCAATAACTTTTTCTTATCTCCCTTTGACAGGAAGGAATCTGAGCAGCGCTTCTCCACATAAGGCTTCTCCACATAAGGTGGAGGGGCACTGGAAACAATGGGTTGGGGGAGTGCATCAGGCTGAGAAACCGTGCAGTCCCTATTTCCTGTTTTCTTCTGCTTTTCCAGTTTGCAGCGGCAGCTGCTTATCATAGTAGGCTGTCTGTTTATCTGAGATTTCCTCCTCAGAGGAGCTGAGTTCCTCTGGCTCACAATTATCAATTCTCAAGGCTTTCAGTTCCTGTACCGGATACAGGGGTTTTCTTTCTGGAGCCTTGGTTCCCTCCCTACCTTTCTCTTCTAAGGTATATCTCTCCCTATTTTTCTTCTCCGTATATTTCTCACTTATATGTGTGCTTCCCCTTATCTCTCTCTTCCATAGACTGTGAGTCTTTGGAAGGGCCTGATGCTTCTGGTATACCTTTTTCCTTTTTTCTGCGAGCTCTCAATCTCTTATTCCACTCTGATTCTGACATGCTGTTCTGAAGGTCTTCTAGCACCCCCTGGCCTGTCGCTATAGCCGGACTGCATTTCTCATCCAGTAGACATGACCTAACTAGCTTCCACAGTGGTCTAGTTCCAGGCATTAATTTCCCATTCTGCTGTTCTCTAAGCAAATCACCCTCCAGTTTGTCCCAGGAAGCGAGCGTTAGTGACCCTGAGCAGATATACCAGGGAGCTATGCGATCCACTTCCTTTACAAACCTCTGCAAAGTCTTGGTGGGAACTTTTAATTCATGTTGCCTTAAGAGTGATTG
This sequence comes from Arvicanthis niloticus, assembly GCF_011762505.2. Lineage (NCBI taxonomy): Eukaryota > Metazoa > Chordata > Mammalia > Rodentia > Muridae > Arvicanthis > Arvicanthis niloticus. The sequence continues at coordinate 42,341,949 of NC_047661.1, forward strand.
AAGAGCCGTAACCACAGAATGTGAAGTTCCCATGCTGCCCTCTTACGTACGAGAGGAGCGAACACACAGGGAGGGGCACTGCGGCTTATGTACGTCCGACTAACCACGCCCAATGGCTGCAATTTTCTTTTTTAAAAGTGTCCCGTTTAACAAGAATATTTGTGGAAGCAGAATGAAACCAAAAGGAACAGAATGAGTGCTACCAGAACAATAGCGAAGGCTTCAAGGGCTCCTGCTAGCTGAAGATAAAAATGCATGCCTTTCAGAGCTTACCTCGTCTTGTGGTTCTGAATCCTGCTCCGCAAAAGCGGAGGGCCCCCGTCTGTGGCACCAGCGGTGGTATGGCTTATCCCCGGTTTCTCAGCACCAGCTATAACCCGCACGTGCACGCTCTCGCCCGCGAAAGACGCGTCAGGATCCTTCCACAACCATATTTATTTCATCAATGAGGAGAGAAGGGACGGGGGCAGGCGGGGGTCTGTGGTGCCAGCTTATATAACCCTTAGCTTGTCGTGTTTATACCCGATTGGCTGTTAGCCAGTTTGCTCGTATCCTGCCCTGGTTTGGGCCGTGAGTTTGGCGTCTCTAACCGTAGCGCTTATCGTATGGAACTAGCTGCCTGAGAGGAAGTGGGCTGTATCCTGAGCAAGCTCAGCAGCTTGAAGTTTTCCTCTCTGCACTTCCCTAGCTGCCAGTTCGCGCGCTCCATCCCCCTCAAATGGAGCCTGAGCTCCGGTGCGGCTCATAACACTTTCCACCTCTCCCCCTTTTTTATTTCATTAAGAAGACTGAGCCTGGCTTAGGTCGTTCTAACAAGATTGCCTTCTTTACCCATCATGGAATATGCATTGTCAAAGGCAATGCACTTCTGTCTTAGGTTGGTAAGGGTCTGTGCAGAATCTCACCTGTCCTTGGCTTGCCAGCCTGTTAATTTAATAACTCTGTCTGAGGGTCCATTTTTAGGTTTAAGCCATGTACTTTGGCTCCCAACATGTTGATGTTGTTAAAGATAAGCTTTAACATGATGGGCAGGAATAAAAGTATTCCCAGGACAAGAAGAGCTAGCCTGATCAAGCTATATATGCCATTCCTGGACATATATGTCCAAAACGGAAATACTAAGCTCAGGCCATGGAAAATTTTATCTGCATTATCTGCCAATAAACACACTAACATAATTGGAAATTATACATTAAAGGTCAACAGAGCAGCATTCTTTAAATTCATAATCTCACTATGCAAAGTTAACACACCCAGAGAGATATTAGGATTATGCCAAATATCCTACAGGTGTCTTTAAACTTTTTTCTAATTATAATGACAACCACTGTGAATTTCAAAAGTAACACTATTCCAATAATATTTGTCATGACACTTGGGATGGCTCCTAACTCTTGAACCCTGAACCTTCTTCAGATAATTTGAATGGGTTATAGAGCATCCTTCATTGTCCTACATACGTAAATAAATCCTTTTGTATACTCAATACATTAGTAACATTTTTTTTTGCTAGATGGTTAACAAAAATAGTTGTCTTAACTCCTTGTGTCAATGCTATTGCAGAAGCAGTGGTACTAGCAATTAATGGAATTAAAGCTATTATATCAGCAATAATCAAGCCCGCTACCCTCTTGCTTCTGCTTAAAGCCTAACTCACTTCTTCCAACACATGCAAGCTTTCTTTAAGAGAGTCAAGGTTTTCTAATACTCAGGGCAGTGAGACAAAAGCTGATTGATAGACCCCTGTAACAGACATGCCAGGTTTCAACAAATTAACACAATCGGAAATTATACAGTCAATGCAAATTACAATAAATGCTGTAGAAGAGACAAAACCAATTTTAGCTTGACAAAAGAGCCTTAAAACATGCACTAACCCTTGTTTGAAATCCAGATCCTGTCCCAACATTATCTCTTGCTATCCTGACATCATAACGAGCTACAGCTAGCTTCCAAATATGTTTCTGACAAAGTCCAGATCCAGTCTTTCAGATTCCAGATCCAGATTCCAGTCTTCTAGACTGTTATTTCCCATATTGGATTGATTTTTAGACCAGAACATGATTGAGTCCTAATAGCTGGACACCTTTAAGAAGAATACAAGAGACATAGTTTCTCTTTTCTAGTCTCCATCTCACAAGGTCTAAAAACTTGTGGCAAGGTAGCTTGTCCCATCTTGGGATAGAGTCAAGCAAAAGTGGGTCAGAAACATATGTCCAATACAGGTCCCCAGTCACCCTTGTCAGGGCACTCAGCAAGCTCACAGGTAGGCATCATTTTTTGTCTCAGCAACAGTATGTCTCACCAATCTTTTTAAAGTTCCATGGACCTCTTCCACAATACCTTGTCCTTGAAAATTATATGAAATCTTTGTAATAAATTGTTGACTAAAAGTCTTGACTGCTCAACTACAATTGCCAGACCCATTTTCTGTTTAATTTTTATATTGGATATTTTATTTATTTACCTTTCAATGTTATCTCCTCTCCCATTCCCCCCAAAACCTCTTACCTCATTTCCCCTCCTTCTATTACTATAAGGCTGTACTCCCACCATCCTCTCATTCCCATCTCCCTGCTCTTTAATTGCCCAATACTAGGGAATCCAAACTTTCAGGCACCAAGGCCCTCCACTTCCACTAATGCCAGGCAAGGCCACTCTCAACTACCTATACAGGTGGAGCCATGAGTCCCTCTCTTTGTGTCCTCGGGCTGGAGATTTTAGAGTGGCTACTCCATCTTTTTTCTTAGGACCATTTGCTTGAAAAAATGTTTTCCAGCCTTTTACTCTAAGGTAGAGTCTGTCTTTGTCACTGAGGTGGGTTTCTTGTATGCAGCAAAATGCTGGGTTCTGTTTATATATACAGTTGATTAGCCTATGTCTTTTAATTGGGGAATTGAGTCTATTGATGTTAAGAGATATTAAGGAACAGTGATTGGTGCTTCCAGTTATTTTTGTTATTAGAGGTGGAATTATCTTTGTGTGGCTATGTTCTTTTGGATTTGTTGGAAGAAGATTACTTTCTTGCTCTTTCTAGGGTATAATTTCCCTCCTTGTATTGGAGCTTTCCAGCTATTATCCTTTGTAGTGCTGGGTTTGTCGAAAGATATTGTGTAAATTTGGTTTTGTCGTGGAATATCTTGGTTTCTCCATCTATGGTAATTGAGAGTTTTGCTGGGTATAGTAGCCTGGGCTGCCATTTGTGTTCTCTTAGGGTCTGTATGACATCTGTCCAGCATCTTCTAGCTTTTATAGTATCTGGTAGGAAGTCTGGTGTGATTCTGATAGGTCTGCCTTCATATATTACTTGGCCTTTTATCCTTACTGCATTTAAAATTCTTTCTTTGTTTTGTGCATTTGGTGTTTTGATTATTATGTGATGGGAGGTATTGCTTTTTTGGTCTAGCCTATTTGGCCTTCTTTAGGCTTCTTGTATGTTTATGGGCATCTCGTTCTTTAGGATAGGGAAGTTTTCTTCCATAATTTTGTTGAAGGTATTTATTGGCCCTTTAAGTTGGGAATCTTCACTCTCATCTATACCTAGTATCCTTAGATTTAGTTTTCTCATTGTGTCCTGGATTTTCTGGATGTTTTATGTTAAGAACTTTTTGCATTTTGCATTTTCTTTGACGGTTGTGTCAATATTTTCTATGGTATCTTCTGCACCTGAGATTCTCTCTTTTATCTCTTGTATTCTGTTCTTGATGCTTGCATCTATGACTCCTGATTTCTTTCTATCTCCAGGGTAGTCTCCCTTTGTGATTTCCTTATTGTTTCTACTTCCATTTTTATGTCCAAGATGGTTTTGTTCAATTCCTTCACCTGTTTGGTTGTGTTCTCTTGTAATTCTTTAAGGGATTTTTGTGTTTCCTCTTTAAGGGCTTCTACCTATTTATCTGTGTTCTCCTCAAATTCTTTGAGAATTTTATTTATGTTTTTCTTAAATTCCTCTATCATCATCATTAGAAGTGATTTTAAATTTGAATCTTGCTTTCCTGGTGATATGGGGAATTCAGGACTTTCTATTGTGGGAGAACTAGGTTCTAATGATGCCAGGTACCCTGGGTTACTGATGCTTATGTTTTTGCACTTGCCTTTTGCCATCTGTATCTCCTTAGTGCTACCTGTCCTATCCCTGACTGGAGCCTGTCTTTCCTATTATCTTGGTTGTATCAGAACTGTGTGGGTTGGGTGTTACTACTGGGGTTAGATCTGCTCAGGCGCAGACAGGAAGGAACAAGTGCTCTGGGCCATGAGTGAATTCCTGGTTCCTAGTGGGTCTCAGTTACTCCCTGTTTGGGGCTGGTGTTGCTGTTTCCTTACCTAAGATACCATCTGGGTTAGAGCTCCTGGGAGGTCTGCTTCCTCTGGATTTTGTGAGATTGGGGGCAGAGCTGCCACCCGGGATCTGCTCAGTACTTGGGCCCAGACTGGCCCTAGTTAATTTCTTAATGTTGAAGGTTTAAATTAACACCAGCTTTCAATAAGTTCATCGTTCCTTTAGGGGCTGAATTTTTCCTTCTGTGGATGTGTCCTGGGCAGTACACAGGTCTGGTACATACAATTATTAACATTTGAGAGAAATAGAAGTGTGTGTATGTGTGTGTGTGTGTGTATACTTACTTTCATTTGAATAACCTAAGTTTAAAAGGAAAATTACCCCAGAACCCAGAAAGCACAGATATATCTGTTTTCTTATTTACATGAATGTGTGGTTCAATACTTGTGTGAGTTAGCCTTTTTAGTTTATTTTCTTAACTAATTCTTCTAATGCTCACAAAATCACAGGCTAGCTATCATATACTTTACATGTGGAATCATTGTTCAGAAAAACATTAATAATAAACAAAAATTGGCTGTTGTAAATAATTGCTTCTCCTCAGTATGAACCGTCCAACATAGATTTTCAGGTATATTCTATTATATAGCTGCACTGCATGCAACTTTGACATATGTTTTAAAACTGGACTTGTGATAGGAGTTTGAAAGAAACTATAGCAATGAGCTTTTTATTTGAAAGCCTATGATGTCTGAGAGAGGCAATGCCAGAGATGGGTTATCTCTTTTGAAGTTGTTGATCAGTGGTGTACCATAGACCCACAAACATTGTACACTCTTGCCAATGTCACTGTTTTCCATTAAGAACTTGAGGGTAAGACCCGATTGCTGAAGATATGATATACTTGAGTCATAGAACATAGAGAAATGCAGATAGTTCTGACTTGGAACTTCCATCCTACTGGGGAGCTTTTATAGTGCTGGAAGATGCTATGCATGCTACTGAAGGAGACAAGTAGCAGTCAGTCTTAGCTACCTGTGAACCTTGTGAGTCTCAGTAATTCTGGTCTGGAAAAAGATACCCACTAATAAAATCATGGCATGAATGTTATGGACATAACCATCATGTTTTTTTTTAATTGGATTTGAGGCCCACTCCACAAGGTAGAACTTATGCCTTGTACTATTAAGAGTACAAATGAGTACAAAGAACTCATTGCTATATAGTCTATACCCTAAGGGAGAACCTACTGCAATTATTCTGCTTAATGGAATATAGATTAGTACATATCTCAACTCTCATCAGAGAAGCTTTCTTCAGTAGATAATGGTTATCTTAGAGACCTGCAGAGAAGAAGAGACTATGGATTGTTCATTACCAAATGGAATATCTATAATAACTTTCTGTAAGAGGAAATATAAAGATTGTAAAAGCCAGAGTCATGGGTGATGTCGTGTTTTCTGGACTCAACAAGGTAGCTCTCACTCTCAGCGTAGGAACTCACAGTGCTGGTGACTTCATGTGTGAGACCTGTATAAGTTCATAACACACCAGACAGAAGTCCCAGTATGAAGAGGGGAAGTAGTCACAAAGTCCCATACCTAGCTAAGGAATTACTGATAATTTATGAGTAAGAATCAGTTCTCTTCAGGGATATAGCCGATTAACTGCAAAGGATGCAGTAGATGGCCTTGTACCATGCACATCCAGGCAGCACTAAGAGGGGTCAGTGGGCTTAAAAAAAAACACATGAAATAGAGCGGGAAATGTAGTCAGAAGGATAGAGAAAAGATTGGAGAGGAGGTGGTGGTGTTGACATCGTCATGCATGTGTGAAATTCTCAAATAATAAAAAAGAAATCACAGCAGATCTTGAGTTGCTTTTTACAGATTATTTAGAGTTATTTTTGGTAATTCATTATTACTTAAGACAAGTCACATGCCATGCTTGATTTTGTTATACTAAGTGCATTATCTTCAACATCTCTAGTATTAAATCTTTGATTTAAAGATCACTGGGATGGTCTAATTTGTAGATGAAAGACATAGGCTCTGGGAATCTAATTGGCAAGTGCAAGAGAAGCTACTAGCTTGTTCCAGCTCATGAACAAATTAGAATATAAATCCTAGCCTGCATAGCATAAATGAAGACAGCAAAGCTGAGTCAAAGCCCAGAAGAAAACACAAGGGAAATAAACAAAGCTCTTAGAGTGCTCCATGGATGACTGATATCAATTTTGTGAGTGATCACTGCATTTCCAGATGTGCGTATTCTAACAGAGAGTATGTTGGAGCTCTCACACAAGTACAAAATAATACTCAATAGTTGTGTAGTTTTAGAAATAGTCAAGTTCACTTAGGATTATTGAGATTTAGGTAAATAATCTGAGAAGTACAAGGTTACAAATATTTTTGACCTGCTGCATTTATTGTCTACACAATTTTAGCATCATGCTTAGAAAAAGCAGCCAAGATAAAGCCTTTTGGTTTTTGCCAGCAACATTACACAATGAAGTGTTAAGAGTTCAACATTCATTTCCCAACATATTTTTTAAATTTATTCTCTATTTTAAATCTAGGAGTCTCAGCTTGAATAAGATCACCTTTCACAGGTATAAAACTGCTGTGGTAGTAAGAAATTACTGGATGCCCCATCTCTGCCCTGTGCATCCTGGAACATGACTGAAATGAATACTCACCCTTGTGTAGAAACTTATTTACATTTGATTTTTCCATGGCCACATCTCCAGGGAGCCAGAGATTTGGTAAGCTTTGTGTGTTATATCTGCAAAGTGTCAAATAGCAATGGCTTTTATTGTTTCTCACTGTGTATGCAGAATTGGTGACTTGGCCCTCAGGTTTCTCATAGCAACAGCCAGAACATATTCAAGAGCAAAAGTGTCACTGGTGATATAAATGTGTTAGAGCCATAACACTTAATTCTCCAAGAATTTGAGAAGTCCAGGAATTCACATGTCCTGAAAGAATGGACAGAAATGTATATGAAGGGATGGGTATGGTTCAGTCACTTTGGGCCTAGTACTTGGGTTTATATTCTTAGAGTTTCAATTCTATTAAATCATAAATCGACAGACAAAATGTCCTGTGATATCCTTACAACTTCCTGTTTTCACCAGAGTCTCAGTACGTGACAGTATTTAGTATTGTATGATGCCTCAAGTCTCCATTTCCAGAGCAACACTATGAAGTTACTCTGCAATGCTGTCATCTTTTCTGTTTCTTAAGAGTATTTTAAGACTTTATGTAGGATTTCCCATTTCCAGGAACTACAAACTGTGTTATTTGGTCCAGTTGTCTCTCTCATAAAAACTGAAAAGTTCAAATAAGGTTTTGGAAAATCCTCTTTAAAAACCAAGAGGTGTTAGCAGTATATTGGCTTTCAAACCTGAAAAGAAAACAGGAACCCAGAGTTTTGACAAAACCGGAAGAAGGGTTTTGTGAATCCAGCACCGTTGAAATGAACATTTACAGTGCCATCACTGAAAGGAACAAAAATTAAGATTCCCTGTCTGCTCAAAGTAGGAACCTCAACTTCCCTAAAATAAGTTGAGACTGTACCATCACTGATTGAGTACATCAGAAGAACCCTTCACTGGCTCCTCAGTGTGAGAGCAGATTCCAGGGAAGGAATCTCAAGTCTAGATCTTCTAGTCTAGGTTCACACTAAGAGGTCTTGGGCTGGTGGGATACAATCAATGACAAATCCTCACTAGAAAAAGACACTTAAACATTTTCAAAACATTTATTTATTTTATCTGTATGGCTGTTTTGACTGTATATATGTGTATGTACCATCTATATGCCTAGTGCTATGAAGGTTCAAAGAGGGTATTGTATCACCTAAAACTGGAGTTTAGAATGGTTGTGATCCATCATGTGGGTGGTAGAAACTGATCCCCAGTCTTCTGCAAGATTAACAAATGCAGAGCCATTTCTCCAAAATCTCTCCAAAAAATATCTTCCTAAAGGAAGATATTCTTATCTTATGCCTCCATGTAGTCTGAAAACTACACCTGGAAATATAATACTCAATATGCAAAAATACCCTGACCCACTAGGAAATTATATCAGGAGAGGCACAATCTATAATAGGAGAGCTTCAAAGGATCCAACTGTTATAAATATTAGTTAGAGAAAAGATATACACTATAATTACTATGTTTAAAGCAATAAATACAAACTAAAATATCTGCAGAAAAAAAAGCAACAAAAGTTATAGGCACTTTAAATAAGTTTATCACAAGTGCTGAAGTGGTCACATTGTATCTTTAAGTCTCAAAGGAAATGTTTGGAAAATATTGGGAAATGCAGAGGCCCCTAAAGAAGAATTCCAAGAATAGACGCCGCTGAATACAAAAGTAATACCTTTGGCTCACTTGAAAGAAACTATTTACTTTGTATGAGAATCTGAAGAACCACTACCAAGATTCTTCAAAGCAGTGAAGAATGTCACCTGCCCAAGGTGAACTTCACACCTGGTGGCTAGATACACATCTACAAAATCACCTAAAGCTCAGGGAAAGTTAAAAAAGAGGGGGCAGAATGATTATAAGAACCATCAAGGAATCTGTCGTGAAATTGCATCTCCTAGCAATGTCAAAAGCTATACCCATAAAATCTCACCAACATGACTGCCTAAACATTAGCTGGACAAAATCAACACCAAAGACAAAGTGGGCAGGAGAAAGCCCATAAGGCCTGAGCCCTAAAGAAAGAACCACAGGCAGCTAAGGGGTGCTAAAAGTGGGAGAAATAGTCTTCCTCAGAGAAGAGCACACCAATTGGTTATCCTATATTAAACAGTCACTCCTGAAAACATATATACAAATAACATTATGTAGACTATTATATATAAGCAGAATGTATTTAGGACTATATATGCATACATATGTATGTAACAATTGATGAAAAAAATAGGCCCTGAATTTGAACAAGAACAAAGAGTAGTATATGGAAGTGTTTTGAGGGAAGGCAGAGAAGGGAGAAATGATGCAATCATATTAATCTAAAAAATAAAAAATAATTGCAAGAAAAACAAGAATATTTGGCCTAACATGAATATTCTTAATATTCACACTATTATTATTGAATCATCTTTTGCCACCCTTTAAACTGTGAAGTCTTAGTAGATGGATCCATAGCATCTCCAACTCAGACTTTTTATTACCTTAGTTTCTCTCATGTACTTGCAATTTTCTGATGTCTTGTGTATCTATCAATGGATTTTTTGGGCTATGCCACTTAGTCTCTTGTATCTGTCTAATGAAAACATATTACTACCCTTTCTCCCCTTGAGTTTATTTATTCTTGTTCTGATTACCCATTTTTGAAACATTTGCTTCCATAGTTTTCTCTAGTTGTATTTCCTTCAATCCTAGTCATCCTGGTTTTCATTACTTTGGTTGTGCTCACACACTTTTCTAGCAGGTCCCAGCTAGAGCTTGTCCATGCATCTTCTGCTTTAGGGATCATGTGAAGGACGTGTATGCACTGCTATGGTTAAGAATCTCCTGGGATGCTGTCACCGTCTTAATCTAGGCATGAGAGAACATGAAGGAGAAGTTTATACTGTTCAAGTATATGAATGAAGAGTTAGCTAGTTACAACCCAGTTGTATAAGATTCAACCTTTCTCTTCTTTTGTAGAATCTGAAGGATGTTTTTCCTCCCCCAGTTCTCTACTGACTTTAGAATAGACAGTTCTTTCTTTTGGAAACTGCCCATAGTTTTTGAATATACATCACAGGAAAGAGTCTACACTTGCTTAGAAAGACAGAAAAGTTTGGAGGTTACTTAGCCGAATAGGCCATTATGATGCCACAGGGAGTTAAAGACACTCTTGGTTTATAAATGCATCATGCTGGTTCTATTCTTAGGCAATTCTATCATCAAATTATGACTACAGGGAATCTAATCCCAATGAGAAATAAAGCTTCAAAAGTTCTTCTGGACCAAACATATTTCGGGGAGTATTTCACAGCTTCTCTACAGTGCTAAATGAAAAATCTTTAAATGTTCCAGTAAAACCGTTTGATTTAGATATTACATATATTGGGTATTTGACTTAATATTACCTTATGTGGTTCATGTTTGTATATCTTCCTATTAATTGCTCTAGAAAATAATTTTTGCATACAATGGGGAAAGAAAGGGAGGTGGGTAATCATAGGAGAGGTAAAGAGAAAGGAGGAGAAAAGACACTGTTTTAATGCCTAGGATTTGACTATATCTGAATCAAGTAATGCAGATAGGACCTGAGAACATTATATCATGTTTTTGAGTTGTAAAGTCCTGGTGATAACACAAATACCATGCTTTTCTTTTACTACTATGTTGACTAAAAATGTGATGATGTAGGTCGAGGTCACTTGGCATACAGAAGGATCTTAATAAGAACCATGTGTCATTGCCACTGAACTTGAAACAGCAATAGATTCTTAGAAATTCTAGTTTCCTTTAGTTTTACACTGTTTATTAATTTTTCTGTTGGTAACTTTTGTTCATTTTCACTTTATTTTACTCAGGGTCTGACACGGGCTTTGTCTGCCTAAAGTTAATGCAGTTGTGAAGGCCTTTAAAAGAAAGTAAATAGGACTCTGATGTCGCTTCTCTATCCGACCAGCAGACAGGAACGATGCAACTCGGAGTTCTTCTCAACGCAGCAGTTTTATTCAGGATCCTTAACCATTCTCTCTTTATGGAAGCCCTTCTGTTATCTCTCTGGATGCTCTTCTGTCCTCTCCTCTCTCTGGATGCCTTTCTGTCCTCTCCTCTCTCTGGATGCCTTTCTCCTATCTCTTTGGATGCCTTTCTTCTATTTCTCTGGATGCCTTTCTCCTATCTCTCTGGATGCCCCTACTCTCCTCTCTTTCTGGAAGTTCTTCTGATCTAGCCCCTTAACGGCCATCCTTTTTATACCCCTGCCTGTCCCAATCAGCACCTGCCACGTAGGCATGCCTCATTGGTGCACCTCAAACAGCCCAATCCTGTGTGACATCGAGTCTGCACAGTAGTTCTGCGGTTGTGGCTCAGTTAGGGAAAAACGCGCGGTGTGCGAACCACCAAGAAGCGGAGCTCGAGCGCACCCACTCCTCACACTCTGATGCCAGATGGCTGAACAGAGGTGCCCTGTGCATGAACTTAGCTAACAATAAGAGGTCAAGGAGTGGGAATAGGCAGGATACTGTATGCATATGTGTAAAATTGTCAAAGATCAAAGAAATGAGCAGATATCTAAACCTATAGTCTGATAGACAGTCTTTTGGGAATATGTCTAAGAGCACTATAGCTGGATTATGTATATATGTATTTCCAGCTATTTGTGGACCCTCGACACTGTTTTACATCATAGCTGTATCCATGTTCATTACTTCCAGCAGAAAATAAGAATTCTATTTTTCTACAACCACACACCTCATCATTTGTCCTCATTTTTTTTTCATATTTGCCATTTTGAAGGGGTAAGATTAAAACTCAATGCAGTTTTAATTTACAATTCCCTGATGGCTAAGGATGTTGATCATTAGAGACACCACAGAATAGTAAATAACAGGCTGAGTGCCAGGAACATATCATGTCTTTAAAAGTTGTTGGCCAGAAAGGCACCGTGGATTCCAAAGATTACACAGTACTGCCAGTGCCATTGGTTACCCTCCAGAAGTTCATGGTAAAACCCTATTGCTGAAGATACTACATATGTCCTTGTGTCACAGAACATGGAGAGGTCAAGTTGGTAATGTCCTAGAAACTTCCTCATTACTGGCTGTCTTTCAAGGTGCTGGAAGGTACCACACATGCTACTGGAGGAGAAAAGTAGTTATCAGTCTTATCCAGCTGTGAACAGTCTGAGCTTCAGTAAATTCTTGTCTGGCACAACATACCCACTGATGCAAAGTGGTATCAATGGTATGGATATAACTATACCAATTTTTAAATTGGATTTAAGGTCCATTTCACAAAATGAATACCATACCTGACACCATCATGGGGCCAAGGACCTATGGCTAGACAGGTCATAGGCCTTAAGGGGGAATCTATTATTATCCCCCTAAACAGACACAGTATTTAACTGAGTTCTAATATCTTATCATTATACTCATAGATCAATGCATATCTGGGCCCTTATCATAGGATCTTCCTTTTTCAGCAGATGGTGATTAAGACAGCAACCAACAGTGGGTTACTATACAGAGAATAAGGGACTACAGAATGCTTAGTCCTAAATGGGACATCTATGTCACACCTCCTCCTCCCAAAGCCCAGGGATTATTGCAGAAGAGTGGGAGAGCCAGAGATGTATGATTATAAGGAAACAGTGTCTTCTGGATACAGCAGGAAGTGGCACAAATGAACTCATAGAAGATGTAACAGCATGAAAAGACCTTTGAAAGTTCAAGCTGGACTTCATTCTCTCATGGCTAGGGGAGGGAGATGGGTGAGAAGTCCTACTCAACACTGAGGAGCTATTGACAATTGACGGCTGCTCTATAACAAAGATGTACTTTTCTCTTTTTTTTCCTTTTTTAAATTAGATATTATATTTACATTTCAGATTTTATCCCCTAGCCCCCTTTCCCCCCACCACCCAGGAACCTCCTATCCCATCCTGCCTCCTCATGCTTCTATGAGGATGTGCCCCCACCTACCCTCCCACTCCCACCTCCCCACCCTCAAATTGTAGTTTTCTTTAAGAATGTAGCTTTTGGTCCATATACAACATCAAGGATATATGGGTGACACAAATTGGACTCAATTTTTAAAATGAGGACAGAACGTTAGGTAGATGGGGAAGGCAGCATTTGAATTTGAGAGGAACTGACTATCTGAATATGACCAAAACACATTACATGAAGTCCTCAAAGTAGTAATAAAATATAAAGGCAAGAAGAAAAGCGAGCAAGGAAGGGAGGAAGGAAAAAGGAAATGAAGGAGACAGGAAGAAAGGAAAGAGGAAGGAAGGAAGGAAGGAAGGAAGGAAGGAAGGAAGGAAGGAAGGAAGGAAAGAAGAAAGGAAGAAAGGAAGGAAGGAAAAAGGAATGAAGGAAAAAGGAAGGAAGGAAGGAAGGAAGGAAGGAAAAAAGGAAGGAAAAAAGGAAGGAAGGAAGGAAGAAAAAAGAAAGGAAGGAAGGAAAAAGGAAGGAAGGAAGGAAGGAAGGAAGGAAGAAAAAAGGAAGGAAGGAAGAAAAAAGGAAGGAAGGAAGGAAAGAAGAAAGGAAGAAAGGAAGGAAGGAAAAGGAAGGAAGGAAAAAAGGAAGAAAAAAGGAAGGAAGGAAGAAAAAAGGAAGGAAGGAAGGAAAGAAGGAAGGAAGGAAGAAAGGAAGGAAGGAAGGAAGGGAAAAAAAGGGAAGAAGACTGAGTTACTTGAGCAATCCAGATGAGGCAGGTCTATAAGCAGCCTTTTTCTGTGTTCTTCACATTAATTCTTGACTTTGTTCTCTGTATAACAAAATCAAAGTATAAGATTAAATAAATCCTTTTATTCCCAAGTTGCTTTTTGTCAGTGTTTTCTCTCAGCAGCAGCAGCAACAACAAGAACAACAACAAAACCAAACTAAAACAACACCTAATGCACTAATATTCTGCTTACTGCCTCCCTAGCAAGTAGAGGAATATCATGAAACACCTGACAGTTAACCAAGGAAGGGTGATGTTATCACATCTTCTGGGTGTATCAAGGTAGGTATAGTATGAAAAACAAAGCAAAACAAAACAACTTGATAGTGGTTTTTGGTCAAACACTCTGGTCTGTAATTCTGTAAGTCAATCTTCATTCTGTCCTGAAAACTGGAGCAACATTTTCCACTCTTCAGCAGGCTGGCCCTTCTCCTGCTTTCCATGGTTTCCCCGTGACTATCCTCAGTGGTTCAGTAATTATTGTCATACGTTTCTCCTAGGATATAGCTTCATGTTGCCAAAAGATCTGAAATTCCCAGTTACTGTGGCCTTGGGGTACTCTTGCTTTCTTTCCTTTCAGATTGTCCTGATGGTTCCTAACTTTTCCTGGGTCCATTACTTGGTAGAAAAAGAAATCTACTGGTTCCTCAAATATTGCCAAGTGTCACATCCAATCAGAGTTCCTTAGAAGCACCCACTTCATCATCAGATGCAATTGGAGCTGTGTTCTAAAGCACAACCAATAAAACCATTTTAGTCTTTCACACTGTGTGGGACCAGAAGTGCACAAACCTTGGCATTTCTGTCATTGACCACTTGCTATTGCTTGGTTAACATGACTACAACAGGCACTAGAAAGAATGAAAGGAACCCAGATGATTTTTGTGTTTGCTTTCTTGTTTATTCTTTCATTCTATTTATAATTCTCACTCATTTAAGCAATGAGGTTATAATGGCTACACTTCAATCCACAATCAGGCCTTGGTGGCAGAATCAGAAGCTAGAAGGAGAATCCAGACCTTTGGATGATGCTTTGTCATATGCAAAGTGTGAGAGGACTGTTCAGTTCCAATTTAAACAAACAGCACCAATGCTGTTTTTCCCATTAGCACTGCTGACGTTACTGTCTGAACATGAGTTTCCATAAGGAAACTCAAATGTCCAGAGTACAAACATAGCTTTTAGAACATCATTCTGTCCACTTGCTCAAGCCCACCAGGAACAGAACAGAGCCAAGAAATTAAAAAAAGAAAAATGTTTAGTGGACTGAATTTACATATCACAAAGTATGTGAGTCAAATATTGGACCCTGAAAGTCATTATAGCTGTTTTACAGGGAGAAAGGTTCCAGGGAAAAATAATCTCAGAAGGAGTCATAGAATATGGGGACTGTTCATGGATCATGTGAAAAGCCACTGCAATACTGCAGTCCTATAGCTTGTTTTGACATAGAAAACACACACACACACACACACACACACACACACACACACACACACCAACTTCCTTTTAGTTCTTGCTTTTAAAAGAGTTGTGGAGAAAAATACCTAGACAGATTATGATCACAGCTTCCCTGCTGTTGCAAGAGGCCTAGAATGTTGGTAAGGGTGGGTCTGTTAACACAAGACCCAGAGTCACCTAGTTACTCCTCCCTGTGCCCTGTTTAGCTGGACTTCAGTGGACTATGAGGAGTCACTCCTGTCCTCTTGCCATGAAGGCTGGCTGCAGTAACCTGAAAAAAAATCATACTGGGGATGTCTCTGTGGCCCTTTTGAAAGAAAAGGAGGGGAGGTGTTGGTGAGACTTGCTTGATTCTTATTTTCTGTGAAACACCTAAAATCACCCACTTGGGAGTTTGCAGCTTAAGGGTAGAACATAAACCTTATCCTTAAACCTTTCATTCTATTCCCCCCCACCCCCGCCATCTTTTACTTTCCCTTCTCTCTCCCCTTCCTTCCATCCCTTGCCCCTTCTTTGGCTTTCTCCCTCCCTTCTTTCCCACCTACCTTTCTGTCTAGCTTCCTTCTTTCCTTCATGGACAGTATCTCACATAGCCCAGGATGGCCTCAAACTTGATATGAAGCTGAGGATGACCTGCCTATATATGTCCTGGGTGAATGCTGGAATCGCAAGTCTGTACCCCAGAACTTAGTTTTGTGGGGAATACCTTCTAAAGAAAACAAATCTTGCTTATAGTTCAGGGTTCTTCACATATTTTTTGTGTAAATGGTGTTCATACACACTTTTTCAAGCTCAGTTTGGGAGAACGTTCACACCACAGCTCTGTTTTCACAGTTACATATGTAACAGTTGTTCATCTTGGTCTGCATGTGGGACTCCTATCAGACGCACAGGGACTTTCTGACTCTGCTGCCTACCATTGGATCCCTTTCCCCTAACTGGGCTGCCTTGTCTAGCTTCAATAGGAAAAGATGCCCCTACTCTTCTGCAACTTGATAAGCTAGGACTGGATGATATCCATGGAAGACCTCCCCTTTTGTGAGGAGAAAGGAAGAGTGGATGGAGGAGGAGAGGTGAGAGGTAGGGACTGAGAGGAGAGGAGGGAGGGGAAGCTTTGATCTGATTGGGAGGTAAAGTAAATAAATAACTAAATTAATAAATTAAAAAAAATAAGGAGGGGAGATGACTCAGCAGTTCAGACATATTCTGTGCTTGTTTTCAGAGATTCAAGGCTCAGTTCCCGGAACCCATAAAAGGGGGCGCTTCACTCTCCAGCTCAAGGGGAATCTAACACCTCTGGCATCTATAGGCTACATATGACACTCATATGTATTTTTAGTAAAAGTATAAAAAACAAGCACTGAAAAGTGTGTATATATACTTTTTCTCAATGTATATTTTAGTGATTTTTTTCCAAGTTGAATATAGATGTGTATCCTAAAAAAGAAAGCAGAGCAATGCCAATTCTTCTGATGTCTTGCTCTCTGCTGGTGAGTGAAGTTATGTAGGACACTCTTTGGTGTCTGAGATCCTTTGCTTAGTATTATTCTATGACATATCAAAATGCCATGTGCAGTCACAGACCTTTCCTTCTCTCTAGTGAGGTATATTGCATTGTATGACTAAATCCAGTTTAGTTATTAAACTTTGATGACATCTGGCTAGCTTACAATTTGGAGGTGTTTTAGTCATGATATGGACATTGTGATTTATATTGTTGGTGTATGTCTACATGCAATGATTTTGAAAAAAGACACATGGTTTATGTGTACTGAAGAGAAAGTGAAATATTGTACAGTGCTTTGGGGACTATCTAGAAGGTATTGCTGGGGCACAGGGTGAGCATTTGTTTTTCTTTTGTAGTTGCTAGAAATTTTATGCAGTGTTTTCTAATGTGTACTCCTAAGATCAGTGTCTAAGACTTCTCCCAGGCTCTGGCAGGTTGCACAGATGGCCCCCTCCTAAGCCTAGAACCTGAGGTGTATTCCCTGATTTGGTAGAAGGAATGGTTCAGAGCCATTATATACTTACTCATGATGCAGATCCTCTTTGAGGCATTTCTCAGTTGTCCATAATTAACCCTCATCCAGATCCATGTTAGCTTACTTTTGAGAGCTGCTGTAAGATGTTATTCAAACTACAACAAAAGACATCAGAGGCATGCTGGTTCCCCATAGTGGAAACCGGGCTGAAGTTATTACAGTGGGTAGGCTGTACTGAAAAGCATTTTAGGCTCAACAAGCAAACAACAAATAAATCTGAAAAGAAAACTAACCAAACACCAACTAAAACTAACAACTAAAAGCTGCTCAGTGCACCAGAAGATCATTTCAAATTCCATTATATCTGACATGATTTAGATTAAACAAAATTTATAAACTTCTCAACAACAGTAACACTTTTTACTTTTCACTGTTGTCTGGAATATGGTTTTATGAAATGGGTGCCAGAAAATTAGATGTGCCTGTTCAAGTCCAACAAATTTAAGACAATGTATCTTCACACTGAATCCCGGGAGAATAAAACAGAAAGGCTTTATTTCCATATAGCATAAGACATGTCAACTGTAATATTTTAAAAGCTAAGGTTTAAAATTGGTTCCCTAAGGTTCTTTCCTTTATTAGATTAGAAATACAACCCTATAGATTAGAAATGATTTAAACAAAGCATAAATAGAGCTTTCCTTGTTCTGCTTCTATTAATGTTGACATTCTTTCACAAGGAAGCCGCTGTTTCTGATTTTATGCTTTCTTCTCTTTTCCCTTTCCTCCTGTCCCCTCGACTGATCTCCCTCTCCTCACCTCCTCTCCCTCTCTCCTGTCTTCCTTTTTTCCCTTTCCTGATTGGCTGTTCTCTTCACACTTACCTTTTACCTTTTTCTTCACAGTGATTCTGTCACTTTGCTAAGACTTCCTAATGTCTTCTTTTGACATTCATGGCTCTTTCATATTTTGTTCCATATGTAGAATGCATGCATACACTCATGTGTGTTTGTGGGTGGGAGAAAGGATACATGTGAGTGGGTGGATACATAGAGATAAGTAGATGCATAATACCTATGCTAGAAGGGAAAAGAATGGGGCCTATTGGGAGTTTTAAGGATTGCCATTTATGAGGATTCTACTGCAAAAGCTATTTCTTAGAATGGACTGTGCATGCTGCATGTACCGTGACTATTCCCAACATACCCCACAGCCTTATCTTCATCGATTCTCTTGTACCATTACTATAGAGATTGCTTTCAACCTCTCGAGGATTTTTCATCATTTTAATCAGAGTATCAGATTTTCTACTGTTCTTTTAGTTTAATTTGACTGCCTTTGCTTTCATTGCTATCAGTTGGGTTTGTTCTTAAGCTTTGCCCCGAAGCTTTCAAATCCTAAAACTTTCTGGAGTTAGATGTGGACATTGGTTCAACTTATACTTTAACTCACTCAGGGGTTCATTTCTGGTTTCTCCACCTTGCTTTGCTGTCCTTACCTTTCTACTTATTTGTATTTTCCTGTTATCTGTTGATATTTCTTATCTATTGTTATCTTATCTTTCTCACTTTAGTCAGTGACTTTTGTCTTTTTTTAAAAAAAAAAAAACATTTTTTAGTGGATATTTACTTACATTTCAGATGCCCTCCCCCTTTCCCAATTCTCCTCCCTAGAGAACCCCTATCCCATGCCCCCTTTTTCTTTTTGCTTTTATACTATTTTTTAAAAAATGTTAATCAAAGGCTTTATAAGTTTGGTAATGATCAATCAGAAGTGTAACCCAACCTAGATATATCAATTATCTTTGACTGGTGGAGAAACATGAACATCTGCCTCAATGTCCCCCCCTCTCTTTCTCTCTTTCATCACCTAGCTTCTCCTCTCCTTCATCTTCTCCTCTCCTTACTCCTTCTCTTCCTCTCACCTTAGCTCCCCCTACATATCACCCTTTCTGTTAAAATAAAACTTTTCTCTCAAAAATACAATTAGAGCATAATTATACCAATTTGTACCAGTGAGGTACAAGATAGTCCTAATACCCAGTCCATCATTTTGTTGACTAACCAGAACCTCTGTCATCTCTCCTAACTAAAACACTTAGTTCTGAACCTGGCTTTTTTCTTGGCTTTAGAATGAATGTCAGCTGAAAACCATCCACTCAATCTTTTCTCTCAAAGTAAATAGCCA
Organism: Arvicanthis niloticus; assembly: GCF_011762505.2. Taxonomy (NCBI): domain Eukaryota; kingdom Metazoa; phylum Chordata; class Mammalia; order Rodentia; family Muridae; genus Arvicanthis; species Arvicanthis niloticus. The sequence continues at coordinate 42,361,270 of NC_047661.1, forward strand.
GGATTGGCTATGAGACTATATGTTTTCAACCCCATCAGAAATCCAGAATGACTGAGTTAACTGAAATTATGGGAAGCACAAAGCATAGCTTCTAAAACTTAGCCAATTTATAGAGACCTCTGAACACCTGGACAGTCCCTATACTACAAAACGTTGGAGCATCAAATCTTCAGCCTTCTGGCCCAGAATCATCTGACAGACCTTAGTGATGCAGAATTATTAAGGGCTGATTACTCTGTCTTGGCAGATATAATCAGTCGACTATTCTGCAAGTGTGTCCTTTTCTGAACAGTAATTTGTCTGTAGATCGAAAGAGGCAATTCTTGCCTAGTTGCTGTCTCACCACAACTGGAGTAACTCCAAAGATGCTCAATTTCTTCTTAGAATTTAAGACAGGAAGCTGTCAGGAGCAGACAGGTCTCTAATCAAAATGAACATTAATACAGAAATGTTTGTAACGTCAATCCTGTGGATTTCTGATGTTTTGAAAACCAACTATTTATGTAAGGCAATCTGGACTGTTGTCTGTTAACTCCTCTCAGCTATTTCTAAATAAAATATAGAAAACACCCTAGCAATAAACTCCAAGCCATGAATTTGCTATAGGCCCTTAACTCACAGGCTAACCATCTCAAATCAGTTAGAAAAGTTAAAGAAAGACTGGGTCTAAGCCTTGTATTTCTAAATGTATTATTCAGGCACAATGCCTCTGAGAGTAACAATATTCATCTTACTTTTATATCAATAAGAAACTCATACCAATGGAAACCTTAAAATTTGTAATCAAAGTAAATTGGTGCCATTTAAGAAATTATAACTTCATCTTGATAATAATTGTACAGATTTCTACCAATGGGTTATGGCTATGAAATAAATCCTAGCTAATCCTCCCTGTTCCAACAGAACTACTACCTTTCCCTAAAAAGACAGCCCAATATTAACCACCTTAGTCCCCAAGCCCAGGGAATAGGGGCACTGACTCTTCTTTAACTTCTTCAAGCTGATTATGGGCTTTGAGATATTAGAAGAGGGGTTGGGGGAAGAGTAAGTTGATAAGCCTCTGACGCTGTGTCTTCACTGCATCCAGATGGAATTCCAGGACATCAGAGGTTTGAGCAGGTCTGCTCAGCTTGCCTGATGAGTACATACACCAAGGCTGTGTATTCTGCAATACATAATTCTCAAAACAAATTTTAGAATCAAGATAATTTTTTAAGAGGGCTGACATTTTATTAAAGATGGTGGTTCTAACAACTTTTCTTTTTTTCCTTCTTATTTTTTTATTGGATATTATATTTACATTTCAAAAATGTATCCCCTTACCCCATTCCCCCCATTCCACCCAGGAGCTCCTTATCCCATCCCCCCTTCTCCTGCTTCTATGAGGGTGTGTCCCCACCTACCCCCCCACTCCCACCTCCCCACCCTCAGATTTCCCCCCCCCCCGAGTGTTCAGCCTTCATGGGACCAAAGATCTCCTCTTCCACCTATGCCCAACAAGACCATCCTCCCCTACATATACAGCTGGAGTCATGTGTCCCTCCCTATGTGCTCCTAGGCTGGTGGTTTAGACCCTGGAGAGCTCTGGCTGGTTGGTATTGTTGCTCTCCTCATGGGGCCACCAACCCTTCCAGCTCCTTCAGTCTTCTCTCTAACTTCTCCATTGAGAACCCTTGATCAGATCAATGGTTAGCTGTGAGTATCTGCCTCTGGGTATGTCAGACTCTGGAGGACCTCTAAGGAGACAGCCCTATCAGGCTCCTGTCAGCATGCACTTCCTGTCATCCATATCAGCATCTATTTTTGGTGACTGCACATGGGATGAATAACCAGGTGAAATGGTCTCCAGACAGCCTCCCCTTCAGTTTCTGACCCACATTTGTCTCCATATTTGCTCCCTTGAGTATTTTGTTACTCCTTCTAAGTAAGACCTAGGCATCCTCGCTTGTTCTTTCTTCTTCATGAGCTTCATGTCGTCTGGTAGTTGAATCTTTGTTGTTTCAGACTTTTGGGCTCATCCTGAGTGAGGTAACCCAATCACAAAAGAACACACATGGTATTTACTCACTGATAAGCAGATGTTAGCCCAAAAAAACATTTTTTAAAGATTTATTTTTTATTTATTTGAGCTGTCTTCAGACACAACAGAAGAGGGCATCAGATCTCATTACAGATGGTTGTGAGTCAGCATGTGGTTATTGGGAATTGAACTCAGGACCTCTAGAAAAGCAGTCAGTGCTCTTAACCCCCGAGGCAGCTCTACAGCCCGACTTTGTCTTTTAAAAGCCACTGTTAATGTAATGCTTCTTGTCTGGAAAGAAACTTTTCAGAGATGAAAATACATTAAATGAAAAGAGTCAAGAGTGGAGAGGAAGCAAAAGCTTGCTGAAGGTGAGGCAGGCATCTTCAGTGCAGGGTCTACAAGTCAATACTGTTGTCTGAATGTGGCTAGAGCTAACCCTGGATTTTACATTACAAAAAGGGATACAAGGGAGACAAAACAAAATAGGGGATAGAAGGAAGGAAAGGAGAAAGAGAAGGAAGCATAAAATCAGAAACAGCAGCTTCCTTGTGGAAGAATATTAATGTAAACAGAAGCAGAACAACAAGGAAAGCTCTATTATGTTTTGTTTAAATCATTTCCAATCTGTAGGGCTGTATCTCTCTTGTGATAGAGACCCTGTGGCCAAGAAAATAACTCCCAGCTAGCTCTGCACAGAAATCACCACCAACCCTTTCCAGTGCCTTCTCTTCTCTAATACCTTGCTTTTTGGTAATTCAGCAAAAGTCTCTGGGGGTTAAGTACTGGGCTGAGACAAGTGTGAGCACTCCTGGACTCGAAGCCAGTAGCATCAACACCAACTCTAGACCCTGGAAGTGTCTCCAGACATAGTCAACTGCTCAGTGGACGTCTGGGCTTATCTTTCACTGCTTTTGTGTATTTTTAGCAATGCTATATGTGTATACAAGTTGCTTCTAAAGGCTTTTTGATCAAAGCAGAAATTGGCTGTGTCTTCTGCCCCTCATTCCACAGGAGAAATGTGGTTATAGCCTTCCTGTCTGTCTCTCTTCTTTGTACTTCTAAATAACAATTTACATTGATTTTTCAGGCTTTCTCAGACTTAGACTTTTTAAAAAATATATTTTATTTATTTACATCCCAGTTGTTGCTCCCAATCCTGGTCCCCAATTCCAGAGTTCTTTACCCCATCCCCTATCCTCTTCACCTCTGAGAGGTCACTAGCTCCTCACCTCACACCCTGGGCATCCACCTTCCCTGGGGCATCAAGTTTCTACATGATTAGGTGCATTCTCTCCCATTAAGGCCAGACCAGACAGTCCTTTGCTACATATGTGCCAGGGCCCTCAGACCAGCCCATGTATGCTTTTTGCTTGGTGACTTAGTCTTTGGGCATTCCTAGGGTTCCAGATTAGTTGACACTGTTGGTCTTCCTATGGAGTTGCAATCCCTTTCAGCTCCTTCAATTCTTCCCCTAAACTCTTACATAGGGGTCCCTGACCTCAGTCCAATGCTTCGCTGTAAGTATCTGCATCTGCCTTAGTCAGCTGCTGGTAGAGCCTCTCAGAGGACACCCATGCTAGGCTACTGTCTGCAAGCACAACATAGCATCAGTAATAGAGTCAGGGTTTGGTGCCTACCAATGGGATGGATCCCACATTTGGGCCAGTCCCTGGGCAGCCTTTGCTTCAGTCTCTGCTCCATTTTTGTCCCTGCATTTCTTTTAGACAGGAATAATTCTGGGTCAAAAAATTTGAAGGTGGGTTGGTGTCCCCATCCCTTCCCTGGGAGCCCTAATAACTTGAGGTGGGCCCTTGAGGTTCCCTCTCCCTACTGTTGGGCATTTCAGCTCAGGTCACCCCATTGAGTCCTGGGAGTCTTTCACATCCTAGGTTTCTGGGACTTCCTAGAGGTTCCCCCACTCCACCCCCACCCTCAGTCACCTCATATTTCCATTCATTCTCCTGACCCTCTGGGCTTCTCTTCTGTCTCCCTCCATACCTTATCCTGTTCCCATTTCCCCTTCCCTCTTTCACACAGGTCCCTCCCTCCTCTGCCTCCTGTGATTATTGTTCCTTTCTCTAAGTGAGATTGAAACACCCTTCACTTGTGCCTTCCTCCTAGTTTAACTTCTTATGGTCCATGGGTTGCATCATGGGAATTCTGTACTTTTTTGCTACTATCCACTTATCAGTGATTACATTACTATGTATGTCCTTTTGAGTCTGGATTACCTCACCCAGGATAATATTTTTCTAATTCCATCCATTGGCCTGCAAATTTCATGATGTTCTCCTTTTTAATAGCTGAATAGTATTTCATTGTGAAAATATACCACCTTTTTCTGTATTCATTCTTCAGTTGAGGGACATCTGGGTTGTTTCCAGTTTCTGGCTATTATGATTATGTTAGTTTCTCATCATGAAAAATAAAAATGAAGCTTTCCCATACTTCATGTTATCATACACACAATCATTTTAATAAATAATGCTCATTGCAGCATTTTTTGTTTCATTAAATATATTCATTAATCTGCAAATCATATTTGTGGGTTATTTATATTACATCTGATTATTGCACAATTCTTGTTTCTTGCAAAATTAGTAATGAAACTTGAGTTCTAACATTTATGCTTTAACTGATAACATAAATATTAAGAAGCTGTACATATTAAAGGGGTACTGAATAATGTTTTTAATACATGTACAAGTTGCATTAGGTAAAATTCAGTTCACATATATCTATCTCTTTAACATTTCTAATTTCCCCTTGGGGAAACATTAAAAATCTTATTTTTTAGCTGTTTTGAAATAAATATGTAAATATCATGTCGATCTTGCTTTTAACCCTTTTTCAGTGAAATTCCATGAACATTGTTTTTCTAATGTAAACTATTGTTAATGGCCCAGATTTCCTCTCCATTGAGGCATCCTATTATCAATCTCATGCTTATGAATCAGGTTCTCAAAGACAATAAGCTGGAACATATCACAGCTGGAGTATATTTGACATCCTGAACTCTCACTCTTCCTCTGGTGATGACTGCCTTAGGTTGTGCTGAGCCCTCAGGTTTCTTTGGTCCACAGATTCTTGTTTGTTGATTAATGTTTTAATTTTTTAAAAAAGATTTATTTATTTTATTAATAAGTACACTGTAGCTGTCTTCAGAGACACCAGAAGAGGGCATTGGATCCCATTACAGATGGTTGTGAGCCACCATGTGGTTTTTGGGAATTGAACTCAGGACCTCTGGAAGAACAGTCAATGCTCTTAACCACTGAGCCATCTCTCCAGCCCTAATGTTTTAATTTTATATACATTTCTCTGTAACTTTTTGAGAATTTGTATATTGAACAGCTCAAAAGCCTAAAGAGTTGTGCCGGAGTCACTCTTCCATACACATTATTTATTTATTTGGAAATATAAAGTCTAAGTTGAATATAATTAGTTTGCTTATTTTATTTATTTGTTTGTTTGTTTATTTAGTTGCCTCACATACTGTTTCCTCTTCTCCCAGTCTCACCCTCAGAAATTCCTCCCCTCATTACCTCCTCCCTTTCTCCTCAGAGAAGAAGCTCCTCCTCACTCCCCTGCACTTGGGTACCAGCCTGCCTTGAGACATCAAGTCACAGCATGACTGAGCTCATTCTCTCCCATTGAGGCTGGACCAGGCAGTCCTGCTAGGGGAAAGAGTTTCAATGGCAGTTAACAGAGACCTAGACAGCATCCTCTCTACTTGTTAGGGAGTCTACATGAAGACCAAGCTGCACATCTCTAACTGTGTAGTGGGCCTAGGTCCAACTCCTGAATGCTCTTTGGTTGATGGTTCAGTTTCTGTGAGCCCCCATGTACCCAAACTAGTTGACTCTGTAGGTCTTTTTGTGGTGTTGTTGACCTATCTGGAAGGCTCAATTCTTATATAAGACTCTCTAAACGCTGCCTGATATTTGGCTGTGGGTCTCTATATCTGTTTTTATCAGCTGCTGGATGAAGCCTCTTAGGAGACAGTTATACTATGTTCCTGTCTGCAAGCATAGCAAAGTATTATTAATAATGTTAGGGGTTGGCTCTCTCCAATGGGATGGATCTCAAGTTGGGCCAGTCATTTTTAAAAATAAAGGATGGCAGTTCTCTCAATTTCTACTACATCTTTATTTCTGCCCATCAGATAGGAAGGACTAATTTTGGGTTGAAGGTTTTGTGGGTGGGTTGATGTTCCCCTTCCTCTACTGGAATTCCTGCCTAGCTATAGGAAGTGTCCATTTTGGGGCAGGAGAAGGCTAGGAGAGAGAATGGGAATCTGTAGGGACCATCTCTGGGACTAGCTGTAGACCTGAAATGGGGGTGGTGAGGTGGAGGGCAACCCCAGGGGGATATGGAGACTAAATATATTAGTTTACATATTTGGATGGATTAATGCCACTGCCATATACCTTATAGTTTGCTAGGTGACTGATCTGAAATCACTTTAACTTTCTGTATTTGTAGTATGATCTGTCTTATTTTCTAAAAATGACTGAAAAAGCCCTTCTCCCTTCCTCCCCGCCCCCATATGCTTTTTAACAATGTAACTTCACCCTCCCACTGAGACATGTGTGCTCATCCTTGGTTTCTGAACAATTTGCTTACTATCAACAAAGGACCTTGGCGTGACCAGAATGCTGACGCTAGCCTAAGAAAAGCAACCCTGCTTCTGTCTCACTCCCAAGGATCCTTTTGTGGATCCCTAAGCAACAGCATAACAAGTTGACTGCTTGAAACATGTTGAAATAAAAACCCAGGGCAAACAGAGAGGCCATGAAGGGTTCTCTCAGCAGCCTCAGCCAAGTATCCAGATGATAGCCAGCATCTAATTCTAAACATGTGAGCAAATGAGACTTCTGAAAATGCCATCTATCTGTGGAGTAATTCCTAGCCATTAAGTCTTTCCAGTTGAAATCACAGCTATTGTGTGGCAGTATTCTTATTGTGTTATGCTCAACATTCTTCATTTCTGTGGACATTCTTTGTCCTGTTCTATCCCTGCTCATTGCTCCTCACATTTGGCCTAAAATTGTGCTACGATTTTATGCTTGCTTCTTAAATCAGAGGGTGATGTAGCCTGTCTGATGCTGACACTTGGCTCTGTCTTTTGCTCTCCATCTGCTCTCACTGTTTGGAATGAGCTTGTCTGAGACTCTCTAGTTAGGAGCATGACATGATTCAGCCTGTCCTCTGCAAACCCTGCCTCGAGATTGCTCAATTTGCAATGTGTTCATAGCGTTGATCTGGCGCTGCTCGTTGAACTCTGGTCAAATTGGCAAGCAGAGGAAAAGAGGATGTGCTCTGAGTGAAATCTCCTTGGTTCTCTTCAGCATAAAAGGTAATTAATGTTGATGCATACTTACGAACTTTTGGTGAGCTGTATGTCTCCACATTTAGCTTAGGTTTCTTTGGAAATAAATCATTTAATTTGACAAAACAATCAGAAGTCAAGCTCAATAAATGTACACCAAGATATTAGATATTTTAGAGTAGGAGAGTGAGCATGCATTCATGCACGTGCACATAATCTAAAGGACTCTGGTAGATTGTAGAAACAGAAAATGATTACAGGGGTTACCTGTTGATGCTGCTTAGGTAAAACTTTAAGGCATGTTTGTTGATGTGATCTCTGTTTATCATTGAAAAGTTGCTTTCCTCATAAAGCTGAGAAATCATACGATTACAGTTAAAATACTAATTTAAAATTATATCTTGAAATTTAAAGTTATAAGTTGCAAAATATAGATCCTACATTCAAATATAATTAAATAGAGAAAGTGCAGAATTCTAATGTTAGCAGCAATTCAAACAAGTCTTGATGAGTGGACATAATTATATGTGGACTGAATCTGAAAGAAAATATTACTTCATACTTTCTAAGGGCTCCCTTAATGTTACAGTGCATCCATATTTATGAACTCAACAGAAGATTCTGGTGCCCTTAACTTCAGCATCTTGTCTAGTCTAACTTTTGAGGAATAAATATGACTTTAAAGCAACAAAATTGAAAAAAAGTCTTATATTTATGTAGCTTAAAGTGTTTAGTACTGCTGTAAAATGCTCATACATATATTGATTCACTACAGGTTTGGTATTGGGATGCTGAGGACCAAGTGGCTGTGTCCGGTGAGGGTCTCTTTGAGGCTTAATAGCATGCTTGAAAGAGAGAGAGAGAGAGAGAGAGAGAGAGAGAGAGAGAGAGAGAGAGAGATTGAAAGAGATTGAGAGAGAAAGATTGAGAAATTAAAAGAGTGGGAGGGAGGGAGGAAAGAGACAGAGAGACAGAGGAGAGAGAACAAACACAGAATATAGGAGAGAGAACATTATTACAAATTTACTCAGGAGGCAATAACATTACTCTTTGACATAGTTACACTCCCAAAAGTCAAGTTCATTTAGTAAGTGATAGTGTATGTACTGGCTGGTTCTGTGTGTTAGCTTGATACAAGTCGTCAGAGAGGAAGGAGACTCAGTTGCGGAAATGTTTCCTTGACATCTAGCTCTAAGACTTTTACTCATCTAGTAATCAATGGGGAAGGGCCCAGCCCTTGATGAGTAGTGCCATCTCTGGGCTGGTTGTCCTGGCTTCATGACCAAGCCATGGGAAGCAAGTAATCAGCACTCCTCTATAGCCTCTGCATCAGCTCTTAGCTCAGGTCCAGCCTGGCTTGAGTTCCTGTCTCAGCTTCCTTTAGTGATGAACACTGCTGTGGAAGTGTAACCCAAATAAACCTTTTCTTCCCCAATTTGCTTTTAGGTCTTGGTGTTTTGCTGAAGCAAGAATAACTAAGACAGTTGTAGTTCTTAGAGTGTTCCAGTCTCCTGAGACCAGAAAATGAAGTGGGTTTGCTGGCATGAAAAACTCTGCTAGGAATCTAAATCTTGGGCTAGAACAAGCAAGTCATTTCAGGCAGGAATCTAAGTATTAGGCTGGAACAAAGAAGTCATTTCAGGCAGGAATCTAAATCTTAGGCTAGAACAAAGAAGTAGACTTCAGGCATGAAAATGACTTTGGACTAGGACAGGGAAGTAGGCTCAGATATTTTGGTCATCCTGCTAAGCCCTTAGAAACAGTGATCACCGGGACATTGTTTATTGCCTTGCTTGTTCTTTGACTATTTGCATCTATTGTATTGCTAGTTCCTAAACCTAGAACTGACCTTAATACTTGCATGTAATTAAAATGGTATAAAAGCAGCTTGGAAAGAAATTAAAAAAATTTAAAAACAAAAAATAAAAAACAAAAAACAAACAAACAAACAAAAACCCCTAAAACTCTGCTATTCTGTTTATGCATAGACACTGATCCTTGACAGGAGTCCTGTAAAGCCTAGATTTATTTTACTTCTAACTCATGAAGAAAGAGTGGATTGTTCAGTGTCTCTCTGACAAAATTGTGTCACTCCCCTAATTTGACATAGGTACTTTCAAAAATAGCTGTATTTATTTACATGTTTAGTCATTTCTCCCAAATTTAACATTAATTCTGCTCCAATATATTATCTATATTTTAGTGCTACAACCAGAGCTGCTTCTTTATCTAAAAATCAGTTCTGTGTTCTCCATTCTCTGCTGTCCTTACACCCAATGGCAACTGGTTCAGATGTGGTACCAATGGCAGAGAGTAGGTGATGGGGTGAGAAGCTTCGGTCACAAGATCTTGCTCTAAGATATAGCTTTTGTGCTGTAGGAGTCACCCAGGCTGCATAAATGTGGCCTGTGATTTCTAAGATGCCACCAATAATTTATTCCCGTTATACTATGGGTATATAAAGATTGTTGTCACATGCACATGCACATGCACATGCACATGTCACATGCACACCGATACATGCTTCTGACACTTGATTGGCCTAGGTAGGTTAGAAAGTGGCAACCTAGAACTTGCCAATGAAAATGCTGACATTCTGTGGCAGAAACTAGGTTTAGCACCTCCAGGGTCCTCCATCAGACCTCTGATAGGTCCAATGCCATTGTTGTGCATAACAGAGCTGTTAAAAGAAAGATGGGATGTTTATGGATGGATTATAGTTTTCATTCAAACTTTAGATACACTCACATATTTCCCATTTCTTGAGTTTGGGGAATATGTTGCTGAAGTCAATCTTCTCCAGTTAGTTAAGTGATAGGAAACATGAAAATGCCCGCAAGGCTTCGGTCAATGCAATATAACCATCACCGCCACCACCAATAACAAAAATTAGTTTAGTTCCCATTGCATTGAGGAAAATAAGCCAAGTAATTGTAGGCCAGTCAGCTTTCAAGTTATGTGGACTAAGAATAATCACAAACCAGAAGGAACATTCCAGCCAGGCTAATAGAATAATCCAAAAAAAGGGAATGAAACCAGAGAGAACAAGTCATCAATGACAGATCAATAATTCTCCAGAATATATGAAAGCATTGGTGCTCTCTTTAGGCAGAACATTTATTTTCTAGAGAACAATGGCACACTGCTGTGTGATGTCAGGAGAATGAGGGAAGCCATCTCCCTTCCTTAGGACATGTCATATGCAAGCGGAAACAAGGGCAATGAAATGTAAGTTGTTATAATAAGTTGGCCTCTTATAAACACAAGAGGACAAGGTCTGGAACAATGGATGTTCCATATTTATAACTCTGTGTTGCCTGGATGTTTACACTCAATCTATCTTTACAGTCTCTTTAAGCGAAAAGACTAAGCCATGCATATGTTTCTTCATAGTGATGTGATCGCTGTTAAGTTTTAGTCCCCGTGGCGTGCAGTCGGCTTAAGCTGCAAATGTGTGAGCAAACTGATCAGACTGAGAATAAAATGCATGGCCGCTTTCCTAGTCATGTTGGCTTCTTGGCCAAACACCATTTAAAATTCCAGGGCCTCAAAGTCTTAGGCCACTTGTGCAATAGTCCTGTTTACAATTAACAAAACTATTTGTTATGATTGTCCAAGGAAGAAAATGATTAAGTCCTTGTTTGCTTTATGAATCAAGCCAAGCTATTGCACGCTGAACTTTCCTTAGATTATTCATTCTTTTGTAGAATCTGCTAGCACTTGGGAGGGGGGTGAATTGGGTACTCAGTTTCTATTAAAGGCATCAGTGCAGTGTTGATAAAAGGACAGTGATAGATAGGAATGAGAACAATGAACAGTCTTATAGGTAGTTTGGAGCCACCTTATGTCTTCTACGGATTGTGATAAGTTTTGTGTTAAAAAGAAACAAAATTAAAAATTGCTTCTTGATTAAATAACAAAAAACAAAAAAACCCAGATGAATCTGATTGTCTGAAGCTCATAGGTTAGAGATGGTTTGGTGTGGTTGTGTGTGTGTATGTGTGTGTGTGTTATGTCGATAGAAGTTTACTATTTTTTAAATTGTTTTATAGAGAATATGTGAACAGCAGAATTTAAAATATAAAAAAATACTTTCAGCTTCTATTTGGCTCATCTGTCCAAAGAGATTTGTGTAATGTGAGAAATCAGCCATATTCAGAGTAGGAAGAGGCTAGTGAGCTTTTCATGAATACATGTGTTCATTTGGTAAAGGAGTGGCTTGACTAACTACATATATCTATGCACTGCTATACTTTCTGTCACTAAAACTGACAAACAAGATCCATATGCATAGCTAGGTAATGTGCTCCCGGATATGCTTAGTGGAGAAGCCAGGAACAGAGTAACACCCAGGTCAATTTTAACTTCTGGTTTGAAAACAGAGTCAGTGCGAGATAAACACATTTGGAAGAAGAGTAAGGGTATGGAGAAGAGAGGCAAATACGCATTGTATTATTATATAACTTTCCGTATCATTCTTATGTCTAAGCATGTGGTGATTTTTTTAATTGAAATTAAATAAATCACTGAAAATTTAAGCCACATGTGCAGCTTTTGATCTCCCTTTTAGCCAAGTCCAAACCTTTGATGTCTGTCTTGTCCTTCTCTAGTATAAACGGGATGGAGACTTCTCGAGGATCTGTGGCTGGTAAAGATCAGTGGGAGTGTGCTTGCCCAGCATGCACCCGACTCTGACACCCAGAACCACAGGGTACACATGGCAGTGAAGAGGGGGAAAGGAGAGAATAGGGAGGAACATAGAGAGAATATTAAAATTCTCCTTGTAATCCTATCATTTTTAGGGTTTGAGGATGTTTCTGCCTGTAGTGGAAGAGTTTGCCAGAATCAAAACCATAACTTTTAGTGTCAAAGTCCATCATAGAGCCTGAAGCTTTTTTGTTTTGAGGAATTGCTTTTCTCCACTCAGAGGCATCTAGGGATGAGTGATCTTCACTCCTTCCTGGTAATGGTTGAAAGGCTGGCTCCATTAGATCTCACGGTCCAGTGTCTCCTGCCAAATTTTTAGGTGCCAGCTGCTATATTACAAGAATCATAATTTGGTTGACTTGGGGCCCGTTAATTTGAAAATTCTCTATTGTTTAAAGAGCTAAGATCTCCGAGGACAGAGGAATGTAGTTTTCATACACTTCATTACCAGGTAAGATCAACACTCCCAAATCTGGAAGAGATCTCAGAAACTTTCCCATCTCACCCTTCTCAGGGACCACAACTTGGTTTTCTTCTTGGCTACACTGCACCCAGAGCTGAGGACTCATGACACAAAACAGTAAAAGTCACCTAGAACTTAGCACTTGCTTAAAGCATTGAGATGAATTCAGTTCCTTTGCGGTGAAGTTTTAAAACAGGCTACTTTTCATATCTGTCTGTCTATCAATCATCTGTCTATCATCTGTTTATGTATGTATGTATGAATGTATCTATCTATCTATCTATCTATCTATCTATCTATCTACCAATCAATCATCTATCTATCATCTGTGCTATATGTTATTTTTAAAATAAATGTATAAAAAGTATTGATTATATTTTTAGTTGGAACAACTAAAATTTATTTTAAAAAATTACATAGATAGTGCTTCCTAGGTTTTAATTTTCTGTAAGATGCAAAGAGCAATCTACAATAGCCATACCTTGAGTTTTGAATGAGTTTATTAAACATGAGACACCATGGAAAAGAATAAATAGTAGATAGATGATGGATAGCTAGATGGTAGATGTAGATGATAAATAAATAGGCAGATAGATGATAGATAAATAGCAAAAATTATATTGTTGTGTGCTCAAAGCATCCAGCAGAAATTGAGTAGGCAGTTTGTTTCAAATTCCTGGAGAAAGCAGGGTCTCATAGAGCTTCCAAGAAAAACAACAAATATCACTAGATACATATAATATCAAATTAGATGCTAATGACATCAAGCTGAAACCAACTGGAGAAGCTGAGACTGGCTCGATATCCCCATTCCTTATGCCTGAATCTCCCATAGCTGGACACGTTATAGCTTCTCTTTCCAACTGCGGGCACTCTTACATCATGGGTAAACAGCAGTGAAATCCCTTGGAAATGTTTATGTTTTAGGTGTTCTTAAGGGCACAGGGTTCTCCCTCATTTTGATTTTAAGAAATGACTAGCAGGTCTGTTTTGTGGACAACTATGTGCACATCTAGTGTGGGAGAGAATGACACAAGTAGCTTTCATACTTCTCTTTTCCATCAGTGGACACTCACATTTCTTATATTTTATGTTTTCCCCCAAAGCTAGAAAATTGGTAGGTCTAGCTAAAATTTGTCTCATTTATATATCTTAGCCAACAAAACAAAACAAAACACAAAACAAACAAACAAACAAAAAAAACCCAAAACCCAAAACAGAACAAAAAAACCTTGTAAGTTTTGCTTTTCTCCTTTTTAATTTTGTATGAGCTTGTGTGTGTGTGTGTGTGTGTGTGTGTGTGTGTGTGTGTGTGTGTGTGTTGCTCAGTACTAAACCCAGGGCTTGGCACATGCTAGGCCATCATACTAATATTGAGCTAGTTGACTATGTTTCTTTCTCTTAAGTTTTACTTTTGTTGACAACATTTACAAGTTGGGAAATTGAGGATAAAATCTATGTTTTGGCATCTTTTTTGAGTAGTTACTCACTACAACAAGTTTTGGCCTTGTATCTAGCCATGGAAATTTAGGCTTAACCTGAGAAGTAACTGATCTTTCAGAGGGATCTGGTGTTTGCCAGTTGGTCAAAGTTTTCATCATTTTTTGCTGGTCTTTAGTTTGCTCTCCTGCTATTTCTCACATTTGAGTTTTGACAGTTGAATGTGATTATACATATCTCTTTATAAGCAGAGAAAGATTAGACTGCTTAATGAATTAAGCATTAAAATGAGACATTATAAGGAGATTACTTTCTTTTTAAAATTTTTTATTTATGCTTGTTTTTGTTTGCTTGCTTAAGTTCATTTATATCAGATACCTACAGGGCCACCATGTATGTATTGGAAAACAACCTTATGCCCCTGGAAGAATAGTGAATTCTCTAGACCATCGGTCCTTCTTGCTAGCTCTGAGTGGAGATTTCTTAAGTACACAACTGAAAGTTTTCCAAGAAACTTGCTCTTAAAAGCCTTTAGCTTAAAACGTGTTCACAGACAAACATCCTTGAAATGAATGTTAAGCATCTTATTTCTTATAGACATCTATCTTTAACCTTTATATGAACAAAATAAATAGGAAGTGGAAGCACAAGGAGACAGAAGAGTTTTTACAAGATCATACAGCTCACATATGGTGGGAATTAGAGCTTAAACTAAACAATCTTGTTTTAGGCCATGCAGCTTAGTTTATACCAGATTTTCTGCCTAGAAACTGTGAGTTTCTAGCTCTGTAAGCAAGTGGAATTTTATGGTTATTTTACAATGACTATGTGAATCCTCAAACCTGTAGAGTTTATTCTTTCATGTGACCTCATGGTCGTATCTATATTTCTCTTCAGACTGAGAGATTTCGCCTGTACCTTCTGTAATGCTGGCTTAGTAATCATGGGTTTCTTTAGCCTTCTTTGATCATGTAAAGTTTTTCTTTTGCTCTTACCCAGTCTGGCTTGGCAGCCACAGTCTTTTAACTTGGAATTTACCCTTCCTTGCTGCTTTTCTTCCTAAGTTACTGCGGATCAATCAACTGCTAATCCGATAGGCCTGCCTTTAATAAAACTAGGTATTTTTTCCCTCCAGTAACTACTGTTTTACTGAAAATGTCTACTACTTCTAGATCTTATGATCTTTATGTTTCCTCTTCTGCAATAATTCCAGAACTTTGGGCTGGGGAATGGTATATGATATACATATTCAGTTTATACCTCTATACATTCTTATTTTTTGTACACAGAACAGTTTTGGCTCTCTGTATTCATAGACTTCTTCTGCAAAAACTAAGCTTTTCTGATGCTCATTGAGACTCGCCCTGATCTATGATGAAAACTTGGGCCTTTTGTTTTTTGTTTATTCATCTGTTCACAGTGTAATAACATTAGGTTGTCCTCTAGGGCAACCTAGCTAGCTACAGGTTATTGACAGTTAATGACACCAGGCCTAGGTTCTACCTTGTGACCTAAGTAAGTCTTTAATCTAGGTAGAAAGTGAGTGATTACTTTCATAATATCTGCACCAGTGGGCATACTTTTTCATCCCAGTTGTTATTACTATCAGGGTTCACAGCTATTTAAGATTGTACTTTTTTCCCCCTCCCTTCCTTCCTCCTCTCCTCTTCCTTCCTTCCTCCTTTCTTCCATTCTCTTTCTTTCCTTCTTCCTTCCCTCCCTCCCTTCATCCATCCCCTCTTTCTTCCTTCCTTCTCTTCCTTCCTTCCTTCCTTTCTTTCTTTCTTTCTTTCTTTCTTTCTTTCTTTCTTTCTTTCTTTCTTTCTTTCTTTCTTTCTTTCTCCTTGCCTAGAACATTCCAGTTTTATGAAAGCTATCCATTAGAGATGAACCTTCCAGGTCAGTACCAGCTTGATTTCTCCATGCCCTACTCTACGCATATATGATGTCTTCAGCAGTAGAGATTTACCATCAAGTTCTGGAAAGTAAAAAAAAGGAATAATAACAGTAGCATGCATGTTTGAGGGGGTCTAGAAACCTAACAAAAAAATTGAAAGGAGGTAACCCGTACCCAGCACTTGGCTTTTTATTTGATAGCATATGGTGTCAAGGGTGTTATCATCCGCTAATTATAGGCTAACTCCATTTTAACTCCCTTTATATATGTATATATAAATGTAAACATATATGTTTAAGTATATATGTATGTATATATATATACATATATATATACATACATATATATATGTAAGTATATATATGTATAAGTATACATATACATTTGTATACATATACATATACATATACATATACATATACATATACATAAGTATACATATACATATACATATGTATTTTAGGAATCCACTACAGTAATATGTTTCTACATGTCACTTTCAAAGTCTTCAACATTAACTATTTTTCCTCATTCATCATCCTCTATCTTGCTTTTCCACTCTATTTAAGTCTTCCTTTTCTATTATTACCATCTCTCTTCATACACCTGATTTCTATTCTTTTTCCCCTGACGTCTGAGCTATGGCTCCATTTTAGTTCCTTACCTTTTATGGGTACTTCAGTTGAAGCACACATGTCTGAAAATTCAAAACTAGCATCCACATATAAAAAAAGGACATTCAGCATTTGTTTTGGATTTGTGTCACCTCACTCAGAATGATTATTTTCAGACCCATCCTCTTACCTGCAAACCTCATAATTTCATTTCTCCTTATGGCACATATTCCGTTGTGTATTTGTACCATATTGTCACTGTTCAGTCATCAGTTGATGGACAGGCAATTTTCATTTTCTCAGTATTTTGACTAGAGCATCAATAAACAAGAATGAGTAGTGTCTCTTTGGTGGGATATAAAGTCCTTTGGAAATATGCCTGTGGGTGTTATAGCTGTATTATGTGATAGATCTATTCCTATTGTTTTGAAACTCCTCACTTGATGTGACCCTTCAGGAATAAGGGTCCTCAATAGTGATGTGTGAGGTGGGAGAGCCAGGGATAAAAGCTAAGGAAGATAAAAACAATTGAAGTATTTAATTTGCAAGGGTAAATAGGCAAGGTAAGCAGAGAGCAAAGTCAACACTGTTGGTAAGGAGAACACAGCATATCTCAGACACAGTTACCTAAGGACTGAAAACCACAGTGCCAGGAAAAGTGTCAGGTCCTTAGAGGGCACAACCAGGACTCTCTGAGGTACTGGCTCTAGCCCTAGACTAGCCTTGCCAAGTCCACTCCTAGGCCAGGACACAGGACTCGAGTCCTCATCAGGGCTTCTGAGAAAGTGTTGGGTTGATCTGACTCCCCGTCTCTCAGCCCCACTCATGATGGTTGTATCACTCTATTTCATGATCAAAAGTCAAAGTATTCTTCTACCCCGTCCATCTATGCCAACCCTTGTTATATGTTTTTCTTTCTCTAAATCTTATCATATGTATACATACAAACAAGCGTATACACATTTCCTCAGATATAATTGTCTTTTGTACATATTTAGGAATGATTTAAATTCTGCTCATCACCTTTATTGAGAATATGTATTTTTTAATACTTTACACAACTTCTGAGAAAAGAAATGCCAACAAAATTGATGGAAATGAAAGAAAAAAAACATAACCAGAAAAGTACAATGAAAGAAGCATAATTGGCAACCAAGAGGTTTTTTTTTTTTAAACAATTTATTTATTTATTTGTTTATTTATTTATTATATGTAAGTACACTGTTGCTGTCTTCAGACACCCCATAAGAGGGCATCAGATCTCATTACAGATGGTTGTGAGCCACCATGTGATTGCTGGGATTTGAACTCATGACCTCCGGAAGAGCAGTCAGTGCTCTTAACCTCTGAGCAATCTCACCAGCCCTTTTTTTTTTCAATCCATCACTAAGTTTAAAATAGTTTAAAATTCTCCTTTTCCTAGCGACTAGTTTCTATGTTTATGCAAGTTAAAATGAGCTCATTTTTCAAATTCTTCAGCTGTTAAAGTCTTCATGTAAATATCTGCCTAATCCTGTCTGTAGTATCCACATTACATATTAATTACAAATCGTGTAAAAGAAGTTATTTAAGCAGAAGGAGCATGTTAAACAGAAAAAAATTGCACTGACATTATGAAGTGAAATTTTTGGAAATAAAAAGAATCAAATATAAAATGTACTTTTTCTTAGTTTCAAAGATAAATGACTTGACATATTTATAGCAATGCATTTTGTGTATACAAGACAAATGTTTATTGGGACTGACTTGCTATTTGTGTATCTGGAAAGTTTATTAAAGTTTGTTGTGACTGAAGATCATTGTTCAGCATTTAGATCCAGGTCCATATACCCATGCAGCAAAAACAACCAACACATTCTTCCAAAGATTTTAACATTGAAAAGCCTATATTTAACAACATTTCTTACACCAGCATTTAGGGATGGTTTGTATTGTGGCTTTGTTCCAAAGGATGACTTATTGTTTTAGCAATGCTTATATCTCTTGTGCCACAGAGAAACATTTGCTAAATTGTCCAGTTTGGTTCATAGCAGAATTCTACTCTGTTTATAAACAGACATCATTTTCTAGTTGTGCCACTGATACAGCGTCCCTTGTCCACTTTCCCCATGCCAATTAAATACCAGGTCTTTTGTTTTGGTTAGTTTTGTAAAATCAGTTTTACTTTAAAAGAGTGGGAAGGAGAGGGGAGGAAAGGAGAAAGAGAGAAACAGAGACAGAGAGACAGAGAGACAGAGACAGAGAGGGAGCAGCAAATATTATTATTATACAGTTTTGCTGGTTTTGAGGAAAAAATAGCTTGATAAACAGAAACTCAAGCAGTTCATGGTTTCTTAAACATGTTTCCAACTCTTGTCTGTGTGAATAGATCGATTGGTAAAGTTCTAAGTTAAACCGAACATTTCACTCAGATTTTTCATGTCTCTGTGTTAGTCTGTGGGTTAAAGTAATCTGCCACAAGATGTTTGTGGTGCTTCGTAAGGATAAATTTGATACAACCCAAGGTGATGTAATGTGATGCTTCTGGAGCAGAATTCTTTGACTTAGTTGTTTCCAAAGCAGCCAGAAGTTCCCATGATTTCTCTTCATCCCACCAGCTACTATTGACTTCTAGTATCTAGATCTTCATATGTGTGAAAAAGGAATATATGATTTCTTAAAAATTTGTTAACTTTTGCAACTAACTGGCTATCTGATACTAAACAATTTTCCCTGAAAATATACATACAAGTAACACTATACAGATCGAGCAGGTTATATTTAGGAACAATAGACATACATATATGTATACATATGCATATATGAATGTAATAATAATTAATAAAAAATAGATCACAAAATAGAAAGGAAGCAAGGAGAGTTTATGAGAAGGTTTGGGGGGAGAAAAGGGGAACAGAAAATGATGTAATCATAATCCCCAAAATAAAATAAAAAGATTAAAAATAAAAAGCTTGGTAAGTTTTGTGTATTACTGGTTAATAATGACCACATTTGATATTGCAATTTTTTAATCATTGGTTTTAAAGTTTATTTATTTAGTCATTTTTATCATTTATTCTATACTTGATTTTTTTCTTATTCTTTCTTGTATTGAATCTTCTCCTAGCTTCTTGGAACAAACATTTAAAAAATTGATTTCAGTCTTTTCCTTTTTTGATATATTAATTTAAATTCTGTATTTCCTTAGACAGTAAGAGCTAACTCACATGCCTTAGATCATAACATTTAGTATACATTTATATCATTTGAGTCTTTAGCCATATGAAAGTGTTTCTTTAGCTTCAACCATTTGATAACTTTGCTTTAATCTTTTAATTATTTATTTCTAGTTCTATTCTTTTACTATGATTATATGATATATTTGAAAATATGGAGATTCAGATTTTATAACTGTGGCTAACACGTGGTCTACTTCTGCAATTTTCAACACAGCAATGGTAAAGTGATGAATGCCGGGGCCGTGTGACATACTTTCAAAAACATTTTAAATTTGTTACTTGTGTTAATTAGACTATTAATAAACACAAAAACTTGAACTATACCACTTTGTGGATTTAAATATCACTTTTTAAATTTTCTTAAGTTTTGCCTTACAAATTGTAAAATTGTATTATTAACTCCATACTATCTTAGACATTTTATATCTTATGTTTAGACCCTTGCATTACCATAAGAGTTTCGTTTTCTGATTTAGGAATGCTTCATTCCTTACACTAGAACTTATGTGGCCCTAGCATCTCAAACAAGCTTTCATCCATTAAGTGTGTGTAAGTAATGTCCAAGGCCTCCTATAAGACTGGCATGCTCCCTGCTGCCCTAGCAAAGCCCATGACCTTTTACAAGGAACATGTCTTTATTCTCAAGTGTATTTAAATGACTTCCATTTTAGTGTATAAAGGTTTATATTCACAATATTATTTATATTTATGTCTGTCTCACTTGTTCAGGTTACCTTGTCTTGCTTTCTAGAGTCAACTATTATAGAAATATTAAATATAAAATATTAATAAGTTTACTTTTTTACTAAGCTTTGAAATTAATCATAAAAGCAGGCTTCAATTTACACTAGCCCATTTCACACTCAGATGCCGTGCATGACCCAGGCTACTGAATTGGACAATCCAGTAGTAAATACAAGTGAGTCAAGGAAATTGCTAGAAATCTTTGCCTCAATCACTGTATCTACACACACACACACACACACACACACACACACACACACACACAGTGTTCATGAAATCAATTAGTGTTCACCAAACCAGTATATAATGCTATTCAAAAATAGAGTTTTAGATAATTTCAGATTTCAGGGTTTCAGATAACTATTAGTATAAGGTGAGATTAATTTATACCTGTACACATTTTAATTTTCTTTTTTTCTTTGGCCCCATCAATTTCTGCATTTCTGAATTTCTTCTGCAATTATTTTCTGCTGCTTGAATATGTTATTGTCTTTGCTTTCTTGTTAGAGTTGGGGAGGCGATTATAAACCTCAGGTGGGGTGGGAAACTCAAGTGAAGGCTTTGTTTGGTGAGGGCTTTGTTGCTGCATCATTACATGACAAAGAGAAGGTATGCACAAGAAAGTGAAGTTGGTCTGAGCCCATTCTTTTCACTGGAACCCTTGGTAGCTGACAGATCCTAGTGAAACAATGATCCCTTACTGACAGAGTCAGTTTGGAAAGGTTGAGCACTGCCTTATTCTACAATGGCAACTAAAGTCAACACATGTTTTGGAGGAGTCATTCAAACTATACCAATTATTGTTATTATTTATATTAAGCCTCCTATT
This sequence comes from Arvicanthis niloticus, assembly GCF_011762505.2. NCBI lineage: Eukaryota > Metazoa > Chordata > Mammalia > Rodentia > Muridae > Arvicanthis > Arvicanthis niloticus. Next base: position 42,382,537 of record NC_047661.1, read on the forward strand.
GATATTTTCTCCAATTTTATCTGTAGGGAAATAATTTCACTCACTGTGTTTGTTTTGTTATGTTTTAATAAGTCATCTACAGACTTTTGTTTTGGGTTAATTTTTACCTCCATGAATTTATGAGACTATGGAAATGTCAATCAGATACTCCTTTGTGTCTTGATAAATTTAGAAAATTGTATATATTTTACAAAATGCTGATGTTCATTTAAATAGCTGTCCCGGAGCAAGTTATTACCCAAGGCAACCATTCAGGGTAACAAGCATTTTAGAGAATGATGATTGTTTTTAAATGGTATAACCATTTCTGAGATCCGGAAGTCTTATGAAGTTTTTTTTTTTTTTTTTTTGACAGAATTAACTTTTATATTAATAGCATGGGTATCATAATACAAAATAATAGCTGTTTTTCTATAGTTTTATTTGAACAAGTTATTTCTTTTTTCTTCTTCTTGCAGATTTTTTTTCACAAATAATAGAAAGGTCTACATGAATAAAGGATAAATGCTATAATTTTATTAATAAATTCTAAGGAAATACTGTTTGCCTTAGAAAATGAATATAATTCAGACATTGTAACTACTCCAGAATAAAACCATATAACTAGGGCCAATGAAGCACTAGAATGAATTCTGCTGAATCTGAGAAAAGTTCCGTTACAATTTCCTCTTGAAATATGTTTGCACTTAAGATTAGTAACTGTTCCTGACATTTAGCCAAGCATCCTTACAGACAAGTACAAAATGTCTGGATCGTTGATAACACATTGAATTTCTTGATTATATTTGTTAGGCAAATGAAAATGGCTATACTTTAAAACTTCCTTGAGACTAATTATCTGTCCAAATGCCCAGTAGGATGGCATCATCAGGAAAAGGAAATAAACAAACAAAAAGGACACCAGTAAACTATTGGCAAGGGGAAGATAGCAGCACAAGTACCTGAGTAAGGGTTCAGTGTACATTTGATAACCTAACTATCCAGATAGTTAAAATTACATTGACATCAGTTTATTGGGATTGATATATAAACACATGTCATCGACATGTCATCGTATAGCATTTGTTTCAGTAAGAAAAATAGTTGAGGGTATTTGCTCTAAGTTTATGTTGGAATAGGCAACCGTCATGACTGTAAGAATCCTACTCTAACTCAGTAAATCTGCAGCCTGGCCTCTTTGCATCCTAGACACTGAAGCAGAAGGACTCAGCTTGGTCCTAAACTCACAGATCTCCAGATACACCTCAGGGTCTGAATCAGAGGGTTAGGTTAAAATTTTCTCCTAAAATAAAAATTGGGAATTCGTCTTTGAACATCCTGTTTCTGGCTCCTGTGAACCGTATTGTCAATTAACATGTAAATTTTAAAACTCTTAAAATGTTGTTTGGGTCTCAAGTTTCACCCTTTGAAGATATAAGGAGTAGTCTAGAAGACACTGTTACATCCAGTGTAGTCAGAGGCTTGATGCTGAGGCCTAAAACTCCAGGATTTGGGACTTCATAATGTTCCAAATTGAAGGTCAGGCTTGAGCCTGAGGCTCTAAAACTTTGGGATTTGGGACTTTAGAATGTATCAACTATCATTTGTTCCAGACATAGGTGTAAGGGAAAGAGTGAAGAAGCTGAATCTGTGCACTACACTGTGTTTTCAGAGTTTTAAATCCACTGATGGTTCTGGGTTCTTCACCCGCCTGGATGACTCTTCATGTATCTCAATTCCAGATGTTTGCTGGATGAGCACATGTTTTTTTTCCTTTCCCCACAGCCAAATCCCTGTGCTTTGGAGAGCGCTCTACCATTCAGAGGATTTAATGAGCATCATGAAATATACACAGAAATTCAAGGGCATCCAGTCACATGTTCCTGGTGCAAGTTAGACATGGTTCATCTAAGTTACATTTACCAAGACACTATAAAGTAAGTAAATGACCCACACAACGGCTAATACTGTGAACCCACATGCCCTTTTCTAGCAAGAACAGTATCCTAGGGAAGGCAGAATCTCTGGTCTTGGGATGCTTCCATGCTAGTGACGAGACAGAACATTATGGGAAGCTGAGCAAACAAGGAGATGTAAGGAAATGTAATAGCAGTGAAGAATGAGGCAGAAGTTGTAAGCGCACTGTAAGAGGATAGAAGCATAATGTTTCTTTAGGACTCTTTGCAAGATCATTTCTATTTTTTTTATCACAATACTTCTTGTATTAATAATCTAGAGAATTTATGACACAGTGATTGTCATGAATTCATCATTCAGCTCTTTCTTTAGTTGCTTAAATACATTTTAAAGAGTATAAAATTGGCACTTTTTTGGAAATTCAGAAGCAAAGAAAGGGTTGCTAGATTTTGGTAAAATTTTATGGAAAACAGCAAGCTGTTACTACAGCTTTCATCAGCTTGTTGCTCTTTTGGCTTCTGTAGAGTTGGAGATTTTTTAAGAGCTGGCGAGGATTGGTGTCCACAAATGGAGCCTGGCTGCAGTCGAGGCATATTATCTTCCCACAGCAGTCTGAGCAAGGCAGTGGTTAGGGTTATTTATGCACATGTGCTGTTAACCAGATTTTCATCTGAAGATGTACTTGACAGAGAGAGCAGCTACACACACAAACTCCCCCCCACACAGAGACACACTCACACACACACATAGACACACACACACACACACACACACACACACACACACACCACATTCACATAGAGGAGGGCTGTACAGAATTGGTAAATCCAACCCTGCTTACCAGGGAGAAATGGCAGAGATTCTGATGAAATCTATGATAGGCCTCCCCTTGTAAAACCTACCACTGCTCTTTTGGATATTGAAGAAGTATTTGTAATTATTTTTGGCTGCTAAATTCAGGACATTTTGTGTGTTGTAAATCTTTGATATATAACATTTTCCACCTTTTCTTAGTAGTCTGGTTTTAATGTAAGAAGAAATTATAAAATGAACAAGCCAATTTTCTAGGCAGAATAGGCTTTGACTGAGGATAAATTGATCTGAGGATAAATACTGAAATATTTACACAATGAAAGCATTATTAGAATATTCTCTAGTGGACATTTTAAAGACACAACCTTCAGTGGAACATAAACATTTTCCCACACTCAAATCACACTTTAAGAAATGGTACTACAAAATAAGCTACATCATCATGACTCTACAAGAAAATCATGTGAGAACGAGGTGTAAGGGAAAGAGTGAAGAAGCTGAATCTGTGCACTACACTGTGTTTTCAGAGTTTTAAATCTACTGATGGTTCTGGGTTCTTCACCCGCCTGGATGACTTTTCATGTATCTCAATTCCAGATGTTTACTGGATGAGCACTTTTTTTTCCTTTCCCCATAGCCAAATCCCTGTGCTTCCTGGTGGAGTTGGCCTAGACTTTGCTTCTAAAGAATGACAATAACAGGCTGGACAAAGGCAAGGGGCTTAAGAGCACTTGCTGCCCCTGCAAAGGACTCTGTCCTGGGACAGAGTCAAAAGACTTTCTACTGGTGGCAGAGCAAGTGACATGCGTCCTCAGCTTTAGTCAGTTCCTAAGTCCTAGATGAGGGGAGGGTGTTCCTCACAGGATCTAGGTTGCTGGTAGATGCTATGCTCACAGGGAGTTTGAGATGAAATGAAGGGCTGTGGGCTTGATGAACCATACTTCTGAAAGAAGGCAGTAAACAGATTTCCCCAGGGTCCTGGTGGGAACTATTTCCTTCTTAGCCTGCTTCAGACTTGAAAATTGGTTTGCACTGACAAGTCTTGCATTATTAGCAATCCAGAGGTACATATTGCTTATGTGGACACATGGAAGGGTGTCTTTTCTAACAATTTAAAGGACTTACAAAAATGACTGTGTACATATTAAATGATACAACTGTCTTTGTTGGGTCCTGAACTACATATCCTAAAACATAGAACTTTGAAGACATAATTTTCATGAACTGAACCTTATGATTTATACATTCCAAAACTCAGTATATATTTGAGTAAAAATTACAAAAATGTTTTTCATATAAATGCATATTTCTAAGATATACTTAATGACACTTTATCTGCAGCATTGGACTGCTTAGAATCTATTCATCACTGTGACAGAAAAATCAAATCTTATCATTTTACTAAGTAACACAAAATATAAACAATTGGGATTTAATAAATGATCTATTTAATTTTCTGATGGCTTTCTTTGAGTAAGTCAGTAAGCGGGATGTAAAGTGAATAAGTAGAAATAAATTAAATTTATAAAGAAGTTGCTACCACTTTTATATGCAGCAATTTTTTTTTTGTTTTCTTTTTGTTGTTGTTGTTGTTTCTGTTGTGGGAGGAGCTATCCCATACTTAGAGGCCAAAATGTCAGGGACTACTCTATCAATGTTGGAACCCGCACTGCCAAAAGCCTTGAAGGCTAAGTTGTTAGAGCCCGCACTGCCCCAAGTTGCTCCGATCCACGGGTCGGGGTTCAGCAAGAGAGAGAGTGAGGACAGATGCGAAGAATGGAGACCAGACAGAGTGTGATTCAATCCCGTTTATTCTTCAGTCTCTCTTCTTCTCTCCAAGTCCCTAGTTCCAAGTCCCAAGTTCTTAGTACCAAGTCTCAGGTCCTAATCCTAGTCCTAGTTGTAATAAGTCTCAAGTCCTAATCCTAGTTCTGTGTTGCTAGTCTCTTTCCCAGTTCCAACTTACAAGTCAAAGTCTCAAGTTCTTCTCCAACTCCAAGTTACCTTCTTCTGTCTGCCTCTTGCCTTTTATATGTCTCATTTCTAAGTCATGACTTTAAGTCTTGTCTCAAAATCACACCTTTAAGTCACGCCTTTAAGTCTCACACCTTTAAGTCTCACACACCCAAGGGAAAATCCTGGGTATCTAAAACAAGATGTTATCAGAGTGTGCTCAGCTGTTGTAGGCTGTTGTAAACAAGTCTCTTGTCAGGGTATATGGCTCAAGATGGCTGCAAGGATGATAGCCACCTTCTGTCGGCTCCCCACAGGTTTCCTTCTTGAATATTTTTAAGCCTTCAGATTTTCAGAATGTTTTTCTCATAACTCTACATCAGGACATATATTTATAAATGTATATGTCACATGTAGCTATACTTATAGAGGATTACAGACATAAACAAATATTATGAAAGGAAAAGTGAGTTTGGGACCATTAGAAAAATAACAAAAGCAAAAATAAAGGAATGACCCTGGAATGCTGAATGCCTCAACCATTAAATTTCAAAAAGAAATAAAAGACCTTGGAATGTGTCTGTTTCAAAGAACATAATTGAAAGAATAGGGGGAGAGACTTGTGTAAATGTTAATGAAAAATTATAATATTAATCAAAAATATAAACTTTCAGTAAGGATTCGTGTCACAAGGAGGAAGTGTCACAGACTCCAGCAGTACTGAGAGGGATTAGCCACAGGCGAGAACCTCCCCTGGCGCCTCTGCTGGCCTCCTCTCCAGTCTCAGCTCTTGCCTGTAGTTACACTTAAGTGGTTTCTCTGTGGTTGAAACCACACTGCCTTGCAAACTGAAACATTATTTAAAAAAAAATAAAACAAACTTTTTGTGTGCCTCACACTAGAATTTAAACTCGCAAGAAACTCAGACTCAGAGTCTTCTAGTGGAACAGGCCGAGTTATTGGACACGCTATGGTTAAAGCCTGTGTAAGCAGACTATTTTTTTTTGTAGTTCCCAAAAGAATGGTGAGTTGGGTTTCTGCAGCTGCATTATATAACAGAATAAAATGACACTGCAGAGCAGTGGTTCTTAACCTTTCTAACACTGCAGTTCCACAGAGCAGTTTCTTATGTTGGGCTGACCCCAACCACAAAATTATTCTCATGGCTACTTTATAACTAATTTTGTATTGAATTGTAATGTGAATATCTGTTTTTTCCAATGGTCTTAGGCCATCCCCGTGAAAGGATCATTTATCCCTAAAGGATTCACAACCCACAGGTTGAGAACTACTGTTTTAGAGTTTACATTCACTCTTGGAAAATATAATAATGACCAAAATTGAGACCATGTAAACACAACTTAATAATAATAATAATAGTAATAGTAATAATAATACACTTGAATTGTTCAAAGTTTTTAATGAGTTTTCCAGAAAACAATAGTTTTTACCTCTTGGTCTTTATTTATTTATTTATTTATTTATTTATTTATTTATTTATACATACCCCAAATGCTGCCCCCTGCATGACCCCTTTGCAGTATCCCTCTCCTTATTCCTCTTTTCCCTCTACTCTGAGAGGCCAGCCCACCTCCTGGTATCCCCTGACCCTGGTACATCAAGTCTGATTAGATATATCTTCTCCCACTGAGCCAGACCAGGCAGCCCTCTGTGACATATGTGCTGGAGTCCTTGGACCAGCCTGTGTATGTTCTTTGGTTGATGGCTCAGGAAGTGTTGAAGTCCCTCAGGGAGACAGCAGCACCACAGAAAGACCAACAGTGTCAACTGACCCTTTTAGTCTTCTCATACTCTATTCTGTGGGAAGACACAGACATCTATGTGACATGTAACTTATATTTTTGTGATCTTTGATCATCGACTGAATAACCAACTACTTCTTTAAAATGCAAAGTAAAAACTTCATAGGTTGGACTGGAGAGACTGGTCTGGCATTGAGTAAGCAACCATGTTGGGTAGTTCATAACTGCTCATAATTCCAGGGTCAATGCCTTTGACCTCTGTAGGCATCTGCACTCATGTGCACATACCTTCACACAGACTTATAGTCTTATATAAAATAATTCTTTAAAATACTTCATATGTTCCTTATATAAAATAATTCTTTAAAATACTTCATATGTTCAAGTCCAGGGTAGAAGGAAGAGTCAAGTAAAATCTGTTTTATATAACAGCAAATTCTATGAGGTCAGAATAGTGATTAAAAACTTGTTAAAAACTAGCCGAGTTTAAGTTGTGCAGAACAGCTGAAAAATGATAGAGAATATATTTAAAGATGAAATTTAAAATAAAAAAGAACACGTGTATATTATATACAGAAATGCTGAATTTTACATTTTAAAGTTAATTCTCCTATATTGCTTTGGAAAGACATATTTGTTAAGTGGGGAGCTGTGGCTTTTCTCCAAACACCATGTTTTAAGTGGGATGATGCTTGATGACTTTTTCCTGGAAACAGTACTCTCTGCCTGTGTGGAAAATTCCATGACATATAAAACAGGCTAAAAACCAAAGTAATGCACTTCAGAGGTGTGACTCTGAAATGCTCTGTCAGGAAGTTATTGAGGAAATAAATACATTCTACCCAACATAGAACCAGAGACGGAGCACCAAGAACAAGAAGGCATTGAACTAAGGAAGTTCTGAAGGTCTTCTCATCTCAGGAAAACCGTTACAGAGAGCTCTATTCTAGATCCTGGACATGTCCCTATGGCACAGAAGTGACAGTCTTCAGAAGTTGACCAGTGTTCTCTTTGGTATACTTCTGTAATTTTTGGGATGTCAGAAAAAACATGTTCTCACTTAAATAGTACACATTCTAACAAATTAGGTTGACGGCTCAGCAATAGTGTTTTACTATTCAAATAGCAGTCTTTAATAGGAAACTGAACTGGAAGCAAACTACAGCCATGTTTATGGTGGGTTTTCTCCCCAAAGAAAAGGTTTTGCTGGGGGTTCTAACACATTTTCCATCACTAACAACACTTGGAGAATTTATGGAATTGGATAATTATTTGTGGATTTCAAATCAGGAGAAAAATACATTTTTTTTTTTCAAATCATGTTTGATAAACTCTACTTTCATGCTTTTGCTGAACTTGGGACCAAACTATAACTTGATTTTCTGTGCTCAATGGCTGTACACTGAGCTCCAGAAACTAAACATTTTCTTGGCTGAGCACTAATGTCCAAGTGGCCTCATGCTGTGTGTGTGGCCTTCAAAACGCATTCTGGAGTAGTTTAGATAGCAATGTAATCACAGTTTTCAAATCTCCAAACATCAGACTGAGTTGTCTTGGCTTACTCCTCTCATGAGTGGCTCTCACTATGAGAGTTCCCCTTTCTTCTCTCCATTTCTCATGGCTGATATTGTCCTTTATTATCACTGACATGCTGCCTGGGTCCCCAAAGCCTCCTTTCCTGCTTGGAGATCTCTCATCTTCTCTTAGGCCCTCATGACAATTTCTCATTTTTGCTTGCATAAGGGACCATGTTTAGGGCGTGGCACCATTCTGTTATGGATTAGCTCAAAGCTTATAGGGTTTGGAGCTTCTGTTTTTAATATTATATGAAGTAATTTAAATAGTTTTTTGATGTCCAGGTAAAATGATTAAGAGAGAACTCTTGTATCACATAAAAATGCACCAGTCCCACATCTTATGTCCTTCCCTGGAATTAGTTCTTTTAAAATAATGATCTACTCTGGTTGCTTTGAGAGTTTATGTCTTTCTTTGATTCTTGTTCATATGATAGAAAAGAAGGCTGAATTTACATGTAGAGCCTTGACAGTTGCTGGTGTTTCTTCCCCCTCACAGTGTTAAGAAATGAAGGAGTCCTGGTCAGGGGTATGGTCAGAGTTCATGAGACAGAAAGCTCACCTGCAGACTGTGGTTCTTTCTATTCCAACTGTATGGTTTAGACTTTCTGAGCCTTAGTGCTCTTCATTTGCTCTTTGAGGTAAAAAACTGAACCCATTCATGGTGTGCAAGTTAAATGTGATAACAAATACAGATTAGTCAGCTATATGTGACTTCTATGCAAAAAGTCTTAATCCACTGTCAGGTATGATATATGTGTAAGCATGGAAAGAGTCCTAATCCACTGTCAGGTATGATATATATGCAGTCATGTAATATTTGCTGTGATTTCCCTTCTCCATGAAGATGAATTCTGCTTCAGCATTGAGGACAGGTATAGACTAGATCTATGACAATTATGGTATCATGGGTTTCCATTGAGATAAAATTATGATATGTAACTTTTAACTTGATTTTATAAAGTCATAGTCATTTTCCATTTTAAAGATTAAAAAACAAAAATGAAACAAATCACAGAGTTTGTCAGGCTATATGGCAATAAATACCAGGTATGTTATTTCTAACTGTCTGGTGGATATTCTTCCCTGGCCTTTCATGGCCTCCACAGCATTCTACAATTAAGCAGAAAGTACCGGCCACCACTTCTCTGCATTAAGTGACTGTATTAAGCCCTACCAGAAAAACTAAAATTCAAAATAGAGATGCTTCTGTTAACACTCCCTATCATCAAGCTGAGGTTTATATGACTGAAAAATTAAGGTTAGTCTATATAGCAATGCCTCTCTGAATGCTCCTGATCTCATAGGAAAAATTAGGATTAGAGAGATATCAGTCAAATTTTCTAAGCAGGTAAGTTTCAGGTAGACTCTAAGTGAAGTTCCCTTACCTTTATGTAAAATACCAGTAAGAATAGAAGCTAATCTGAAATTCCATGATTCAATCAGATGTAATTTACTAAGTACATGTTAGTTCATACATATTCATACATACATACATACATACATACATATATATGCATATGTTTGTGTGTGTATTTATTTTTTACAATTTTATGTAAAAATGCAGCACATGTGTATGCTGCATCTTGAGCATTTTCATCCCTTGCAGTTCTTTCTTATTCTCTTTTTCTCCTATTAAAATTCTTCTCCCCAACAATATCTCTTCTACTTGATGTCTATTTTGGTTTTTTCGGAGCCATTGAGTTTCATTAGGGCTGCTTGTCTGGTTGAGAAGTTATTTGCTAGAACATGGGTATTTTATTAGTGGTTACAGCACCAAGGACAATGACATCCCCTTCTTCAGTCACCCATTAACTACCCAAAGAACCTCTATAGGGTCTGTGGAGAGAGCTTATAAGACCCTGCCTCAAACATAATGAAATGTTGACCAACCTTGAGCAGGTAACCATAACTGCAGGGAGTTTGTGAGTGTGATATCCATATTACATCTAGAGTACACTATTGCTCCACACTCACCCTCAACCTCTGGCTCTTACATTCTTTCTAGTGCCTCTTTTGTGAGTTTCTTCTTGTCAAGCAAGTCACAAGCCTAATCAGAGAGTGGTTGGTTAAGCCCATAACAGTTATGTAGCTATTGCACTATGGACATATTTTGCCAGGCATATTATTGTTGTTCATGGAGTGTATAGCTAGGTAGGACTGTAGATAGCTTTTCTCCCTTAGCTTATATAGTACCTTTCAGTATTATAAAATCTAGCCTGTAGCAGGGGAAGCTTGTGGCTCAGCTCTAAGTTTCTCTGGGTCCTGTAACTGAAATGTGTGATGTCTTCATCAAAAGGGTCTTATGAGCTAAATTGTACACATCAAGAGCACAGACAATAGACTAGTGTTTGGGGGCATCCAAAACCTCCCTGAATATTAGCTTGCAACAGACAGTCACTTTTAAAACAAATTTATTTTCTTTACCATATTGCTTGAAGTAGGAAAATACTGATTTTTGTTTTGAAGATTTTTCTTCAGCTCCTTTCTGTATGATCAGTCTTCCTTGTTTGGTTCATTGGAAACTTAACTGTGTTTGTTTGTTTGTTTGGTGAGGTGGTACCCAATTCTAGAAGTAAAAATGAAACAGAATGGGTTAGGATGTAAAATATGAGTTTTTTGTTTTTTTGTGTTTTTTATTTTTTGTTTACAATATCCTAGTGGTCCCAAGACTTAGAAAATGTCAGAATTATTCAAAGGGCTGTATAAAACTCAGGTTTCTGGACCCCAGGCCAGAGTTTACTATTTGGTTC